>NC_082713.1:128279828-128588228 GCF_030144855.1 Hypanus sabinus
CTCTATTGTGGATTGAGAGTGGGAAGCAGACAGAGAGGGGAATCATGGTTGGGAAAAAGGGAAGGGAGAGTGAAGGGAGTGGGAAGCACTAGAGAGAGATTCTGTAATGAACAAACCAATTGTTTGGAATCAGATAACCTTTCCTGGTGTCTCTGGGCTGGCTATGTCTGTACCTGTGCTAACCCTACCCCTGGCACACCTCTGCCAACTGTCCCACACCCCCTTCCAAACTGCTCCACCCTCACCATTCCCAACACCCTTTGCTCCCACCAGATTTACAAACTTGCTCTCCATTCTACATTGGCAAATACAGTTCTGTGCAAAAGCAGTAAGAAACCTTAGCTATATATGTGTGCCTCAGACTTTTGCACAGTACTGTAGTTAACTGCGCTGTTGTCACATAATACTAGTCGCGGGTTCGATCCTGACTTCAGGTGGTGTGTGCCTGTCCCTGCATGTCTGTGTCTGTCCGTCTGGGTGCAAGTGTGCTCGCAGGTTCCCCCGACGAATATGCAGATGCTCCGGTTTCCTTCGTATCCCAAAGGCTTTGGGATTTGCAAACTAATCATCCAATGGACATCGTCTTAGTTTCACAAGTGAGTGGTAGAATCGAGAAGGAGTTGATAGAATTTATAGAGAATAAAATGGGAGGGAGTTTCCTCTCATGAAAGAACCTGGTTTTTTTATACATGGATGCTTGCACATAAAGGAAAACAAAGCTTCAGTTTGCCTCTTTTGGCACCTCTCTCAGTACAGCTTCCCCTCAGCACTGCACTGGACTGTCAACCTCGATAGTGTTTGGGGTTTTAAGTGGGACCTTAACACATTATCTTCCAGAATAAAGCCGAATCAGGTACATTTAACACCTACAAACAATTTTCATCTCAGCAGCAATAGTGGCTCATGATGGACCTGCTGTAAATGTTCCTGCTAACATCCATTGCTGCCCCACTCCTAGTTTTTGACAGGGTACTGTTTCTGCTGGAAGTGCAGGCCCTGCAATACATACATACCCTCTGATCAACTGGGGGCATCTCTGGAGCTCCACCCCCTTTCCGCTTCTCACCCGCCTGCCACTGCTCGTCACAGTCATACACCACCTCGGGGTTCATGGGGTCACGGCAAAATGTACAGATCCACTCGCCACTGAAGGAAACAAACAAACATATTCAGCAATCATTTGTTAAGTTGATGGAGAAGATTCCGAGAGGCAGGATTTATGAACATTTGGAGAGGTATAATATGATTAGGAATAGTCAGTACGGTTTTGTCAAAGGCAGGTTATGCCTTACAAACCTGATTGAATTTTTTAAGGATGTGACCAAACACATTGATGAAGGTAGAGCTGTAGATGTAGTGTATATGGATTTCAGCAAGGCATTTGATAAGGTACCCCATGCAAGGCTTATTGAGAAAGTAAGGAGGCATGGGGTCCAAGGGGACATTGCTTTGTGGATCCAGAACTGGCTTTCCCACAGAAGGCAAAGAGTGGTTGTACACGGATCATATTCTGCAAGGAGGTCCAGTGGTGTGCCTCAGGGATCTGTTCTGGGACCCTTACTCTTCGTGATTTTTATAAATGACCTGGATGAGGAAGTGGAGGAATGGGTTAGTAAATTTGCTGATGACACAAAGGTTGGAGGTGTTGTGGATAGTGTGGAGGGCTGTCAGAGGTTACAGCAGGACATTGATAGGATGCAAAACAGGGCTGAGAAATGACAGATGGAGTTCAATCCACTTAAGTGTGAGGTGGTTCATCTTGCTAGGTCAAATATGATGGCAGAATATAGTATTAATAGTAAGACTCTTGGCAGTGTGAAGGATCAGAGGGATCTTGGGGTCCAAGTCCATAGGACACTCAAAGCCACTGTGCAGGTTGACACTGTGGTTAAGAAGGCATATAGTGCATTGGCCTTCATCAATCGTGGGATTGAGCTTAGGAGCAGAGAAGTAACGTTGCAGCTATATAGGACCCTGGTCAAACCCCACTTGGAGTACTGTGCTCAGTTTTGGTCACCTTACTACAGGAATGATGTGGAACCCATAGAAAGGGTGCAGATGAGATTTACAAGGATGTTGCCTGGATTGTGGAGCATGCCTTATGAGAATAGGTTGAGTGAACTCGGCCTTTTTTCCTTGGATCGACGGAGGATGAGAGGTGATCTGATAGAGGTGTATAAGATGATGAGAGGCATTGATCGTGTGGATGGTCAGAGTCTTTTTTCCAGGGCTGAAATGGCTAGTACGAGAGGGCACAGTTTTAAGGTGCTTGGAAATAGGTACAGAGGAGATGTCATGGGTACGTTTTCTTATGCAGAGAGTGATGAGTGCGCGGAATGGGCTGTCGGTGACGGTGGTGGAGGCAGATACAATAGGGTCTTTAAAGAGACTCCTGGATAGGTCATGGAGCTCTGAAAATTAGAGGGCTATGGGTAACCTTAGGTAATTTCTAAGGTAAGTACATGTTCCACACAGCTTTGTGGGCCGAAGGGCCTGTATTGTGCTGTAGGTTTTCTATGTTTCAATAGGCAGGACATTTGCGTGGGTATCCTAGAACAGCGGCCACATGACAGGCAGAATGGAAACACAGAAAAAGAAGGCAAGCCACCTCTATTGAGGACATCTTCAAAAGCAATGCCTCCAAAAGGCGGCATCTATCACTAAACACCCCCACCCCCCAGCACGTGCCCTGTTCCCTTTTAAAATTGTACACCGGGTGTTTGACAATCATTGTTGTGTAGGTTTTCTCGTGAATTCCATTGTGCTTCTTTGCTTTGCGGCTGCCTGCAATTAGATGAATCTTAAGTTTGTATACAGTATACGCACTTTGATATTAAATGTACTTTGAACTCTTCTCATTGCTGCCATAAGGGAGGAGGTACAGGAAGGAGCCTGCAAAAACATATATAATGTTCTAGGAACAGCTTCTTCTACTCCACCATCAGATTTCTGAACAGATAATGAACCCATGAACACTACCTCAGTAATGTTCCTCACTTATTTAACTTCATTGTGTACAGTACTGTGCAAACGTCCTAGGCACGTATATTTAGCAAGGGTGCCAAAGACTTTTGCACAGCAGCGTATTTGTCAACAAGGAGCAGAGAACAAGTTTGTAAATCTGGCGGGAGCACAGGATGTTGGGAATAGTGAAGGGTGCAGCACCGCGGGAGGGTGTAGGACAGGTGGAAGAGAATGAGTGCCAGGGGTGGGGAATGGTGCTGGTGCAGATACACCCAGCCCAGAGACACCAGGCAAGGTCATTTCATTTCAAAAAAACTGGTTATTGATCATTACAGAATGTCTCCCTGCTACCTTCCACTCCCTCCCATCTCCCTTCCCCTTCTCCCCAGCCATAATTTCCCTCTCCCAGCCGCCTTCCCATTCTCAGTCCACAATAGATACCCACATCACAATTGGGTTTATCATCACTCCCGTATGTCATGAATATTTTTTGCAGCAGCCGTACAGTGCAATACATAACATTACTAAAGTACCCTAACTTTATATACATGTGCCTAAGACTTTTGCATAGTACTGTGTATATAACATTGTAATTTATAGTTTATTTTATGTATTGTACTATATTGCTGCTGCAAAACAACAAATTTCACAACATATATCAGTGATAATAAATCTTATTCTGATTCTCCCTGCAGCCTGCTCTATGATGTCACAGCTAATCTATAGTCCCACCTTCTCCCAGAACCTTCTTTGGATGCAAGTACAATCAGCTGCTGTTATTTCTGCAACCTCATCTCACAAGGGTAACCTCGGTTTCTGATCACCATTGTAAAAATTTAAGCTGCAACACAGTGTGAGGAAGCTCACACAGGCAGAGAGCAATGCAAATAATAGCCAGCTGATCAACTCAGTTCACTACATCAACCTAACTTTCTGTCTCAAAAAATCTGTGAATAAGATCTATGCAATCTGAATGTCACTGGTCAACTGTATCCACTTCCAGCATCTTGTTTCATCGAACAAAGCCTCATGTACAGAGACAGAAATGGCATTTCCACAGAGTGTGACTAGGGCACAGTTATGAAAGCTTCTCAATGAGTTTAAGAGTTCTCGTGCCAACATCAGAACTGGGTTGTCCCAGTCTGAAGTACTCAGCTTAATCAGACCAACTGCATAAACAGGTTGCTTACTCCCAGTTCTCCAAAGCCCATCAAATCTCTCACTATACACTCAGTGGCACCTGTACCTAAACAAACTGGCCACTGAGTGTATGTTCATGGTCTTCTGCTGCTATAGCCAATCCACTTTGAGATTCAATGTGTTGTGCATTCAGAGAAGCTCTTCTGCACACCAATTATTTGAGTTACTGTCACCTTCCTGTTAGCTTGAACCAGTCTAGCCATTCTCCTCTGACCACTCTCATTAATAAGGTGTTTTCACCCACATAACTGCTACTCACTGGATGTTTTGTTTTTGTTTTTCACACCATTCTCTGTAAACTTTAATGACTGTATGAAAATCCCAGGAGATTAGCAGTTTCTGAGATATTCAAACCACCCCATCTGGAATCAACAATCATTTCACAGTCAATGTCACTTGGATCACATTTCTTCCCTATTCTGATGTTTGGTCTGAACAACAACTGAACCTCTTGACCATGTCTGCATGCTTTTATGCACATGGGTTACTGCCACATGATTGGCTGATTAGACATTTGCATTAGCCAGCAGGTGTACAGATGCATCTAATAAAATTGTTCAACCATTCTCTACCCAAAACGGTCAATGCCAAAACAAGAAAGATATGCTAACACAAGAAAATATGCAGATGCTTGAAATCCAAAGTAACAGTATCAAAATGCTGGAGTAACTCAGCAGGCCGGGCAGCATTTATGGAAAAGAGTAAACAGTTGATGTTTTGGGCCGAGACCCTTCATCAGGACTGGAAAGAAAGGGGAAAAGCCAGAATAAGAATGTGGAGAGAGGGAATGAAGAACTACAAGGTGGCAGGTGGAACGGGGAGGGGGGAGGGGTGAAGTAAAGAGCTGCAAAATTGATTGCTGAAAGAGATAAAGGACTGGAGAAGGGAGAATCTGATAGGAGAGGATAGAAGGCCATGAAAAGTGAAGGGAGGGGTGCCCCAGAGGGAGGTGATGAGCAGGTAAGAAGAGAAGGTGTGGAAGGGAAACAAGAATATGGAATGGTGAAGGGGAGCAGGGCAATTACTGGAAGTTTTTTTTTAATTTTTTTAATTTAATTTTCAAATAGGATACATAAGATAGAAAAGGATAGTGAATAATATCAACCCTCCCCCCTCCCTCTAACCCTTCCCACCTAACATGTCCCTATATTTAAAAAAAGAGAAAAAAAAAGTAAGAAAGACTGTCTGGATATAGGAAGATCCCCACACGCTCCATGGAATTCAAAATAATTTTTATATATATATATATATATATATATATATCTATTTCTTTCCCCAGATAACCAATAACTTTATCTTTGGAGGACCTATATATTTAATCCTATCTTTTGTAAATAAGGGCGCCAAATTTTCAGAAATATATCATATTTATTTCTTAAATTATAAGTAATTTTTCAAGTGGAATACAGCTAAAAATTTCATTCTTCCAATGATCCATACTTAAGCATGAATCCGATTTCCAAGTAACTGCAATAGCCTTTTTGGCTACTACCAATTCAATTTTTATGAATTCTTTCTGATAATTGTTCAATTTAGGTTTCGGTTTTATTCCTTCAATATCACCTAGTAAAAATAATATTGGGTTACGTGGAAGTTGTGTCCCAATAATTTGTTCCAATAAAACTCTTAAATTTGTCCAAAAAAGTTAAATTTTAAAACAAGACCAAGTAGAATGTAAAAAAGTACCAATTTCTTGATTACATCAAAAACATTGATCAGATAAATTTGGGTTTAATCTATTTATTTTTTATGATGCAATATATAATTGATGTAAAAAATTGTATTAATCTAAGTCGGACATTTATTGTATTTGTCATACTGTCAAGGCATAGTCTAGACCAACTTGTTTCATCAATTTTAATATTCAAATCAGTTTCCCATTTTTGTCTTGACTTATGAATTCCTTGTCTGTTTTTGAATCAAATTATACATACAAGAAGTAAATTTTTTAAGTTTTCCTTTTTGAATTAAAGTTTCTGTTTCATTAGGTTTTGGCATTAACATTGTTTGACCCAGTTTATCTCTTAAATAAGCCATTAATTGGAAATAACAGAAAAGAGTATTATTTGATATTTTATATTTATTCTTTAATTGATCAAATTACATTAATATACTCCTTGAAAACAGTCTCCTATATATCTAATCCCTTTTTGATACCAGCTATATAAAAGTTGATTATCCATTGTAAAAGGAATAAGTCTATTCTGAATTAAAGGTCTCTTTGCTAATAAAGATTTCTTTATCTCATCATCAACATTTATCTTGTTCCATAAATCAATCAAATGTTATAATATAAGGGACTCTTTCTTTTCCCGTATCCATTTAGATTCCCATTTATATATAAAATCTTCTAGTATATTTTCTCCTACTTTATCTAATTCTATTCTAATCCATGCCGGTTTATCTTCATCAAAAAAAGATGCAATAAATCTAAGTTGATTTGCTTTATAATAATTCTTAAAAGTTTGGTAACTGTAACCCTCCTAGGTCAAATTTCCATGTCAATTTTTCCAACGATATTCTTAACATCTTACCTTTCCAAAGGAACTTTCTCACGCATTTATTTAGTTCTTGAAAAAACTTCTGCGGTAGTTGTATTGGTAGTATTTGGAATAAATATTATAATCTAGGGAATATATTCATTTTTACAGCATTGACTCTACCTACTAATGTTATTGGTAACATCATCCATTTATCAAGATCTTCTTGAATTTTTTTCAATAATGACAAATAATTTATATAAATTCTTTATATCGTTGTCAACTCTTATACCTAAATACTTTATACCATTTATCGGCCATCTAAATTGAGTTTCTAATCGACATTGATTATAATCTCCTTTAGTAAGGGGTAAAATTTCACTTTTATCCCAATTTATTTTATACCCTGATATTTTCCTATATTCTTCCAATCTAGAAGATAATTTACGCAACGAGTACAATGGGTTTGTTAAATAAATCAGAACATCATCAGCAAATAGGTTAATCTTATATTCCTCCTGATTAACTCTGAAACCCATGATATCTGAGTCAGTTCAAAATTTGGCCATTTGTCACTACTTTAGCTTTGGGATTAGTATTTAAGATTTTAATCCAATTTATAAAAGATACTCCTTATCCATATTTTTCCAATACCTTAAATAAAAAATCCCATTCCAATCTATTAAATACTTTTTCTGCATCTAAAGCAACTGCTACACTCATTTCCTCCCTCTTTTGTGCCAGATGAATTATGCTAAGTAACCGAGTTACATTATCTGCCAATTGTCTGTTTTCAATAAATCCAGATTGATCCTTATGTATTAATTTTGGTAAGTATTTAGATAATCTATTAGATAAAATCTTTGCTATTATTTTATAGTCCATGTTCAACAAAGAAATAGGCCTATATAATGCTGGCTTTAAAAGGTCTCTATCTTTTTTTGGCAATACTATTAAAATCTCTGTCAAAAAAAGATTCTGGAAGTTTATGTGTTCTTTCCGCCTGATGTATTAACTCCATAAAAGGAGAAATTAATAAATCTTTACACTTTTTATAAAATTCAGGCGGTAAACCATCTTCTCCTGGAGATTTATTACTCTGAAGTGGTCCTATGGCTTCTTTGACCTCTTTTAATATAAAAGGCATATCTAATCCCTTCTGTTCTTCTGAATTCAATTTTGGGAGAGTTACTTATGATAGAAACCTTTCTATCTCAACAATATCATTTTGTGATTCTGATAGATATAATTTAGAATAAAAACTTTTAAAAGTTTCATTAATTTCTAAAGGTCTATAAGTAATTTTATTTACACTTGTTCTAATTGCATTTATCGTTTTGGAAGCCTGATCTGTTTTTAACTGCCAAGCAAGAATCTTGTGTGATCTTTCACCTAGTTCGTAATATCTCTGTTCAGTTCTCATAATTGCTTTTTCTGTTCGGTATGACTGAAGTGTATTGTATTGTAGCTTCTTATTAACAAGTTGTCTTCGTTTTTCTTCTGTCATATATCTTTGAGATTCTTTCTCTAATTTTGTAATCTCTTTTTCCAATTGATCTATTTCTACCATATATTCCTTCTTAATTTTAGAAGTATAACATTATCTGGCCCCTCAAATATGCCTTCATCGCTTCCTATAATACAAATTTATCATCAACTGAATGTGAATTTGTATCTAAAAAAAAATCTGTTTTTTCATAAAATCACAAAAATCTTGACGTTTTAATAATATTGAATTAAATCATCTGTAAATTGGTTCCTCCTTATCCATCATTATCATTATCAAGGGGGAATGATCTGACAGTATTCTTGCTTTATATTCCATATTTTTCACTCTATCTTGAATATTTGTTGATAATAGGAAAAAAACTATCCTTGAATAAGCTTTATCTCTATTTGAATAAAATGAATAATCTATTTCTCTTGGGTTAATTCTTCTCCATATATCAATCAAATTTAAATCTTTCATCAATGATAAATGTTAATTTTACTACTTTTGATTTTGTAACAACTGTTGTTGACCTGTCTAGAACTGGGTCTAGACAAAAATTAAAGTCTCCACCCATTAGTATTTTATCATGTGCGTCAGCCAAGTTCAAAAAGGCTTCTTGTATAAATTTTACATCATTTTCATTTGGTGCATAAATATTCATAAGAGTTCATAATTCTGAAAATATTTGACAATGTATTTGACAATGATTTGACAATCACATATCTCCCCGCAGAATCAATTAATACATTTTATATTTTAATTACAATACATAATTTAATTACAATACATAATATTTCAACTCTCGTAGTATCTTGGGGAATCTTCTTAAAATTCTCCATGTTGCTATGTGTCACCCCCCCCCCAATCATCCAGGCAAAGAAAGAAAGATAAAAGAAAAATAGATTATAAACAGATTATAAAGAAAAAGATAACTAAATACCCCCCTACTAATGTTGTGAATGAAAAAAACCACAACATTACCCCGCTCCGTTGTACGGGTCATGGTAATCACCATGATTACACACGTGAATCCCGTAGCGATCGATCAGAAGCTCCCCCAGCTCCCCCGTAACGAACAGAAAAAATATGAGAAGAAAAAATAATACCACTACTCCTGATTAATATTCCTCAAATTTTTACCTTTCTCCCCTTCTATCACATATTTAAGAGTATATTTATATATTCTTCTGTCCTTAAATATCCATCAATCCCATTCACTATCTAAGTCTTCATCTTTAATCCGTTTCGCTTCCATAGATTCTTAGCTGTGTCTAGCGAATATTTGGGAGTTCTTGTGCGAACTCCTCCGCTTTCCGATAATCAGTAAAAAATCTTTTTTCATCATCCAAAAAAATTATCAGTGTTGCCGGGTAGCTCAGTGTAAATTTATAACCCTTTTCCCATAAGACTTTTTTCACTGGGTTAAATTCCTTCTTTCTCTTCAAAAGGTCATAACTTATCTCAGGATAGAAAAGAACTGTTTTCCCTTCTATTATCAATGGCCTGTTTCTCTTTCTGGCACATCGGGCAGCCGCCTTCAGGATCCTTTCTTTATCTTGGTATCTTAAGAATTTTATCAAGGTTGGTCGCGGGTTTTGATCTTGTTGAGGTTTTGGATCTATGATCTAAGATCTATGATCTTAAGGATCTATGAGCCCTTTCGATTTCAATTAACTGATTTCCCTCTTCCATTTCCAAATTTTCCGGGATCCATTTAAAAAAAAAATTTTGAATCTTCTTCCTCTGTATCTTCTTTAAGACCAACAATCTTGATATTATTTTGCCTGGTAAAATTTTCAAGCTCGTCCACTTTTTCCAACAACCGTTTTCTTTCTGATGTCCAAGCAAGGATATTATCTTCCATTTTGTTCACTGTATCCATGGTGTCTCCCGTTATTTCTTCCAACTTTTTAAACTTTCTTATCCGTTTTCTCCAGTTTTTTCACAACTTTATCAAACATAATTTTCATTTTTTTAATATCCGTTTTTATTACTTTTAATGTTTTCAATTCTTTTAATTCATGCATTATTTGCACCAAGGCTTTTCTTATATCTTCAGGAAATCTTCCACTTCCAACCTCTACCTGCTGTTCTTTTTTTTCCTCCTTATCTTCATCTGTGTTGTCCAGAGAATCTGATTCCGCTTCCGATTCACTTTCAATCGTAGCTGGGAATTGTAGTTTAATCTGCTCCTGTTTGCGCATGCCCATTCCTTGCATGTGCAGTTCCTGTTGCTCCTTTTTAGAAACTGTTGACATTGCCGCAGTTTCCTGCTCTGCATCGCCGGATGCGAAATGTACCTTGCCAAGAAGAGGTCCAACCTGAGCTCGAGGCTCAGCTATAATGGTTGGCCTTGTTTCTTTTTGAACTCGTGCTGTCTTCAAAGTAGTAGTTTTCTTCTGTTTCTGTTTATAAGACATGACTAAAGACAATCCTGAGTAGTTTATAATTAGTTTTTAGAAAGTATTTACTAACTTTTCTTCACTTAAATATTACTTTACTAGTTTTTTTTTTAAACAGGAGAGCTGGATCTCCACGTCTCGATCCTATGTCATCACGTGATGTCCCCCAATTACTGGAAGTTTGAGTAATTGATGTTCATGCCATCAGGTTGGAGGCTACCCAAATGGTATACAAAGTGTAGTTCCTCCAACCTAAGTGTGGCTTCATTCTGGGAATAGAGGAGGCTATGGACTGACATGCTGGAATGGAAATGAGAAGTAGAATGGTAAGAAGAAAGATATGCTATTTGGCACTAAAAATGACTAGACCAACAGCCAGACTATTACCCAACGGACACACTGTAGAAACTTAGTTATGATTCTTCAAAAGCACCAATGAATCCCAAAACTCCTACAGTCCATAGTCAGAAGAACAAAAACCTGGGAATACCACCATGCTAGAATTTCTTTCACCTCACTCCATCCTAACTTGGAAACCTATTGTCATTACGTCACCATGACTGGGCCTAATCCTAGAATTCCCAGCACAGTCATATTATGGGAATAGCTTCACCAGAGAAATTGCTGCTGGACAGGAAGATATCTTGTCACCTTTCTGAAGGGCAGTTAGGTTAGATGGCAAAATTTGGCCTTGCCAGTGAAGCAGAAACCTCAGGATGAAGTTTTAAGAAACTAAGCATCATTTATAAGGCAACTCTCTATGAGGTAGTCTTAGGCTTCGATAGAAAAAAAGCTGATTAGAATGTGAGGGGAGAGTAGAAACACCTTACCTTGGAAAGGCAAGGAGAGTCGGCACATGGCAGACAAGGTGGAAGACTTTGGGGCACTTTTCACAACAGAGCAGGTCACCTCCATTCTGGCAGACAGCGCACCAGTCTTCATTTGGATCATCCTCCTTACTGTTCTCAGCTCCTGCCCGGGTGGACTTGTGAGAGGCACCACAGGGCTGGGTCTGCCTGTCCTGAGGGGGGGTGGTGTTGGAAGAGGGGGAGGCCGTGCTGTCTGGAGGGTCCCCTTTGGTCATGCTGTCTTGCTGAGCCCCCATCCGCCTATCCATCGCCAGTTTATTGTGTGGGAGAGCTGCGGTGTTGTTCTGCTGGTTCACTAGCTGGAGGGGAAAGATGGAAAGCAGGTGTGATCACAATGGAAGAGAGTACAAAGTCTTGCAACTTCAAGAAGGCAGCCGGAGAACAGATTCTGCATTGCTTGCTCACATCTCATGGTAATCGGTTTACTATTGTCATTGTACCAAAAAAAAAGAAGTTGCATGCCATCAAGACAGATCATTTCATACATAAAATACATCAAAGAAAACTAAACAGAATGCAGGTTACGGAGTTACAGTTACAAAGAAAGAGAAATTCAGGTAAACAAATGACAAGGTAAACTGAGAGGTTATTAATAACAAGGGACATAATATTAACGTGATTGGAGAAAAACAGAGGGCCAGGTTGTCAGAGGTAAGCACTTTACACAAAGTGGCGGGTGCATGGAACCTGGTGATAATAGACGCAGAAGCATTATGGATTAAAAACAAAACTCATATAGGCACAGGGAACTTGGGGAAAAATGGAGGGCCATATGGGAGAGAAGGGTCAGCACAACATCGCCAGCCAAAGAGCCTGGACTGTGCTGTAACGTGCTATGTCTATTAGGAGCATTCTTGTTTTTCCAAGAGCTTTGTTCAAGAGTCTTAAAACAGTTGGATAGAAGCCGTCTGTCTGGTGGTATAGGTTTTCAACTTCCTGCCTGATTTGTGGGGGCTGGTGGAGAAGAGAGAATGGTTGGACCGAAGGGCTCCTTCATTACGTTGGCTGCTTTCCCACAGCAGCAGGAAGTGCACACAGAGTCAGTGGAGGGGACGCTGGGCTCCACTCATAACTTGCTGCAATTTATTGTGTTCTTAAGACAGAGCAGTTGCCATACCAAGCTGTTAGGACGTTTCCCATGGTGGATCTGTAAAAACTGGGGTATAACAAGGTAACGAAATTAACTGCTCTCCTAGTTAGACAGGCAAGCCACACAAGGGTGGCACGGCCTCGGGGCGGCACAGTGCCAGCCGCTTCCTCACAGTTCCAGTGACCTGGGTTCACTTCTGACCTCAGATGCTGTCCGTGTAGAGTTTACACGATTCCCCTGTAACCACGTGGGCTTCTCACATCCCAGCAAATTGTGGGTTGATAAGCTATTTGGCCATTGTAAATTACCTCTTAGTGTGCAGGTAAGTGGTGGAGTTTGTGGGGGGGGGGGGGAGGAGTCTGGGTATAATAAAAACTGAGGTCGATGTAAGACTGGTGTAAGTGAGGGGTCGATAGTCAGCAGAGGTTCGATAGGCCAAAGGGCCTGTTTCTATGCTACAAGACCTTTCAAAGCACATAAGCACTGACTGCGCTGCCCACTGCTTGAAGAGTGATGAACTGCATTTGTTTAAACTGTGCCAGTGAAGGTTCCATTCCACTGGTGTGAAGCATGAGACCCTTTCACTGTCAGATGGTGCAGAATACAATTCAGCATAGCAAGGTTCTCCAGCAATACATTTCACACACTGATCGCCAACAGGAAACCTACCCCTCATAAAAGCAGTAAGCAAGCTGCAGTGGCTGCAATTTTGAAATAAAAACAGAGAATACCAGAAACACTCAGCAGGTCAGGTAGCTTTTGTGCAGACAGGAAAATAGCCTTCGGCTTGAAGACCTTTAACTGGAACCATCGCAGGCGGGATACATGAATTGAAAAAGAGTTATTCTCTCCAGGCAGAAATAAGACTTGCAGTCACTGGAAAGCTTCTGATGACAGGTCAGCGACCATGTGACAGAATGGAGAAAGGTTCTTCTCCCCATCCTGGTCATGGCAACACAACCAATAAACCCCCTGCACCAGTTATACATTTGATGTAAAATAGTTTGAAGTATATTGAAAGCCACACTTTTTTTTAAAAACATAACATTTCTGGCTAGACATCATAAATTTAACTAACCAGGCCAGGCTCAGTAACCTCCTCCCCAGGCTCTTGCTTCACAACAATGATGGGGAAATCGCACAAGTCATCTTCAGCCATGGGTTCCTGCTTGACTTTAATTGACTCGAGGCGAATGGTTGGTGTCATCTGCTGAAGTTCAGGCTTTAATAGTCTGCTCGATGAGGTACAACTGCAAGAGCATGAGAGAGAGACAAAGAGAGAAAGTGAGAAAGACGGATGGAGGGGAGAGAAACGACAAAGACAGTGAGAGATATTAGGGCTGAGGAAGACAGAAGGAAAACATGATCTGGGAATGGGGGAAAAGAGCTCCTCACCTCCCTCTGCTGCCAGTGCTGGAGCTGCTTGAAGTGTACCCAGATGGGTGCACACTGGTGACCGTCACTGACCCTGACAAAGGAAACAAGGCATCAGGGACTGTCAACAAACACACAATACCAGGCACTCACCAACCACTGCACGTTTGCAGAACTTGCAACTTAAGTATAGCTATTCACTGGTAAGTGTTTGATAGTGAGGAAACTTCTGCCAAACCTGATTCCACTTAAATGCAACAGAGTGTGCAGATGCTGGAAATCCAGAGGAACACACACAAAATGTTTCAGGAACTCAGCAGATCAGGAATAAACAGTTGGCCTTTCCATAAGACCACAAGACACAGTTCAAAGTCAATTTATTAGCAAAGTACATATCTGTCACCTTATACTACACCATTTCTTTGTGGGCATTCACAGAAAATACAAAGAAACACAATAGAATCAATGAGAAAACTGCACACAAATATGGACAAGCAACCAATGTGCTACAGACAACAAACTGAGCAAATACACAAAGAGAGAAGAAAATTAATAGTAAGAAATAAATAAGCAATTAATATAAATAACTTGAGTTGCAGAGACCTTGAAAGTGAGTCCATAAGTTGTGAAATAGTTCAGTGTTGGAGTGAGAAAAGTTATCTCCTCTAGTTCAAGAATCTGATAGTTGAGGGGTAATAACTGTTCCCGAACCTAGTAGTGTGGGTCCTGAGCCTCCTGTACCTGCTTCCTGGTGGCAGCAGCGAGAGTATGGCCTGGAAGGTCGGGTCCCTTGATGATGGATGCTGCTTTCCTGTGACAGTGCTCCTTGTAAATGTGCTCAATGGTACGGAGGGGTTTTCCTGTGATGGACTGAGCTTTATCCATTGATTTTTGCAGACTTTTCTAATGAAGGGCATTGCTGCTCGCATTCCAGTCTGTATACTCTCCTTTGTGCATCAATAGAAGTTTGTCAAAGTTTCAAGTGACATGCCTAAACTGCACAAATTTCTAAGAAGGTAAGGGTGCTGCTGTGTTATCTTTGTAATGGCACTTACATGCTTGACCCAGGACAGATCCCCTGAAAAAGCTGAGGAATTTAAAGTCACTGACCCTCTCAACCTCTGATTCCCTGATGAGGTCTGGGCTATGGATCTCCAGTTTCCTCCAGTAGTCAATAATCAGCTCTTTGGTTTTGCTGACATTGAGTGGTTGAGATGTGGTTGTAGGACCATTCAGCCAGATTTTCATTCTCCATCCTATATGCTGATTCATCACCACCTTTGATTCAGGCAACAACAGTAGTGTTGTCAGAAAACTTAAGTATGGCATTGAAGCTGTACTTAAATCTTGCAGTCTTAAGTATAAAGTGAGTAGAGCAGGGGGCTACGCACACAGCCTTGTGGTACACCTATGCTGCGGGAGATGTTGTTGCCAATTTGAACTGACAGAGGTCTGCAAGTGAAGAACATAGAAGCTGAATTGGGCCATTTGGCCCATTAAGTCTGTTCTGCCATTCAGGCCAATCTATTCTTCCTCTCAACCCAATTCTACTGCCCTCTCCCTGTAATCTTTGATGTCTTCACTAATCAAGAATCTGTCAACCTCCACTTAAATATACCCAATAACTTGGACTACAGAGTTGTCTGTGGCAATGAATTCCACAGATTCACCATCCTCTGGCTAAAGAAATTGCTTCTCATCTATTCTAGAGAAAGGGGGAAGAAGGTGGAGGGGAGGGGAATAAGTTCAAGCTGGCAGGTTGTAGGTGAAGCCAAGTGAGGGGGAAGGTGAAGGGGTGTGGGGAGAAGAGGGAATGAAGTGAGAAGCTGGGAGGCGATAGGTTGAAAGGGTAAATAGCTGAAGAAGGACTCAGATAGGAGTGTGGAGCATGGGAGAAAGCGAAGGAGGAGGGACACCAGAGGGAGGAGCAAGACAGGTGAGGTAAAGAGAAGGGGCCAGAGTGGAGAATAGAAAGAGAGAGAAGGGGGAATAATGCCAACTGTTTATACGCCTCTATAAATGTGACCTAACTTGCGAAGTTGTGTGTGTATGGCTCTAAACCCCACCTCCAATGTTGTGCTGTGGGCCACACAAATATCGATAAAACCAGAACTCTCAACGCTAAAAGGCAGCCAGAACATGCACTAATCTAAAAGTATCCTACATAGCGCTAACTGTAGGAGGAAGGGCTTTGCTTAAAGCTTGTATGGATCGCAGGCAGAAGCCTGGTACAAGCCCCTGGAGAAGCAAAGTGTGCCTTTCAGAATCAACAAACGAGGATCTAAAATAGCCCTCTCAAACCATACAAAAGCAGAAATATTTTAGAGAGAAATAAAGAAAATCTATTTAGATTATTTTAAGGGATACAGCCCAATAACAGACCTTTCTGGCCCAACGAGCCCACAGTGTGAGCAGTTGCCCTACTGACCTGTACATCTTTGGAATGTGGGAGGAAACTGGAGCACCTGGAAAAAACCCTTGCGGTCATGTACGAACTCCTTACAAACAACAGCAGGGTTTGGACCTGGGTAGCAGGCACCATAATAGCATTACACTGATCGCCACATTACCATGCTGCTCCAATTTTTAAAAAATTTTTATTCTTTAAAGTTTGATATATTATTTTGTTAATTTAAAGGCATTTTTTTGCTGAAGTCCATGATGAAAGTGGGATTTTTCTTCTAGATTTATTTCAGTATTCACTAAGTTCACCAAATGACTGCCTTCTTCACAGACTTACAGTAAATTGAATAAACTCATACGCAGCACCTGGTGTCGGGCAAAATAAATAATTATAGAGGGCTGAAATGCCCCCATCTCCACAGTTCACCAACCTTTGCAATAGGATCAAGAACCATGGATCAGGGATGAACTTTATTCACCACATACATTTATATGTATTAGGAGTTTGCTCTGGGCTATTGGTGCGACATGGAACATACAGTAACATTTCACGATTATAAAGAATTATATGAAATAACCTAGAGGTTTAAGTATGGATATGGAATAAAGCATGCATAAATACCCAAATTACCACACATATTTGCAAAAGGTTTCAATATTTGATGCCAAACTCCTTTCCGTTGACTAGTGGCTTTAATTGTAGGTGCAGACTCACCTGTATGTCCAGGCGAGGGCATGGAAGGAGCTGGAGAAGGGTTTGAGCTGGTTGCCAAGGGCCTTGCTGGCATGCAGTTGCCATTCTTTTCTCTGACCAGAAGGCTTTCCAGCAGTACAGTCCCTGCATCATCCAGCTGCAATGTGAAGGGAGAAAGGAGCTTAAGGATCATCTACTACGCTTTCGGAAGATGTAGGTCTGTCACCAGCTGATCCATGACCAGGCTCAGCTTTTCGCCTTGCCGAGGCAGAAGGGGCAGGGAGCAGCTGCAGAGACCTACCCTCACTCATTGCCAAAGATGCTGCTGGGTTGGCACGTTAGTTTTTGGGAGCAAACCAGCACATTTCCTCATTACAACTGCACTTCGAATGTAATTCAGTGACGATAAAGGGTTTTGCAATGAAAGACAGGCAATACCTCATGTACTTTCTCCTTAATGTATGCACCTTTATGGGAAGTAAGAGGGCAACTGTTGAATGCAGTGGTCTGGTTTACCCAGGACACTTCAGTGGCATGAACAGTTCTATAAATGAACCCACACACACTAGAAATGGAATCATGCTTTACTTCCATTTCAGTGGTTCCCAACCTGGGGTATGCGGACCCCTCAGTTAACGGTAGGGGTCCATGGCATAAAGAAAGTTGGGAACCCCTGATTTAGATGGCAAGTTTGGATGTTCCTCTGAGTTCTCCTTTGACAAGTAGGATACAACACCATAAACCTACACAAACGGACTCCGAGCCCGCGGCATTGTAGGAGATGTAAATTGCAGCTTGAAACTGCACACACTTACATATAACAACCTATGTGCAGTACATCCTCCAAGTCAAGTCGAGTGTATTGTCATATGCGTAGGTATGATGAGATACTCCGATTGCAGCAGCATCACAGGCACGTAGATTCAAAATATACAACACGTGCATGCAAGGCAGCTGCAGCTACACAAAAGCTTTCATGGATTGGAGCTCCCTTTACCCAATATCAAAGCTGCAGGAAACAACACTTCCTCTTCTGAGCAACACACCAAGTGCTGGGAGTTCTGCAAGTGAAGCATCAGTGGAGGGGAATAAACAATTGATGTTTTTGCTGAGGTCCTTCATCAGAGCCCTTCTGAGTTGGGATGCTTGTATGGTTATATTCTGGAAATACTCGGTGCAGTGGATACCCCATTCTGCTTCACAGAGCAGGGATGTCAATGGCACCTACTGGGGGGGATTCGGGGAACAATGAGCTAAACAAACATGGCTGACAAGGGAGAGCTTCTGATCAAGGATGAGGAGAAATATAAGAACTAGGCTGAGTAGGATGAGGGCTTGTGGCAATCCTTTTAGATTTAAGTTCTCTCTTCCCCTCCACCACTGCTACTATAGATTCAGATTAATTTATCATTATACACACACCCCGGGGTGCAATGAAATTCCTTGCTGGTGCTAAACACACATGAAACGTGGTAGCAATCAATACAATGATGAGTAGAATGATGATTACTAAACAACAGAAAGATGTAAGGATTATAGCAAAGTCTGAAATAGTGCAAACTGAAGTGCTAAAGTGACAATCATATTGGAGGTGGAATTAAGATTCAGGATTCAAGATTTAATATTGTTTATTGTCATTCTTCAGTACGCAAGTGTAAAGTAGACCAAAACAAAATGAGTCCGACGCAGCATAAAAAACACAAGACTGAAAATATTCAGTGAGTATAAAAGCAATGCTCTAAAACGTGATCTACAGAACAATTAACTGTAAAGTGGCTGTTCATGGGGTGATGAGGGGCTTTGGGGAGGAGTGGTTGATGTCGATGTAGTGGTGGGGATTAGCAGGGTGAGTTGTTGGTTGAAGATATTGAGGGATTGGGAAGCAACTCTTAAAAAAACATCTAAGAGTGTGGCAGTATCACTGGGAAAAGGACGTGGAAGAGGTGATGGCTTCAGAAGTCCAATAGAAGTGGGGAAAGAAAACAGCTGATTTTGCCTGGTTATTGGGGCTTTCAAACTCTTGTACCCTATCCCAGAAGGTAGAAGAGAGAAAAGGGAATGGGCTGGCCAGTGGTCGTGCTTAACAGTACTATTGGCCTTCCTAAAGCAATGCCTTGTGAACATGGTGAGCATGAGGCAGTAATAGTACTGCTCCCTCACACTCCAGAATGTCTTACTGTCCTTTACAGGAACCATGGCTGTAATAGTTACCGTCTGGGACCGTGTCCACTTCTCAGTACTACTGCCAGGGAGCAGGTACAGGAGCCGGAAGACCCACATTTAATGACTCGTTCTTCCTCTCCGCCATCAAATTTCTGAATGGTCGATGAACTACCTCACTATTCCTTTGTTTTAGCATTATTTATAGTAACGTCGCAGCTGATAATTGGTGAGAAATTACCATTATCCAAGAAACCCAAAGAATGACCCAGAGGCATAAGGAGCTGCATATGTGGCACTCAAGAACAAAAAAATAGAAAGACAAGCTACTGGAGGAACTCAGCAGCACAGGCAGCATTTATACAGGGAGAGGAATGGTTGACATTTTGCGGTTGATATGGGCTAAGAGTTTAGGGAAGATAGCCAATTTGAAGAGGTAAGGAGGAGGAGGGAGACAGAATTGGTTGAACCAAGTGAGATGGAAGATCATAGGAGCCATCATGTGATGGATTTGTGGGCTTATGCTGTAGGCCACCGTTAAGGAGTTTTGAGACATTCACAATTTATTATATTCTGATTAAAAATGGCATGAGGGTCTTTGAAGAATCGGTTTGAAAGCAAGGAAATTTCTTTTGTAGTATCTAAACACTTCCTTCTCTCTTTTCATTTTTTTTTCTGGGATGACAGCATTGCTGACAAGGTATTGTCCCTCTTGTGTTTATGATTTGTTGTCCCTCCTTAAAAGCTTTCATGATTTCTCTTGAAGTCCTGTAAAAGAGTCTCGGCCCAAAACATCAAGTGTTTATTCAATTCCATAGATGCTGCCTGGCCTGCTAAGTTCCTCCAGCATTTTGTGTGTGTTCCTCTGGATTTCCAGCATCTGCAGAATTCCTCATGTTTATGATTTCTCTTCTCCTCCCCCAGCTCCCCCGTTTGGGTAGGGGGAGTGAGGAGTGGTAATTTTAAAGTACTGGTTTCCAGTCAGTCAATGCCCCTCTTTGTACTGGCTGAGCGGGACTACGGAATCCCCTGCCAGGCAACAGCTGTGGCTATAGTCTCACACCTACTCCCGAACAGTTACTTTCATTCATGCCATCCTCTGTTTAAAAGTGAATTTACACAAAAGCAAAACCTAATCTAGTTTGAGACAACCTCTCCATGTGTCAGATCAGTTCTTTCTAAATTTGTACTGTGAACCTCAGATAATAATACTTCGCCAATGAAGTAAAAATGTCTTTTTAACAATCTTTAGGACCCAGAGGCTGTTTCTAAAATTTTAGATGTGCCTTTCCAGTAACGGACAGCCCGCTATTCAAAAGGTACAAAGTTATTTGGCCTTTGACTCTTCTATTTATGTTTTATCTCAGTCTGCTCATGAATGCTTCACTTTTTATTTTATAAAGGGCAAACTTTTCTTATCACTATGAAAAAAATACATTTGCAGACGCAATAGCAAGCAGGGAAATGGAAGCAAATCTGTGCAGACAACTTTTCAAAGGGCCCTGGCCAGTCTACTCACTGAAGAAAATAAATTTCCTAATATAGAACCAAATAGTGAATGCTTAACTTTAAATAAAATCTGCAGAAGCTGCTGCAAGGCCCGATATAATTCCTCAGTACAGGAGAGTCACAATTAAATATAAATTTACACTGCAAAGGAGGTGATCTATGAATGGGTTGGTCAAAAACAAATTAGACTTGAAGGAGATTGAGAGGCAGATGGGTTTAGGGAAAGAAGAGGGCAGGTGACTTTTATCTTAAGCTGATCCCACAAGCCCTGTTGTTGCTTACCTGTCTCAGCAGGGGGCTTGTCGTCACATGGTGCTGTGGCCCGCTCTGCTGCTGGGGGCTGGTCATCTTGCTGGCATTGCTAGGTGGCATTCGGCTCTGCTGTGCTGCTGGGACTGGAGCGCCCGGATTACCCCGTTGCAGGCTCTGTAGACTGATGAGGCGAGGTGGCTGCAGGGACTGAGCACAAGGCAAACAAGTGAGGTCTCACACCTCCAGCTTCTCGTTCTCAAAAGAGAAGGGCTGCACCACTGAAAACAAGCAACACTTGCAATGCATCTTTGAAAACAACCACAGTTTCACAGGACTCTGCTTACTTTGGACAGAGTGGACTTTACTTTCTCTCTCGAACACACCTAACAGATTGCAGTAAAGGAGGTGGCTAAAATTAATTTAAATATTCGAGTAAACAAATCCTTCAAACTTTACCACAGTGGCCCAGCCGTTCTGAGTTGCTGCTTCGCGGTTCCGGTGACCCAGTTTTGATCCCGTTCCTTAGTTCTGTCTGTGTGGAGTTTGCACGTTCACCCCCAACCCCACCAACCACACCCCCCCCCCCACCCCGTAACCACATGGATTTCTTCATGGGTGAAAGTCTCCACCCACAGCACAAAGATGCAAGTTGGGAAGTTGTCTGGTCACTGATAATTGGCCTTAGATAGTGGTAGAATGTGAATGGATTGATGGGAATATGGAGGAGGAAAATACAATGGTTAATAGGCAGTATGGATAGGTGGGCCGAAAGGCCTGTTTCTACACTGTATGATTGCTGGCTCTTCAGGTGACTCTACCCAAGATGGATTGGTAAAAGAAAGACAAAGATTGCAGCATTCCCATCAAATTTACGGCCTACAATTTTCAAGCTGCAATATTCGGCCCAGCTTTGAAAGTAATTTATTGTTTTATAATATAAGGTGGCAAGGGCGGTAGCAGCAAAACAAATGGAATGAATCACTAAGCTGAAAGGTTGGTTTAACTCCAACATCAGGATTTCACTACTTAAAGCAGACTTACAAGGTAACAATTAGCAGTTCCATTCAAAATCATTAAGTCAGAGATGTACAGCACAGAAACAGGCCCAACATGTTTATGCCAATCAAGATGCCCACCTAAGCTAGTCCCATATCTCCCTAAACCTTTCCTGTTCATATCACTGCCCAAGCATCTATTACATGTTGTTATTGTACCTGCTTCTACTATTTCCTCAAGCAGTTAGTTCTACACAGAAGTTGCCCCTCAGGTCTGTTTTAAATCGTTCCCCTATCACCTTAAACCTATGCCTATCTTTTGACTCCCTTACCCTGAGAAAAAGGCCATCTACGTTTACTTTCTCATTGCCCCTCATTATTTTCTACAACTCTGTAATGTCACCATTCGATTTCTAATACTGCAAAGAATAAAGTCCAAGTGTGCCAATCTTCTCCCTATAACTCAAGCCCTCAAGAGCTGGCAGCATTTTCAGTAAGCTGGCGACTTTTCCCACAACAGGGTAACCAAAGCTGTACACTATACGCCAGGTGAGGCCACATCAATGTCTTGTACAACTGCAACATGACGTCCCAAATTTTATACTCATTCCCTTGACTGACAAAGGCTAGCATACCAAATACCTTCTTCACCACCCCAACTACATGTGATGCCACTTTTCAGGGGACTATGTACTTGGTTTTCTAAGGTCCTCCTGTTCTACAATACACCCCAGGGTCAAACGTTCACTGCAGAAGTCCCACCCTGGCTTTGCTTCCCAAAATGCATCACTTCACACTCATCTGGGCTGAATGTCATTTCTCAGCCCACCTCTCTAGCTGAGCTACAAACACCTGTAATTTCCGATAACCTTGTTCACTGCCTCTGATACCATCTATTTCAGTGGCATCATGTAGTTTCAGAAAAATGAGCCAATACCAATCGAGCAGGATGATAACCAAGGGAGCTCCTATAAACTTAACATTCATTAATTTTTCAGGATGTGGGCACTGCTGGCAAGCTATTTACTGCCCATCGCTAACTGTAGTTCCTTAGGGTTGTCATAGTCAGGGTGGGAGTGAGGATAAATTCCCAATACCTATTAAATGCTCCCAATGGCACACCTCTCAAATAGTCTGACAACCGATCCCTGGCCTTCACAGATGGCTTAGTACTAAGCCTGGTGGAACCATTTCGGCGTGACAGAAGGGCAAAGGTGGGTTACTGGTGCCTTAAAATTAGACACCAAGCAGATGGGGCCCGCCAGCCATGGCTGGCAGCTCATCTACAAAGGAAACCTCTGATTTCAAACTTCAGTGACGATACAGTTATACCTACTCATGACGAAGGCTTCGGGATTAAACACATGGGGAAAATCCAGAGCTGGATTCCTGAGGGCAGTCCTACGTAGAGTTCAACTGTGACTGGAAACTCCTGTGACACAGCCGATGGCTGCTGTATCGGTCTCTACCGTTCCTCTGGATTCGTGGAGAGGAGGAGGCTGCGATATGGGCAACAGCTTCCCTCCATATCATACTGTCTTGGCTTGAGTATTGTCTCAGGCTGACAACGAGAACAGGTAGGACGCAGCATCCACAGACCAATGGAAGGCCTCACCCCTAATTACCCTCAAGAAGGGACGGCCAGTAATTGGTGTGAAGGTAAGAGCTTCACTTGTTGCCAAGATCAGAGAGGCTCTACCTGCCAGATTGCTGGAAATAGAGAAACAATAGTGGCCTGAAAAACAGCACCATATTTGCCTAAAGAGGAGGAATATTGCTGAACTCTGGTGAAGAAATAGCATGAGCAAATCATTCAGCCTTTTCAATAGGCTGAATAGCCTCCCTCTGTACTGTAAGATTCTGGTTGTAAATAGTGCACACTGGCTACAATATTTTTTTTATTATATAAGTAGAGATACAGTTCAGTTACAGGTCGTTCCAGCCCAACTATCTCATGCATCCCAATTACACCCAGGTAACCAATTAACCTACTAACCCATCTGTGTCTTTTGGAATGTGGGAGGGAACCCACTGAATGTACAAAGAATGAACAAATTCCTTATCGGAATCAGGTTTAATATCACTGGCATTTGTCATGAAATTTGTTGCTTTGTGGCAGTACGTTGGAACACATAATAATAAAAACTATAAATAACGATAAGTATATAATAAAAAATTAAACAAGTAGTACAAAAAGAGAGGGAATGATACTGAGGTAGTGTTCATAGGTTCATTGGTTATTCAGTAATCTGATAGCGAGGGGAAGATGCTGTTCCTGAAACATTGAGCAACACACACAAAATGCTGGAGGAACTCAGCAGGCCAGGCAGCATCTACGGAAAAGGAGTACAGTTGACATTTCAGGCTGAAACTCTTCGGCAGGACTGGAGAAAAAAAGCTGAGGAGTAGATTTTAACCACCAGGAAATAGGTGAAACCTGAAGGGGAAGGGATGAGGTAAAGAGCTGGGAAGTTGATTGGTGAAAGAGACAGAAGACCATCGAAGAAAGACAAGGAAAGACAAGAAAGAGGAGCACCAGAGGGAGACAATGGGCAGGCAAACCTACTCCTCAGCATTTTTTCTCCAGTCCTGAAGGGTTTGGATCCGAAACGTCAACTGTACTCTTTTCTATAGGTGCTGCCTGGCCTGCTGAGTTCCTCCAGGATTTTGTGTGCATTGCACGTATTTCCAGCATCTGCAGATTTTCTCTTGTTTGTGTCTGAAACATTGAGTGTGTCTTCAGGCTACTAAACCTCCTCCTTGATGGTAGCAATGAGAAGAGGGCATGTCCTGGGCATGGGGGCCCTTAATGATGGACAAGTCCTTTTTCAGGCATCACCTTTTGAAAATATCCTGGATGCTGGGGAGGCTAGTGCCCATGATGGAGCTGACTGAGTTTACAACGTTCTGCAGCTTTTTCCAATCTTGTACAGTGGCCCCTCCATACCAGATGGTGATGCAACCAGTTAGAATGTTCTTCACAGTACATCTTTAGAAATTTGCACGTCTTTGGTGACATATCAATTCTCTTCAAACTCCTAATAAAATAGTTCGCTGCTGTGCCTTCTTAGTAATAGCATCCATACGTTGGGCCGAGGATAGATCTTCAGAGATGCTGACACCTAGGAACTTGAAACTGCTCACCCTTTCCACTCCTGATCCCTCAATGAGGACTAGTGTGTGCTCCCTCAACTTCCCCTTCCACAATCAATTCCCTAGTCTTCCTGACGTTGAATGCAAGGTTGTTGTGACACCACTTAACCAGCTGATCCTGCACTTCTCCTTGTCACCATCTGAAGTTCTGCAAATAGTTGTACTGTCAGCAAATTAATAGATGACATTGAGCTATGTCTATCCGCACAATCATGGGTGCAGAGAATAGAGCAGTGAGCAGTGCTCTTGATTGTCGGCAAGGAGATGGTGTTTTTGATCCACATAGACTGTGGTATCCTGGTGAAAAGTCAATGAACAGCAGCCAGACACAAGTATTACCATTATCCAGGAGATCCAAGGCTGAGTGAAGAGCCAGTGAGATTGCTTCCATTATAGACCGACTATGGCGATAGTCAAATTCCAGAGGGTCCAGGTCCTTGCCCAGGCAGGAGTTAATTCTGGTCATAACCAACCTCTCAAAGCACTTCATCACAGTAGATGTGAGTGCCACTGGGCAATAGTTGTTGAGGCAGTTTATTCTGCTTTTCTGAGGCAATGGTATGACAGCTGCCCTTTTGAAACAGGTGGGAACCTCTGACTACAGCATTGAGATGTCCTTGAATACTCCCGCCAGTTAGTTGGCACAGGTATTCAGAGCGCTATCGGGTACACCATCAGAGCCTTTTGCCCTGCAAGGGTTCATCCTCTTGAGAGATATTAAGTCAGCCTCCCAGGCAGAGACTCCAGGGTCACCAGATGCTGCAGGAATTTGCACAGGTGTAGTTTTATTCTCCCTTTCAAAGCATACATAAAAGGCATTGAGCTCTTCTGGGAGTGACGCATCACAGCTACTCAGGATGTCAGGTTTGGTTTTGTAAGTAAGTAATGGCCTCCATCACATCTCTCCTTAGAGAGTGGCGGGAATTGAACCCGCGTTAACTGGCAATTGTACCTGTAAGTGTTCTGCTAACTACCGTGCTACCGGGCCATTCATCAACCCAGGCGGCCTTCACACCTCCTGGGATCAGAGGCACAAGTCTATCATTAAGATCTCTTTCCAGATGGTCTAAATAAAGGTACAAGTAGTTTTGCTATAACATGATTAGTTATCATTCCCAAGAAAATTCCGTTATAGAATAGGCTGTGGTTGCCTTCAAAGTACATACTTAAACAGGTTTTCTCAATCGCAGTCACACCAAAACCAATGTACTTAATGCAAAGCATTCTATAATCTATCAATCACATTATAATCAATTAACAATACAGAAACATATTACAGCAGAACCACCTGTACTATTCAATACGGACCCGCAACATCAGAAGTTGTTTCCTGGAGTCTGCGTACATCAATCCTAGAACGGCTGCATCATTTCAAAAAGTCACACAATGGCCAGTGAACAAAGTGGCAAAAGGCTGTGCTTGTTCTCTGATGAGGTTCTTCAGGAATAAGGACAACTTGCTTCCCTTTCTGAGGTGGCTGGCAAGGCCACAATGGAACCTGCAAACTCCACCAGAGGTGGGAAGGAAATGCCTGTTGGCCAGAAGGGTGATTAGTATCTTAGTGATGGGATTTCCTCTATTGTTTATGTTCAGCTTTCCAGAAGAAACTCAAGGCTCACAGTACCTTCCCAAATTCACCTTCTTCACTTTAGCCAATCTTCAAAAGAATCTTCAGCAATTCTCATAAATTGCTGAAGTTGTAACATACCTTTCAGAGTCTTTGAGCATAAATTAAATCTTTTCCTTATATTGGTATTTATATATTTATGCACATTTTACTCCATATTCATACTTCTAACATTAGATTTATATCATTCTTTACTCCTTATAATTGGTGGATGTTGTCATTTCTTTTTGCATGTAGCACTAACACACTACAGTAAATTCCCAATGTATGTAAATGTATATGGCAAGTAAAGTTGATCACCAGTAAAACTCTCAACAGAGTACCTACTTCCAAACACCTTAAAACTGTGCCCTCTCATGCTAGCCATTTCAGCCCTGGGAAAAAGCCTCTGACTATCCACACAATCAATGCCTCTCGTCATTTTATACACCTCTACCAGGTCATCTCTCGTCCTCCATCACTCCAAGAAGGAAAGGCCAAGTTCACTCAACCTATTCTCAAGGCATACTCCCAAATCCAGGCAACATTCTTGTAAATCTCTTCTGCATCCTTTCTATGGTTTCCACATCCTTTCTATAGTAAGGCGACCAGAAATGAGCACAGTACTCCAAGTGGGGTCTGACCAGGGTCCTATATAGCTACAACATTACCTCTTGGCTCCTAAACTCAATCCCAAGATTGATAAAGACCAATGCACTGTATGCTTTCTTAACCACAGAGTCAACCTGCGTAGCAGCTTTCGTATCCTATGGACTCAGACCCCAAACTCCCTCTGATCCTCCAAACTGCCAAGAGTCTTACCATTAATACTATATTCTGCCATTATATTTGACCTACCAAAATGAACCACCTCACATTTATCTGGGTTGAACTCCATCTGCCACTTCTCAGCCCAGTTTTGCATCCTATCGATGTCCCACTGTAACCTCTGACAGCCCTCCACACTATCCACAACACCTCCAACCTTTGTGTCATCAGCAAATTTACTAACCCATCCCTCCACTTCTATGTGAACATCTTCCCTCGCTATTGTGGTATAACTTTATTTTTGGACAGGAGGCATTGTGCAGCAAGGACAGGTTAGTGGAAATCTTTTGTTTTGAAGACAGTTCGTATCCGGCTCATTCTCCTGTGCTTCAGTGAACAAGTAAAAATGATGACTCGGAGCTTGTCTTGTGCATATGCTACACCTCGATGACAGAGTTGGAGTGATATCAGTAGAAGATTCCCATACCCATTTATCCAGTAGATTCATTCCACTGTAACAAGATACTTGTGACTGTGAGATCCCACACTGCAGTGATTGAGGAGGGAGAGGTGCAATGGAAAAGGTGTTGCAACAGTGGCAGTGGTGTTGCAACGACAACCTCGAACTCATTGTTAAGGAGACCAAGAAACTGTTTATGAACTTCAGAAATGACGAGTTGGGAGAACACACACCAGTTCGCATTAAGGGGTAGGTGGTAGAAGAAGTGAGCAGCTCCAAATTCCTGGGTCCATCTTGGGTCCAACACATTGATGCAATCAGAATCAAGTTTAATATCACCGGCATGTATTGTGAAATTTGTTGATGTACATTACAAAACATGATAATATAGGGAAAAATTGAATTAAAGTATATGTACATTAAATAGTTAAATTAATTCAGTAGTGCAAAAACAAAATTTTTTTTAAAGTTCATGGCTTCAATGTCCATTTAGAAATCAGATGACAGAAGGGAAGAAGCTGTTCCTGAATCGATGAATGTGAGCCTTCAGGCTTCTGTACATGATGGTTAACAATGAGAAGACACAAAGAAGGCATGCCAGCTGCTCTACTTCATTTAGAGCTTGAAGAGATTTAGTATGTCACCAAAGAGTGCTACAGGTTTCGACAGATGTGCCCATGGAGAGCATTCTGACGTTTGCATCACGGCCAGGTATGGAGGCTCCAACGCACAGAACTGAAAGAGGCTCCAGAGTGTGTAGACTTGGCCAGCTCCATCATGGGCACAATCCTCCCCACCATCGAAGACAGCTTCATGAGGCTGAGCCTCAAGAAAATGGCATCCATCGTTAAGAACCCTCACCACCTTTGCTTAAGTACCATCAGAGAAAAAGTACGAGAGTCTGATAACCCGATGTTTTAAGAACACCTTCTTCTGCTCCACTACATTTCTGAATAGTCCATGAACACTACCTCCATATTTGTCTTCTGCAGAACTTTATTTTTAAAACTTTTATGATCTGCTGACATAAAACAACAAATGTCACGACATATGTCAGTTATAGTAAACCTGATTCTGATTGGATCTGTGCAGGAACTATGGGAATCCCAGCTTCCCTGTCATCAGGTGGCAAATATAGAATGGAGACAGCCAATGTCTCACTTGGGTGACATATTTAAAGGTTCTTGTAATTTCAAAAAGGACTATGTAGGGTGGTCAACACTGGTTCCTGTGTTTTTGCTTGGAGTTGCCACACCGTGAAGATCATGTTCTCCAGGCGTACAGAATCCACACAGCAGCTCTGTAGTCAGTGGCAGGTGACAGAGGACTGGAAGACCTCACTGTAGCTAGATGTATCTCTTTCTTGAACACAGTCACAATTTCAGCACATCGATTCTTCGTACACGTTGGAAATTATGCTAGGCCAACAAGCCATCAAGTTTCAGCAGGGACACTGTGTGCTCCCAAGGCCTTGACTTTTTGCTTGATAAATGACAATTTCAACTCTAGTTGACCTGGGTGGCAACTAAACTGAAGGGCATGTTGTGCTGTGGAATATAGTCATGGATCAAGCCCAGAGTTTCCACTGGAAAATTTCTCTAAGTGTTCTTTTGAGTAAGAGCTGACGGCCTCTCTGGCCTTAATAAGCTCTCCTCTGTGCTGGCTCTCACTGGGATGAGATCTGGGGTTGCTTTGGTTATAAATGGTTTTGGCAGTGCTGAAGAACAATTGTATATTGTGGTTTGAGTGAGAAACAGATCTCCTACACTCTTTCCACACACCATCAGCAGTTTTGGTCACAGGACAATGATTGTTGGACCTTGGCCTTTAAGTAGTTGTTGGGCTGTTTCTATTCTCCCTTCAGCTCAATGGAGCTTCCAATTGGAAAGCCTCTGCAATTAATTAGCTCCTGGATCTCAGTAAAGTCTGGACAAACTGTGATATGGAGCTGAACCACATGTGCCAACCCATGCCTTAGAAGATGCCACATACTGTTGGGCAAAGAGAAAACATTTCCCATTCTGAGGCATGAATGTCTCCCATCTCAATAATTCATAAAATATTCATCATATATTCATGCTGGTTGAGCAGTGCCAGGATACGTTCTCTTTGATATGAGCACTGATCTCTTTATGTCACCCAGTAGTGTGCAGACCTGGACACATACAACTTCTGCTCCATAGATTGCTCCTAATCAGTATCAGGGAGCCATTGAGCCTGACTGAATTAGTTCAATGGTATGCTGTATTTGTGCTAGACAAAACAGAAATAGACAGATGTGAACAATATGCAGTGGTGTATTGATCCAATTTATTTATGGACTTCAAGCAGAGAAAGCTCACCACTGAATCACCTAGTCTGCTACTGATTAAAATTTTCTCCATTCTACCTTAAGACCATAAGACATAGGCGCAGAATTAGGCCATTTGGCCCATTGAGTCTGCTCTACCACTCAATTGTGACTGATCCTTTTTTCCCACCTCCTCAGACCCACTCCCTGGCCTTCTCCTTGTAACCTTTGATGTCGCGTCCAATCAAGAACCTATCAATCTCTACCTTAAATACACTCAATGACCTGACCTCCACAGCTGCCTGTGGTAACAAATTCCACAAATTCTCCACCCTCTGGCTACAGAAATTTTGCTGCATCCATTTTAAGTGGGCGCCCTGCTATCCTGAGTCTGTGCCCTCTTGTCCCAGCCTCCCCCAACATAGGAAACATCCTTTCCACATTTGAAAGGTTTCAGTGAGATTCCCCCTCATCCTTCTAAATTCCAGTGAGTACAGACCCAGAGCCATCAAACATTCTTCACACATTAACACTTTCACTCCTAGAATTATCCTTGTGAACCTCCTCTGAATCCTCTCCAATGCCAGCCATCATTTGTTAGACAAGGAGCCCAAAACTGTTCGAAATACTCAGGGTGAGGCCTTATCGGTGCCTTATAAAGCCTCAGCATCACAACCCTGCTCTTGTATTCCAGACCTCTTACAATGAGTGCTAACACTGCATTTGACTTCCTCACTACCAACTCAACCTGCAAGTTAACCTTCAGGGTGTTCTCCACAAGGGCTCTCAAGTCCCTTTGCATCTCATATTTTTTGGATTTTCTCCCCTTTTAGAAAATAGTCTGCACATTTAATTCTACTACCAGAATGCATGACCGTGCATTTTTGAACATTGTATTTCATTTGCCACTTTCCTGCACATTCTCCTAATTTGACTAAGTCCTTCTGGAGCCTACCTTTTTCCTCAACACCACCCGCCCCTCCACTAACCTTCGTATCATCTGCAAACTTGGCAACAAAGGCATCTATTCCATCATCTAAGTCATTGATATACAGCATAAAAAGAAGCGGTCCCAACACCAACCGCTGTGGAATACCACTTGTTATTGGCAGCCAACCAGAAAATGGTCCTTTTATTCCTACTCACTGTGTCCCATCAATCAGTCAATGCTCTAACTATGCCAGTAACTTTCCTGTAATACAATGCGCTCTTAACTTAATAAGCAATCTCATATGTGGCACCTTGTCAAAGACCTTCTGAAAGTCCAAATATACAACATCCACTGCATCCCCTTTATCTATCCAACTTGTAAATTCCTCAAAGAATTCCAATCTTTGTCCTATCTTGTCCTGTGTCACCAAGTACTCTTTAACCTCATCCTTAATAATTGACTCCAACATCTTCCCAACCACTGAGGTCAGGCTAAACGGTCTATAATTTCCTTTCTGCTGCCTTCCTCCTTTCTTAAAAGAGTGGAGTGACATTTGCAATTTTCCAATCCTCTAGCACTATGCCAGAGTCTGATGATTTTTGAAAGATCATTACTAATGCCTCCATAATCGCTATCTCTCTCTCTTTCAGAACCCTGGGTGCAGTTCATCTGGTCCAGGTGACTTATATACCCTTAGGTCTTCCAGCTTTTTGAGCACCTTCTCCTTCATAATACTAACTGCACTCATTTCTCTTCCCTCACACTGCTAGTGACTTCCACAGTGAAGACTGATGCAACATACTCATTTAGTTCATCTGCCATCTTCTTGTCTCCTGTTATTATTTCTGCAGCCTCATTTTCTAGCAGTCCTATATCTACTCTCATTTCTCTTTTTTTTTTACATAGTTGAAAATCTTTTACTATCCACTTATATTGTTTGTTAGCTTCCTTTCACATTTCGTCTTTTCCCTTCTAATGATATATTTAGTTACTGTCTGTGGGCTTTTAAAAGCTTCCCAATCCTCTATCTTCCCACTAATTTTTGCTGTGTTGTATGCCTCGCTTTTGCTTTTACATTAGCTTTGACTTCCCTTGTCAGCCACGGTTATGCTATTTTGTGATTTGAGTATTTCTTCATTTTGGGAATACATCTATCCTGCACCTTCCTCATTTTACTCAGAAACTTACGCCATTGCTGCTCTGCTGTCATCTCCGCCATCATTTTCTTTCAATTTACTTGGGCCAACTCCTCTCTCATACCACTGTAATTTCCTTTACTCCACTGACATACTGTTACGCCAGACTTTACTTTCTCCCTAGCAAATTTCAAGTTGAAATCAATCTTATTGTGATCACTGCCTCTTAAGGGTTATTTTACCTTAAACTCCTTAATCGCCTCCAGTTCATTACATAAAACCCAATCCAGTATAGTTGATTCCCTAGTGGGCTCAACGACAAACTGCTCTAAAAAGCCATCTTGTAGGCATTCGATAAACACACTCTCTTGAGATCCATTAGCAACCTGACGTTCCCAATCGACCTGCATGTTAAAATCTCCCATCACTAACAAATCATTGTCATGCCTTGTCTAGTTTCTTCTGTAATCTGTGGTCCACATCTCAGCTACTGTTGGGAGGTCTGTATACCTGCCGACAGGGTCCTTTTACCCTTGTAGATTCTTAACTCAACCCACCAGAATTCATCATCTTCCAATCCTCTGTCACATCTTTCTACTCATTTGATGCCATTCGTCACCAGCAGAGCCACACCACCTCCTCTGCCTATCTTCCTATCCCTCTGTTACAGCTTGTAACCTTAGACATTCAGCTTCAATTTCCAACCATCTTTCAGCCATGATTCAGTGATGGCCACAACATTATACCTGGCAATCTGTAATAGTGCAACGAGATCATCCAACTTATTTCTTACACTCCGTACACAGAGATGTCATGTTATGAGTACTGTATTTGCTACCCTTTTTGATTCTGTAGCCCTAACACTGATATTTACCTGCTGGATGCAATTTTATCCTATCATCTGGCTGCCCTTCCTGACAGTCTGACTACACACTACCTTTGCTTTTTTTTTCACCACCCATCTTATCCTAAGTCCCTTCACTCCAGGAGCACCCCTGCCATGGACAGAATTAGGGATTTTTTTTTTGCAACACAGCACACCACTAAGCATTGGGCTTCCTGAGGACCAAGGCTCAATTTTATCCACCATATAACATATACATTTTACATGTATTAGGAATTTGCTGTAGAGCAACAACATTCAACAATTACAAAGAATCACACGAAAATATATTTTGATATTAAAATGTAGATTGATGTAAAATGTACATAAATACCAGCATGAATTTACAACAAAAATAGCATTATAAAAGTGGTTTAAAGTGTTTACAGTGCAGTGCCAGGACTAAGGTAATAGATAGAGGGGATGAGGTGGCTGAACAGTATGGTTGATTAGACCAATTCCTTAAAGGAAGAAACTACTAAAATGGAACGAGGATATCTGTTGTAATAGCCTTATGTCACTTTCCAATCAGGAGCATTTGGAAAAGGGGGTTTGATAGGTGACTTGTGTCCTCTTTGATTTTTCCTTCCCACTTCGTTGTCCTGGAGACATACAAGTCCTGCTGTGATGGTAGACTCCAGCCAATGACTTTTTCTGCTGACCTGACAGCTCACAGTAGTTTTCGCATATTGCGAGAGGATGCTCCACCAACGCAGACAGTAATGTCTGAGCAAGCTTGACAATTGGTATAAAGAAGGGGTTTCAGAATATCAAAGATCTGTGCCCACATCACAATCTGACCCATAGGAAGACTTAGTTCTTGTAACACACATGACAGACTTTATCCTCTTAATCTTATTCTAGAGGGTAGGAAGCCAACACACCACATAGAACATCAGTCTCCATCCAACTATACAAAAGAAAGAGTGCAGAGGAGATTTACAAGGATGTTGCCTGGATTGGGGAGCATGCCTTATGAGAATAGGTCGAGTGAACTTGGCTCTTTCTCCTCGGAGCAACAGAAGATGAGAGGTGACCTGATAGAAGTGTATAAGATAATGGGAGGCATTGATTGTGTGGATAGCTAGAGGCTTTCTCCCAGGGCTGAAATGGCTAACACAAGGGGGTATAGTTTTAAGGAGGTTGGAAGTAGGTACAGAAGGGATGTCAGGGGTAAATTTTTCACAGACAGTGGTGGGTGTGTGGAATGCACTGCCGGCAACAGTGGTGGAGGCAGATACAACAGAGTTTTTTAAGAGACTCTCAGATAGGTACATAGAGCTTAGGAAAATAGAGGGCTATGCGGTAGGGTAATCCTAGGCAGTTTCAAGAGTAAGTCACATGGTCTGCACAACATTGTAGGCTGAAGGATCTGTAATGTGCTGTGGATTTCTATGTTTTAACTGGGAAACATCTCTTATTCTTGAAAGCATTCTTTCACTTCAGTTAAAACTACTGAAAACTACTATTTGCAGACAAATCATTGCAAGTTCTGATTGAGGGAAAAAAACACTTAAGTGCATACAACAATATCCATCATCCAAGCCAAAATTTCAGGATTCAGAACTTTTTAAGACTTGGTTCCTTAGAAGTTAAGCATTGCCAATATGTATGCATCTGGCAGTTGAGCAGGGGTTTCCACAAGCAATCACTATTACAGGAAGATAAACTGTCACATCTCCATTTTTGTTATAGCAAATGAAAATGGCACATGCTAGCTGGAAATTAGTTGGGCAGTACCTGAAGCAATGCAGTAGTTCATATGGTAGTGCTCATACCTCATAGATCCAGCGACCCTGAACTCCATTGTAGGCTGCACAGAGTTTGCATGCTGTCCTTATGACAGTATGGGTTACTGACCATGCTCTCCTTAACGTAAATACAATTGGCCACTGCAAATTTCCCCTAGTACAGTGCCTACAAAAAATATTTACCCCACCCTTTGGAAATTTTCACGTTTTATTATTTTACAACATTGAATCACAGTGGATTGAATTTGGCTTTTTAAACACTTATCAACAGAAAAGAATCTTTTGTATCAAACTGAAAACAAATTTCTACAAATTGGTGTAAACTTATTACAATTATTAAACACAAAATAATTGATTACGCAATTACTCACCCCTTTCAAGTCAGTATTTAGTAGATGCACCTTTGGCAGCAATTACTGCCTCGAGTCTGCGTGGATAGGTCTCTCAGTTTTGCACATCTGGACACTCTTCTTTACAACACTACTCAAGCTCTGTCAGATTGCACGGGGATCATGAATGAACAGCCCTCTTCAAATCCAGCCACAAATTCTCAATTGGATTGAATGCAGACTCTGACCTGGCCACTCCAGGACATTATTTTGTTTCTTAGCCATTCATGTGTAGTTCTGGGGTTACTGCCTTGCTGGAAAACAAATCTTCTCCCATGTCACAATTCTCTTGCAGAGTGCATCAGGTTTCCCTCCAAGATTTCCCTGTATTTTGCTGCATTCATTTTACCCTCTACGTTCACAAGCCTTCCAGGCCTTCCAGGCAATGAAGTACCGCCACAGCGTGCTGCTGCCACCACCATGCTTCCCGGGAGGGCTGTTGTGTTTTTGATTATATGTGGCATTTGGCTTATGCCAAACATAGTGTTTAGTCTGATGGCCAAGAAGTTCAATTTTGGTTTCATCAGACCATAGAACCTTCTTCCAGCCTGACTTCCGAGTTTCCCACATGACTTCTGGCAAACTCGAGATGAGATTCCTTTTTTTGTCCAACAGTGGCTTTCTCTTTGCCACTCTCTTAAAAAGCTACAACTGGTGAAGCACCTGGACAACAGTTGTTTTATGCGCAGTCTCTCTCATCTCCGCCACTGAAGCTGAAACTCCTCCAGAGTTGTCATAGGTCTCTTGGTGGTATCCCTTACTAGTCCCCTTCTTACATGGTCACTCCATTTTTGAGGACGGCCTGCTCTAGGCAGATATATAGCTGTGCGATTTTCTTTCCATTTCTTGATGATTGACTTCACTGTAATCCAAGGGATATTCAGTGACTTAGAAATTTTCTTGTATCCATCTCCTGACTTGTGCTGTTCAATAACTTTTTTGAGAGTTGCGTGGAATGTTCTTATGACTTCATGGCCAATTAACTTGCCAAGATACTGACTCATCAGCAGTTGGAGTTTCCAGATACAAGAGTATTTTTACCACAATCAATTGAAACACATTGACTGCACCAGTGATGATTTGGTGTGTCATATTAAAGGGGGATGAATACTCATACAATCAATTGATTTGTGTTTTATATTTGTAATTATTTTAGATGACTTGTAATTATTTTAGATTAATTATTGTAGTGATCTGTTTTCACTTTGATGTGGAAAAAGTCATTATCTGTTGATAAGTGTCAAAAAGGCCAAATTAAATCCACTGCGATTCAATGTTGGTAAAACCCCCAAGGGGGTGAATACTTTTTATAACCACTGTATTTAGTTTTACAATAGAATCTGGGGAGTGTAAAGAGGAATGTTGGGAGAAGTGTAGAATTATTGTAAAAATGAGTGATTGATGGTCAGCTGTATGACTCCAATTCTGAAAAGCAGTTAGCATTACAAGCCGCAGATCCTTGTCAGAATTATAAGCCAACGGTAATCATAGTTGACTCTGACATTCAAAATGTTTAGTTATAGCAGCTTACCTGGTTGCTAGGAGACAGAGGTGGCTGTTGCTGAGCCAGGGTTGGGCCTTGAGACCTGGGCTGCTGGGCACCTGGTAAGATGGGTCTCATCTGGTGCATGCGCTGCTGAATTCTCTGAGCCATGGCTTGCTGCTGCATGTGCTGCAGGCGCAACTGGGCCAGGTTAATCTGCCCTTGAACCTTGCCCGTGTTATTGTCCTGGGGCTGCAGGCTTGGTCCCGTTGGCACATTAGGACCACTGCTGGATGGAACTGGACTCTTATCCAAGACCAGGGAACCTATCGGCAGTCGGAGAGAAAAAGCCATCACAGACCTTCTATTTTAGACCAAACTATGGAGTAACCCCCCATCACTACAACCTTTTCCAGTTCTGAGTTTGGATCAACAATACAGAACAGACAAATAGACATTTCAATCCCACCTCCTGCCCCTTTCAGTACCAGTCGCCACCATCTAGGCCATGCCAGCTAATCTTACAAGGCGACCATGGGACAGGAGATACAGGAGCCTGAAGTCCCACATCACCAGGTTCAAGGACAACTACTTCCCTTCAATTGTCTGGTTCTTGAACCAACCAGCACAATCCTAATCACTACAGTTTAGCAACACTATGGCCACTTTGATCACTTTGCATTAAAGTGAGCTTTCCTTTTGTCCTGTGTTTTCTTGCAAAAATTGTGTATACTCTATGATTAGTTTGTTTTCCTTGTGAATGCTGCTCATATAATGTTATTTGCCTGTGATGCTGCAAGTGCATTTGTGCATACATGTACTTGACCATATGACTATAACTGCAACTTTTTGAGCTTGAACTCTAGCATTAATAAGAGAAGAGATTACTGCCTGCCTGCTCAAAAACCATAGAGCATCCTTACAAGTGGCATACAATCACAACAGCCAATTGAACAGAGCAAGATCCCATAAAGAGCTATGCAAGTCATACAGCATGCAAATAGGCTTTACAGTCCATACTGGCCACCAAGTGTCTAGCCATTCATGGTCTCTTTTCAGAAGTCTTTCAGTCTGATTGCCCTGAAACCTAGTCCAGTTTTCCCACTGGGTATTTGATAGCTCTTCTCATGTCATGGGATCTTCTGCACTCCTCTGAGGAACCAGATGGGGATTTGATCTAAAGTTCCATCTGAAGGACAGGCCAGTAGACAACAGAGAGCACTCTTAGCAGATTTATTCCTGGTTTACTCTGAGGGAATGATTAAACAGACTGAGCCTAGGGTTCAGAAGAAAGAAAGGTGATTGCATTGAAACAAAAAAATCTTACAAGGTTTGACTGGACAAATGTAGACTTGACATCTCATGTGGCTAGGTCACCTAGAATCAGGAGTCAATGTCTCACAATAAGGGGTCTGCAATTTTGAACAGAGTTAAGAAGAAACTTCTTTATCAAGGGGAAGTTTGCAATTCTCTACCCAAAAGGACAATAGGGGCAGGAGTTTCCCATCTTTTTTATGCCCTGACCTCTACCATTAACCAAAGGGTCTTTGGGAACCCCTGCAATAGCGACTCATCTGCTGAGTAAATTCAAAGTAGTTTTTTTTGGTATTAAAAGAATCAAAGTGGATAGGATTGGCGCAGTAAAATCCCACTGAGATAAAAAGATCAGGAACAATGGGTCAGTGGGGTCGAATACGCTGACTGACTTTGATAAGAAATTATCTTAATGTGCTCCTGGGCAGCAGTGCATGTTGAAGATATGGCCTACATCAGCAGCATCTCAGTGATGCAGCACCTCTAGACCATGAACAAAGTAGGTAGCCGCATTGACCTTAAGGCCTCAAATGGCATCAAACTAATAAAGACTCCCAAACTAAAAGAAAGTTGGCTACTTCAAAACCTGACTGAAGTTTGCAATATCCGCTATTCATTCCAACTTACCCAAGTTGAGAACGTTTTTGGCCCAGAAGGTTGGGTCACAGTGAAACCGGACAGAGCTGGTAGCCACCGGGGAGGCATCACATCGAGCCCGAAGAATGTACCTCAGCTGAAAGGTGATCTGCAATCAAAGGAGAGGTTGGCCATTGACATACCGAAAGCTTTCAATGCTATAATGCAACATACATGTGTGACCTCAAGCCTATGGTCTCTATTTCTCAGCTAGAGTTGCTGCTAAAGAAGTACTGAGCTGAGAAAATCAGCTGAGAAACATCAGCCCATCTCACCAAGACCATGCTGAGCTTCCCTATGGTGATGTGGAATGTCTGTGTTGAATAGAACTCTTCTCATTCCAGATATCCCTGTGCAAATTCCCCAACTCCAGGCAAAGCACTCTTTTTCTTCTGCCGAAACAACATAACTTAGTTCCAAGCATAGGCAAGAGTTCTACGGCCAGCAGTACAATCCTCTGGGCATCCAGCCCAGACATCGGTGACCTCTCTTAATTATGTTGCCCACAAGTGTTGCCCTTTAAAGGCTTGTACACCCTACACTAATGCAGTGTTCATCATTATCTTAAAGGGATTACAGGTGACATCCGCATTTAAGGTTTGCATTCCTAGAAAACGCAATGCGATGCTACATCACCAGTGAATGCTCAAGAAATGCAAGTTGGGAAAAAAAATACATTTTGTGTTACTTTGTTTATTCTCCCCACACTAGTCCAGTAAGAACAGATTTTATTTGCATCTCAAATTTTTGGGCAGTGATTTGCAGATTCTAAAAGGCCGAATTACCGTTACTTGAATGACTAACGTGACGGTCACCTGTACAATTCAGGGCACACTAGTTCAAAGCCAACTATTAACATTTGTGATGCTGAAATTAATATTCCTCATATCTTGGAATTGAAAGCTGTTTTCAGTAAAAGAAGCCTCAAACCTGTTAGACCAACATACCAGTGCAACTGTATTCTGCTCCCACTCAGTCTAGACTGCTTTAGACTCTGGTCTCCGATGAATGTGGTGGACACAAGTTCCACTGTGAAGTGGCTTAGCAAGGCATTCAAGTTTCATTAATTTGTTTCAACAACTCTCTGGAATTTTCTCAAGGGGAACGGGAAATGTAACCCTACCAGTGAAGTCTACAGCTTCAGCATGTAAACAGAGACTGCATTGTGTCTTTTCAAACGCACAGCCAGAACTTAAAGCCAGCAGATGCCCAAGCTGGATTTCTGTCCCAGTCTGGAGGTGCTCCCAGTGCCCACCCCAGCCTCTTTCTCAGCCTGCCTGGTTTGTCTGTTAGGTTGGTAAACCATCCAAATCACCAAGTAATGACCGTGTTTTGCAGCTGCTTCTCTGCCAGAGCATCAGAGGTGGAACAAGAGAAAAGTGGCCTCAGTGGTCTGGGTTACAAAAAAGTTCCACCCAGGCCTGTGCTGTAAGTTTCATTGCAAGTTGAGGACGAAGGAGAGGGTCAGTGGTCACCGTCCACGGTGCATTAATCACGTACCAGTCGTTTGCTATACAGCAGGGCTATGCTGCTTCTGTTGGAGATAGCCCATTTTGCAAAGTTCATGACATGCTCCACTTGCTTCGAGAGCCCAGAGATCTCAAGTTGCTGTTGGAGAAGTTTTGCTTGGCGGTCTTTGGTTACACTCTGCAAAAAAAAAAGCCCCAAAAGAAAGAAAAATCAGCCATCAGCACTGCTGATTTAAGATAATGCTTTGTAAATCAAATAGATCTAAAGTCGTTGGATACCTCCAATAATCATGCAGCACAGAAACAAGCCTACTGTCCTCTCCAACCTCCTGGCACCTACTTCACTCATCATCCAATGTTATTCTTCCCACATTCCCATCAACTCTTTTCAGATTCCAGCGCTCACCTACAGCTAAGGGCAATTTGCAGTGGCCATTTAGCCTACCGATGTGTTTAGGATGTGGGAGGAAACCCATATGACAATAAGGAGAATACCCAAACTCCACACAGACACCTTTGGGATATCAGGATTGAACCCAAGTCTCTGGGACTCCTGTTGCGGTGAGATTAAAATTCTTTACAGTGGGGAAAAATGTAAATTATTACAAATCATTTCATAGCCCAGTATATATCACTTTATAGTCAATGTGGTCTTTCAAAGTATAGACACTGTTCAAACACATGACCATGAACAGGAAACATTCTGAACACAGTTGTGTCCAGCAAACAGCATTTTGATAACAGGACAACAGGTGGATATCCTATTGGATGAGTGGATTTTTGCTCCAACCTTAGATGTACTTCATTTGAAAGGTTCCTCCGAAATACAGCCCCTCTCACAATGCAGTATCACTGCATCAGATTCTTCTGAAATAGGATGAACTATGAAGTGTGGGGGGTGAAGGAGGAAATTCCAGACCTTAATCCCTAGATGGCTGAAGTAATGTTCACCACAGCAGACAGAAGTGAAGAGTAAAGTGGGGTGTGCAAGAGGCTATAAGTGAAGGAGCCTCAAAGGAAACCAAAGAATATTTTACCTCCAGCTGTTGCAACAAAGCTTTCCCTTTCTTGTTGATCTCGATCATTAGTGTGAAGACGGCCACTTTGATGTCCTGCTCAACTTTCTTACAGTTTTCATTTACTTCATTAATCCTGTAACACAAGCAGGATCACTGAGCTTGGTAGTATGTAAAGTTATTACCAACTGCCTTTCTCAGGTTAGGCCAAATCAAAAAACACTGTATCCATATACTCGCGCAAGACTCATTACAGGCAACGACACCTACTTGCCAGTATTCACTCTGTTAGGGCTTAAAAACATCCAGGTTGATTGCAACTAGAAGGTACAATCAGCTCAATCTAGCAATGATTGCCAGAGATGGAGGGAGAGAATTTAAACAAGTCACACTCCTTACTCGCCTAAAACAGTCTTTCAGCATCTATACAGGCAAAGGATTAGTCAGCATGTCAACCTACTCATTCTGTTTGTGCTTCACAATGTTTTGATGAGGTCAATTGAGGGCTGTTAGATCAGGTGAAGTTGTTAAACAATTAACAATCAGGACAGGATCTTGAAATAGGGTTGGGGAGGTCTACAAAAGAACATGACGAAAAGGTCTAACACATCTCTCCACATCACTCAGATCCCTTACACATTCCTGCCAATGTTCAGCCCCCTCTTTTGAAGCACCTAATTACTTTTTATCTCCTCCCCCATAGTTCATTAATTCAATAAATCAATGAAAGAATGCACACAGAGTGATCAACAATCAAAGTGCAAAAGACAAATTGTGCAAATACAAAAGCAATTAATTGATAAGTAATGTGCATTAATTAATATTATTACTGAATAAATATTATGTGTTTAATTATTATTATTTTAGTGCAGAGTGCTTGAAAGCGAGTCCTTTGATTGTGGAATCAGTTCAGTATTGAGGTGAGTGAAGTTATCCATTAGGTTCAGGAGCCTGATGAGTGAAGGGCAATAATTGTTTCTGAACCTGGTGGTGTACTCAACGCTCTTGTGCCTCCTTCCCAAGAAAGAGAAGAAAGCAACATGAAGCACAAGGGATAATACGAGGGAGGAGTCTACCCCACATCGTACCTGTTCTGGATCTGACTGGCCGTGTACTGGATATAGTTTCTCTTCTCCTGCAGTTTGGCTGTCAGTGTATCGATGATGACCTTCTGATTGTTGAAGGCCTCTTCTAGAAACTGGTACCTGTAGAAACAGATTCACTCAGCAACACTGAAAACCCGCTTGTGTCCCAGTTGTTTCCTAGCAAGCATAGCACTGTAATTATTCAGCCCAACAAGTCCATGCCATCCTTTAGACTACAGAGCAGCTTCATCCTATATTAATACATTAAATAGATCCTAACACGGCTGCGTTGCAGAAAGGAGGCAGTTGCCAGTACTGGGGGTGTGTAGTGGGGGGATTAGTTGGAGGGCAAAGACCACCAAGGAGTTAAAAGTGGAAAAACTGTCTCCCAACAGATACTACAGCACCATGCTGGCAACAATAAGGAAACATTAAAACGGCTAAATATTATTCTGTTCCCTCGCCTGATCAAAGAAAACAGAAAGTGGGCAGTGAAGGAGGGACATGCAATAGTGCAGAGCCTGTGAAATCATCAAGCCCACTTTTAAAATATCATGCTTTCAAAAAGACAAAAGACAAAAGCAGGAGACCACAGCTAGAAATTTCTGAATAGGTTTAAGGACACTTTAAAAAGTACAGAGGTTTTGATTCCATGCTCAGCAATGCTGTTGCAGATTCAGAGTGAAACGCTCTCACCAGTTTAACTAGTACTGCAAGTTTCAGATGTTACCTGTCCCGTGAGCATTATGTAATTGTCCCATGAGCATGATGGCATTATGAAATTATCTTGTGATGGGCATGATGCAATTGTCTCATTCATGACAGTGGGGTGACGTAATGTCATGTAATGGCATGTTCCGCTGGTATAAAAGGGAGACAATAATTTGTTGAGTTTTTTTTGTTGGGAGTCAGTCACTGGTTACGTAATCATAGAAGGAAAGCAAGAGTGAAGAGATACCAGCTTCGTGTGAACCCAAAGAATTGGGTAGGAATCAACGGCGTTCTGTGTGTATTGAAGTGATGACAAAGTATAGCACGCACTTTTGGTTAACCCCTGCTAAGCCTTGGGTGTGTGTTGACCACCTCTTTTTCTTTTGGATCTTCAGAAAAGGCATTAAGCGGCTGGGATCTGCATCAGCAGTTTCATCTTTCTTCAAGCATCGATCCAAAGCTGGTTCAGGAAGCCTCTCCTCTCGATTATTTTATAAATCGCTTGGACTTTTTAAACTACCACTTTAAGACTGTGCTTGAATAAGCTCTGTTAAGAATTATCTCTAAGTTCGACTGTTTGATAACTATAGACGCCCAACACTGTTAACTTCCTTTTTAGTCGTTTATTTACTTTTCGATGTTTTTGAGTAGAGGTTAATAAATATCGTTGTTTATTTATAAAACCCCGACTCAAATTCATATCTATCACTGCTAATTGCGTAACACAGAATGCAACACTCTCACCAGTTTAACTAGTACTGCAAGTTTCATAGTGAAAAGTTGTCACCAGTTTATCTGGTACTGTAAGATTCAGAATGAAATATTCTCAGCAGTTTAACGAGTACTGGAAGATTCAGAGTAAAATGCTCTCACCAGTTTCTCTCTTACTGTAAGATTTGGAATAAAACATTCTCACTTTATTTGGTACTGTAAGATTCAGAGTAAAATGCTCTCACCAATTTAACTGGTACTGTAAGTTTCAAGTTACAGTTCTTGTGTGATGGTTTTAGTCAGTTACCCAATATACTCCTGGGTGAGTGAACGACTCCAATGTCACAGATATGCACTAGACACCAAAGCTAAACCCAAGTGCAATACAGAGACGTACAGAAACCATTAAAGCTGTACCTCTATGATATACAGTAACAGGCCAGTACCAGCCACTGCTGTATCCAAGTATCAATGACCACACTTACCCAAATAGTCCCCTTCAGATACAGTAACAGGTTATATAAACCAGCACTGCACCTCAGCATTATACAACAAAACCTGTGAATTTCCCATTGTCCTAATGGTCTTATAAATATAGAACCTAATGAGACACAGGTAATACATTAAAGTAGATCAGTATTGTGGCCCAGTATTATAGAGCAACTGATATGTACCCATGAAGTGCAGACTTACTTAAAACTATTGATACCATAGTATACGGTGACAGATCGGCATAATTTTCATAACATTAGACTGTGACTGACCTGTATCCATTAACACTGTAGGACCACAAGACCATTAGAGATGGGAGCAGAAATGCGACATTCCATTCAGGAGTCTATTCTGACATTCCATATTGTCTGATCCATTAACCCTCTCAACCCTATTCTCCTGCTTTCTCCCCGTAACTTTTGACTTCCTTACTAATCTAGAACCCAGTAACCTCCATGTTAAATACACCTGTTGACTTGGCCTCCAGAGCCGACTGTGGCAATGAATTCCACCGATTCACCACCCTCTGGCTAAAGAAACTCCTCCTCATCTCTGGTCTAAATGGATGTCCTTATATTCTGAGGATGTGCAGTTTGTTCTTGGACTCGCCCACTATTGGAAACAGCCTCTCAAATGCCACTCTATCTAGGCCTTTCAACGTTATAGAGTGGCGGACCTTAGAACCATAGAACACTACAGCACAGTACAGGCCCTTCAGCCCTCCATGTTGTGCCGACCCATATAATCCTTAAAAAAAAGTACTAAACCCACACTACCCCATAACCCTTTATTTTCTTTCATCCATGTGCCTGTCCAAGAGGCACATTAAATACTCTTAAATACCCCTAATGTTTGAGCCTCCACCACCATCCCTGGCAAGTCATTCCAGGCACTCACAACCCTCTGTGTAAAAAACTTACCCCTGATGTCTCCCCTAATCTTCCCTCCTTTAATTTTGTACATATGCCCTCTGGTGTTTGCTCTTGGTGCCCTCGGAAACAGGCACTGACTATCCACCCTATCTATGCCTCTCATAATCTTGTAGACCTCTATCTAGTCCCCTCTCATTCTTCTACGCTCCAAAGAGAAAAGTCGCAGCTCGGCTAACCTTGCTTCATATGACTTGTTCTCCAAACTAGGCAACATCCTGGTAAATCTCCTCTGCATTCTCTCCATAGCTTCCACATCCTTCCTATAATGAGGAACCAGAACTGAACACAATACTCAAATCTAAGAGATTTGTAGACCTGTGCTCACCAGTACTGTACCAGTGTAAACCCGTCCATATAGTACAAATGTTTGTAGATACATTTTGCAGCAGCTGTCCTCACCAGTACTAAAGCAATGACCTATACCCTGTAATGCTGTACCCACAATACACAGACAGTGGCACTCTTTCATACTGTACCCAAGTTATACAGAACTGTACATACCAGTATTGGATTCACATAGCACTTATCAATGAACCTGCTAGCCCTATAACTCAATGCTACAGCATGCCCCATCTGCGCTGCACTAGTGCTACACAATAGGACAGATAGATGCCAGCTGGTACCCATTCTGAGAGCAGGAAGCTATTGCCGAGCCTGCCCGCTCAGTTACCTGTGCTCCTTGTGTTCCAAAAGCTGGCAGTCCCGGCACGTCAGCCGATCGCAGGTCTCACAGAAAAGCTTAAGCTGCTCCTGTCTGTGAACGGGGCAGAAGAGCATCCGCTGGTTGGACACACTGACCGCCTCTGAGGAAACAGAAATGGAGGAGAAAACAATGTCACAATTAACGCTTCCCACCTGTGACCACTCCAGTCCTTCAGGGAAAGGATTCAGTGTTTATTTAAGTACAAATAGCCCCTACTTACAGATAATATTTCAAAGTATTTAAGAGGACACATGCTCCAGGTAAGTCCATAGCACAGAAAGAAGCCCTGCATCTCAACTAGTCTACGGCAACAAGAATGTCCCATCCAAGTCTCATTTTTCAGCACTTGGCCCATATCTTTCTAAAGCAGGGGTTTGCATCCTGGGGTCCTCTATCCATAAACACTAGAGATTCTGTAGATGCTGGAAATCCAGGGCAACACACACAAAATGCTGCAGGAACTCAGCACATCAGGTAGCATCTATGCAGAGGTATAAACAGTCAGCGTTTTGGGCCAAGACCCTTCATCAAGACACCTTACCTGTCCACATACCTGTCCAATTGTCTTTCAAAAGGTTGTTACTGTGCATATCTGTCTCAATGACTTCCGCTAGTAGCATATTCCACAGACAATCCACAGCTTTGTAAAAAATATTGCCTCTCAAGTTGCCCGTATTTGCTCTCTCGCCTTAAATCTATTGTATACCTTTCAGTTCTTGATCTCCCAACCCCAACAAAATGATTACGTATATTCACTCTATCTACACCCCCTCATCTGATCTCAAAGTGGTGTGTCAAATCATAAATAAGTCTAATAAGGTTAAGGCACAATCACATACACTCAGCGGCCACTCAGCACCTCCTGTACCTAATAAAGTGACTATTGATTCATGGTTTTCTGTTGCTGTAGCCCATCCACTTCAAAGTTCGACATGTGTGCTCAGAGATGCCTTCTGCACATCACTGTTGTAATACATAGTTATTTGAATTACTGTCACCTTCTTTTCAACTTGAACCACTCTGGCTGTTCTCCTTTGACCTCTCCCATTAACAAGGTATTTTCTCCTACAGAACTGCCATTCACTGGATGATATTTGGTTTTGCACCATTCTCTGTTGTTCATGAAAATCTCAAGAGTTCATCAGTTTCTGAGATATTCAAACCACCTTGTCTGGCACCAACAATCATTCCACGGTCCAAGTCACTTAAATCACACTTTTTCCCCAGTCTGATGTCTGGTTTGAACAACAATTGAATTTCTTGACCCATGACCAAATACTTTTATGCATTGAGTTATCACATGATTGGCTGATTAGATATTTGCATTAACGTACAGGGGTCGATAGATAGAGAGATAGATAGATAGATACTTTATTCATCCCCAAGGGGAAATTCAACATTTTTCCAGTGTCCCATACACTTATTGTAGCAAAACTAATTACATATAGTATTTAACTCAGTATAAATATGATATGCATCTAAAATCACCCTCCCAAAAAGCATTAATAAATAGCTTTTAAAAAGTTCTTAAATAGTTTACTAAAGTGCCTTGAGTGGTAACTTAAGCTCAGTCCTAACCCCGGCACTTTAACATGTCTTGCCCCTGGTGGTTGAATTGCAGAGCCGAATGGCGTTGGGGAGTAATGATCTCTTCATCCTGTCTGAGGAGCACTGCATTGACAGCAACCTGCCGCTGAAGCTGCTTCTCGGTGTCTGGATGGTGCTGTGCAGAGGATGTTCAGGGTTTTCCATGATTGACTGTAGCCTACTCAGCACCCTCCGCTCTGCCACCGATGTCATACTCTCCAGTTCTGTGCCCACGACAGAGCCCGCGCGTCCCTCTTCTTAATGCTGCCTCCCCAGCACGCCACCACAAAGAAGAGGGCGCTCTCCACAACTGACCGATAGAACATCTTCAGCATCTCACTACAAACATTGAATGACACCAGCCTTCTGAGGAAGTACAGTCGACTCTGTGCTTTCCTGCACAGGGCATCTGTGTTGGCAGTCCAGTCCAGCTTCTCGTCTAACTGCACTCCCAGATACTTGTAGGTCTTAACCTGCTCCACACATTCTCCATTAATGATCACTGGCTCCATATGAGGCCTAGATCTCCTAAAGTCTACCACCATCTCCTTGGTCTTGGTGATATTCGGACGCAGGTAGTTTGAGTTGCACCATATCACAAAGTCCTGTATCAGTTTCCTATACTCTTCCTCCTGACCATTCCTGACACACCCCACTATGGCCGTGTCATCAGCGAACTTCTGCACATGGCAGGACTCCGAGTTATATTGGAAGTCTGATGGGTACGTAATAAAGTGGCCACCAAGTGTATGTAACAATGCAAAAAAAAATTTTGCAAGGTGGTCCTACCCACAAAATCGTGCAACATTCCAGTCCCTCATTAGTCTGTCTTCAACGACTATGCACAGAGCCATCAAGTCACATAAACTCAGTAATGTTGCTCATTTATGATGTTCAGATTTGCTTTCACCAGGAACATTTTGTTCCAAAGTTCACTGCAACCTTGCTTCAAACCTGGGAGAACAAGTATGAACTCCAAACCAAAGGTGAGAATGACGTTAATCCAACAGTTGACTGAATGAGTTATCTCTAATATTAGACAACCAGAATCAATGGAGGGTGGGTTGAAATTATACCAAACATAGATGAAATAGTTGCTGACACTTCATACTTGATAAGACAGTGTGATAAGATTCATGCACGGCAGCAGGGAGTTTAGAAGTCTTATAGTTTGGGGGACTTCCCAATAGTTTTTGTCCCAATGTTACAGTACCTGATGGTAGGGGGTCAAAGAGATTGTTTGATGGATGGGAGAGATCATTGATAATTCTAAACACCCTGCGCACGCAGCGATCCTGATGGAATCTCTAATGAAGAGAGACCCTGATGACCCTCTGAGGAGTCCTCACAATCCTTCGTAGGGACTTGTGGTCAGATACCTTGCAATTCCTGATGCAGTTCAGAACACATTCAATGGTACTGCTGTAAAAATTGGTTAAAATGGTGGATGGGGGAGGGGGAGCATGGATACTCAGTCACCTCAATCTCCTCAGGAAGCAGAGACTCTGCTGCACTTTCTTGACCAAAGATATGGTTTTGAGGGACCAGTTGAGATTGTCGATTACAATTTGGGGCTCTTAACTCTCTTCATGGAGGAACAGTTGATGTGCAGTGACAAGTAGTCAGCCTGCACCTTCCTAAAGTCCACAATCATCTCATTGGTCTCATCCACGTTGAGACTCAAATTGTTGTGCTCATATCATTCTGCCTCCTCTCTGTACACCATCTCATCTTCGGTGTTGATGAGGCCACTGTAGTGTCATCAGTGAACTTAATGATTTGGTTTAAACTGGATCTAGCAGGGCAGTCATGAGTCAGCAGCGTGAACAGCAACAAGCTGAGCACATATGTCTGAGGGTGCTGGTGCCAAGCACGATGGATCTAGAGATGTTTCTGCCAACACACACTGACTATGTCCTTTCTGTCAAGAAGTCCAAGATCCAGTTACAGAGAGAGGTGCTGAGACCCAACAAGGACAGTTTACCCACCAGCTTCTGAGGGCTGATCACATTAAATGTCAAGCTCAAGTCAATGAACAGCATTCTGGCACCATTTTCCAGGTGGGACAGGACACAGTGGAGGGCAGAGGCTATGGCACCATCAGTAACCAATTACAGTGACAAGTCAACTGGAAAGGGTCCAATGTAGGAGGAAGATGGGACTTAATGTGATCCGTAACCAGCCACTCACAGCACTTCATTATTGCTGAGCTCAGTGCCACTGGACAATAGTAACTACCACCCTGCTGGGCACCCGGATGATGGTGACTGCTTTGAAACCTGAGGGGACAGTGGACTGTTGCACAGAGATGTTGAAGAAATGCGTTAGAACCTCAGTTAACTGGGCTGACAGTCCTCTCAGTGCCTGACCAGGTATGTTATCAGGCCTCGCAGCTTTACATGGGTTGGCCTTGGCTATGGTCTTCCTCATATCGGCTGCGGCCAGACAGAGTGGCTGCTTCGCATGGGTGGGGGTGGGGGAGCCTTCCTCGACGGCAAGTGTAACGTGCATCAAACTAAGTGTAAAAGACATTCAGCCTATCAAAAAGAGGCGTTTTCAATGTCAGCATTCAAATTCAAGTTCATTGTCATAAACACGAGAAAATCTGCAGATGCTAGAAATCCAAGCAATACACACAAAATGCTGGAGGCACTCAGCAGATCAGGCTGCATCGATGGAAAAGAGTACACAGTCGACGTATTGGGCCGAGTCCTTTTCTCAGGACAGATGATGTTTCAGGCTGTGTACTTTCATCAGGCCTTGATGAAGGGTCTCGGCTTGAAAAGTCGACTCTTTATTCCTTTCCATAAATGCTTCCTGACCTGCAATTTCATGTACTGCTTATAGACAATAGACAACAGGTGCAGAAGTAGACCATTCGGCCCTTCGAGCTTGCACCGCCATTTTGAGATAATGGCTGATCAACAACTATCAATACCCGGTTCCTGCCTTGTCCCCATATCCCTTGATTTCCCTATCCATAAGATACCTATCTAGCTCCTTCTTGAAAGCATCCAGAGAATTGGCCTCCACTGTCTTCCGAGGCAGTGCATTCCAGACCCCCACAACTCTCTGGGAGAAGAAGTTTTTCCCTTAAACTCTGTCCTAAATGACCTACCCCTTATTCTCAAACCATGCCCTCTGGTACTGGACTCTCCCAGCATCTGGAACATATTTCCTGCCTCTGTCTTGTCCAATCCCTTAATAATCTTATATGTTTCAATCAGATCCCCTCTCAATCTCCTTAATTCCAGCGTGTACAAGCCCAGTCTCTCTAACCTCTCTGTGTAAGACAGTCCAGACATCCCAGGAATTAACCTCGTGAACCTACGCTGCACTTCCTCTACAGCCAGGATGTCCTTCCTTAACCCTGGAGACCAAAACTGTACACAATACTCCAGGTGTGGTCTCACCAGGACCCTGTACAAATGCAAAAGGATTTCCTTGCTCTTGTACTCAATTCCCTTTGTAATAAAGGCCAACATTCCATTAGCCTTCTTCACTGCCTGCTGCACTTGCTCATTCACCTTCAGTGATTGATGAACAAGGACTCCTAGATCTCTTATTATTTCTACCTTACCTAACTCTACACCGTTCAGATAATAATCTGCCTTCCTGTTCTTACTCCCAAAGTGGATAACCTCACACTTATTCACATTAAACATCATCTGCCAAGTATATGCCCACTCACCCAGCCTATCCAAGTCACCCTGAATTCTCCTAACATCCTCATCACATGTCACACTGCCACCCAGCTTAGTATCATCAGCAAACTTGCTGATGTTATTTTCAATGCCTTCATCCAAATCGTTGAAGTAAATTGTAAACAGCTGTGGCCCCAATACCAAGCCCTGTGGCACCCCACTAGTCACCACCTGCCATTCAGAGAAACACCCATTCACCGCTATCCTTTGCTTTCTATCTGTCAACCAGTTTTCTATCCATGTCAATGTCTTCCCCCCCACCCCCCCCCCCCCCGATGCCCTGAGCTTTGATTTTACCCACCAATCTCCTATGTGGGACCTTATCAAATGCCTTCTGAAAATCGAGGTACACTACATCCACTGGATCTCCCCCGTCTAACTTCCTGGTTACATCCTCGAAAAACTCCAACAGATTAGTCAAGCATGATTTACCCTTGGTAGAATAAGTAAATTTAGGAAGGACAACAAAATTCTAGGGGCGTATAGCCCGATGGGAGTTCGGGGAGCTGGGTTAAGCACAATAGGCAGCTTATGAGTAGAGATCAGAACTGAATTGGAGCAGATGTTGGTCTAACATATCCGGAGATGCTAAATTGTACATTTACCTGGAGACACGTCCTCCTTCTGTCTCACAGTGTGGTCTTTTGTAAACTTGACTCTCTGGTGAGCCTCGATGCAGGTTTTACAAAGCCACTCAAGACACTCGACACAGAAACCATTGGCTTCAGCATTGTCCTCGCAGCTTGTGCAGACCTGAGCAAAAGGAAAGCAGCCAGTAGTTATTATCCTTGGAGAAAAGTGCCCCTGAACTCATTCCCTACAGGAACCGGATATATTCTGTTGAGAATAGTTCTACAATGCCAACTCTTGCATCTCCTCTGCATACAAAGCAGGAGTCACCCGTTCAGCCCCTCAAGCTGGTAGGACAAATACATGGATCAGAAAGGTCTGGATTTGCCAAACATTGGAAATGGGACTAGCTTCGAGGAGGCATCTTGGGTCAGCATGGACCAATGGGCTGAAGAGCCTATTTCCATGCTGTATAACCCTATGAACTCTATGAACATTAAGGAATGGGCTCATCTCTTAAACCTACTCTACCATTCAATGTTATTATATTCTTTCATAGGCAAGATACTACAAGATGTAAATAAAAGGACATCCACTGCCAAATATTTTTTCACCACTGCAAGAAACATTAAGACAATGAAAGGTTGCTGAGGCAGTTGTAATGTTATTAAAAAAGATATTGACTAACTGTAACGTTCTCCTTCGCGTGTCACGAACGCCGAATTTAACGTCGAGATAAACCACAGTTAATAAGAACCAGATCGCAGCAAGATTAACCATTTACGGTTCACTCTTCACATTAACATATGGTGAAAACTGTTGATAAAACAATACAAGATTGATACAGTATTTGTTCCTTCCTTAATATCACATTTCAAGTGTAAATACTTGCAAAGGTGACTATAACTACATTACACTAAGATGCAGTATACAGGGAGAGTTTACCTGCTCCATTGACTACTTTAAATACACTTCCATGCAAACTATCCGCGACTCTTTAACTAACGAAAGCATAAACATTATCTACCGTCGTTACTTCTATCAGGATCGGCATTAACATCTTAGTTCAATATATCGATTATCTATTAACTTACATTGTTGCTCTCACTGTGATTTCTCATGCCTGCAAAACAACTTCTGCTCGGGTCTGCCTCGTGGTAAGCCCCCACCCTCGCGCTAATTTCAAACCGGTATTTTCCCACAAGACGCTGCGAAACCGGATGTGACGTCATCGCATGCCGATATATTTTACATGCAATGAATATACTTTAAACACTTCTAATTCTAACTAGAAAATACTATCGAATGAATTACTAAGCGAAAATATTATAAACTAAATAACTGTCGTAAAGACAGCACACTCCCCGCTTGACCTTCGTAAGGTCACAATGAGCAGAGTACAAACTTAGTCTCTTAATCAGTCATTGGGTAGAAGTAGAATAACTTCTGTAACTGGCCCTTGGTAAATTTTCACATCGCCTTGGTCGGTAGTTTTCAATTCGATCTTCCTGACATGTCCATCCCCGCTAGGGAATGTAGCAGTGATTCTGGCCGTTGGCCAGCTGTTGCGGGTGATCTGCTTGTCCCTGAGCAGGACTAAGTCTTCAACCTGAAGATTCCTTCGGGGTTCTGTCCACTTTTGTCTCTGTTGCAACAAAGGTAGATATTTTTGTCTCCAGCGGGACCAGAACTGATTTGCCAGAGCCTGGACTTGTCTCCATTGCTTTGTGTACAAATCCTTGTCTGAGATGTCTCCTGGTGGAGGAGGTGCTCCTGCCTTCTGCGTAAGGAGTGTTGATGGCGAAAGTATAAAGGGGTTTTCTGGGTCAGAAGACACAGGTAGGAATGATTGTGCGTTTATAATGGCTGTGACCTCTGCCATTAGGGTCCACAGTACCTCGTGGGCCAATCGGGTGCATTGCTGCATCTCAGGTTTCCTTTTCTGGGTTTTCCGTAAGGACGTGAACCGTTTGACTGCCTGCTCTTTGTTATCTGGTGAGCGCTGGCGTGGTTCTCTGAAAGGCAATGGGGCGACCCAATTATTTGCTTCATCTCTGAAGACCTTGGTGTCTTTGGGTTTTAAAGAAATGGTATCTTGAGCTGATTGTGCAAGTTTGTTTCCGTGCTCGGTTTGAACGAAAACTGACTGACCTAGCGTCTCGTCGGTTACTTTACGCTTGGTAATGTCTTGTTGTGCTTCTTTAGGGTACACCTCAGTGAGGCAGATCTTGGAACAAGAACGGCTTGACTGAGTTTGACCGCAAACTTCTGTACAGTTCGAGCTGACAATTGTTGTCCTGGAGTGAACCTCTCCCTCCCCGCCATCCTGTTGTGGGGGTGAAGGAGCGTTGTCGGTTCTTTCATTCTTGACTTCATCACGGAGCCGTGAGGGTAAATTTCCTTCCTCGTATGGATGTGATGCAATCGTGACTCTCTGAGGTTCCTCGTAGCTGGGGAAGTTATCGAATACGTATGGAGAGGGGAGACGAGCCTGCCTGTCTATTTGAGATTGTACATAGTCGCTTGTGCGTTCCAGTCTGGTCCTTTCTAAAGTAGATCTTACTGCGGTCAGATCACGCGACACTTCAGGTTCTTCTATGTACTCTGCTTCCGCCGTGGCAGCTTCTTCTTCTCTTTCTAGCTGCAGCACTTGCAACTCTGTCGATATTTTTGCCATTTCCAACTGGGTTTCGGCTTCTCTGGCGGCCTCTTCTCTTTGTCTGGCAGCCTTTTCGGCTTCTCTGGCGGCCCTTTCTTTCTGGATTTCGGCTTCTCTGGCAGCCTCTTCTCTTTGTCTGGCGGCCCTTTCTTTCTGGATTTCGGCTTCTCTGGCAGCCTTTTCTTTCTGGATTTCGGCTTCTCTGGCAGCCTTTTCTTTCTGGATTTCGGCTTCTCTGGCAGCCTCTTCTCTTTGTCTGGCGGCCCTTTCTTTCTGGATTTCGGCTTCTCTGGCAGCCTCTTCTCTTTGTCTGGCGGCCTTTTCGGCTTCTCTGGCCGCCCTTTCTTTCTGGATTTCGACTGCTCTGGTGGCCTGTTTCATTTTCAAAACTGCTTCTTGTTTGGCGTAACGCAATCGCACCTTGGCGGCTTCTGCCTTGGCTCTTGCCTGTGTGGACTTACTTGATGTCGTTCTACTGCCCTTGTCGCTGGGCGCCATCGACTTGATCCCGGATCGAGCTGACATTGCAGCACTTGGAACACCTGATAACGCCTGGGTGGGCTTACTTGATGTCGGTTTACTGCCCTTGTCGCTGGGCGGCGTCGACTTGATGCTGGATTGAGCTGACATTGCAGCACTTGAAACACCTGATAATGCCGCTTTTTCACTGTAACGTTCTCCTTCGCGTGTCACGAACGCCGAATTTAACGTCGAGATAAACCACAGTTAATAAGAACCAGATCGCAGCAAGATTAACCATTTACTGTTCACTCTTCACATTAACATATGGTGAAAACTGTTGATAAAACAATACAAGATTGATACAGTATTTGTTCCTTCCTTAATATCACATTTCAAGTGTAAATACTTGCAAAGGTGACTATAACTACATTACACTAAGGTGCAGTATACAGGGAGAGTTTACCTGCTCCATTGACTACTTTAAATACACTTCCATGCAAACTATCCGCGACTCTTTAACTAACGAAAGCATAAACATTATCTACCGTCGTTACTTCTAACAGGATCGGCATTAACATCTTAGTTCAATATATCGATTATCTATTAACTTACAGCGTTGCTCTCACTGTGATTTCTCATGCCTGCAAAATAACTTCTGCTCAGGTGAGCCTCGTGGTGAGCCCCCACCCTCGCGCTAATTTCAAACCGGTATTTTCCCACAAGACGCGGCGAAACCGGATGTGACGTCATCGCATGCCGATATATTTTACATGCAATGAATATACTTTAAACACTTCTAATTCTAACTAGAAAATACTATCGAATGAATTACTAAGCGAAAATATTATAAACTAAATAACTGTCGTAAAGACAGCACACTAACAAAGTTTTCCAGCTCCTCTTCTTCAAATAGTGTTGTTCAACGTTTCTATCTTCCTGAGAGAGCAATTTGACCCTTGGATGAAAATCTTAGGCAACAGAGTTCACTTCAGATTGTACAGTACTAAGTGCTAGATAGGGGACTATAACCAATAGTGCTACTAATTAACATAAAAACACAAATTGTGAAAAATACTCAGCAAGTTAGACAGCACCTGCAGAGAGAGAGAGAGAGAGAGAGAGACAGAAAATGTTTCTGATCTAGGACCCTTTGCCAGTGAGGTTCATTGATAATGCAGCACCTAAAATGTTCACTGTTTCCCTTCAGGTACCGCCCGGCCTGCTGTTCCCAACATTCAGATTTTATTTCAGAAGTCTAGCACCTGTAGTGTCTTAATCCTTATTTTCTCCTACCAGATAACCTGCAGTTGGCAGAACAAAACCAATAAATATATACAAGTCCTCCCAGGTTACAAAAGCTCAACTCATAATCAGCCAACACATACTAACAAGCATTTAAGTGACTGGCAGGATGGATCTGCCCACTGAGGCAGAGCTGCAGGCTTCTTCTACCATATGGGAACTCCGTACACAGTCACATTTCTGACTTGTGAACTGTTTGGATTACTCCAAATTCATAGGAACCAAACCCTGCCGTAACCTGGTGAAGACCATATTAAAAAGTGCAAGGTTCAGAAATCTTCAAAGAAGTTTCCAAAAGTCAAAGAGTGGAACATCACATCAGGGAAATGTTCAGTTAGGTCATCACTAGGAGGACTGCATGGAATTTAGGTATTTTAAATGCGTATCGTATTAACCTTGAGCTTCGTCACTGCCAAACCCACCTGACCACTATTCATTCCCAGTGACTCTCTTTGCAAATTTAAGATATTTAAAAAAATCCTTACAGATCACAATGTTCCAACCAGCAACCAAGCAGATCTAATGACGGTCACAAATCCTGCTTGACATCCTGATCAACTGCTTCATCACCCATCCATTTCCTGGTAACTCTTTCAGCTCCAGAACACTGCCTCAGCTTTCCCTACTAAAGGACTTGAATGGAATAAAGGCAGCAGAAAGAACACAGCCAGCACGTGTAAAAAGAAACTTGCATCACTCTACTGCACTTTTATAACCTCAGGGTTTCCAAAAAGCCGTTTACATCTAGAAAAATAATGCTGAAGTGTAGTGGTTATTGGAATATAACAAAACAAAGCAATCATTTTCCACAGTACAAGTTCTCACAAACAGTTGTAAAGGGGGGGTTTCTTCTTTTCCTTTGTTGCTGTGTATGTAATCAAAAGGGCTTCTTTGTTTTGTTAAAAGCAGGAATGTTTCTTTGTTGCAAGAGAGTGCTGGGAGAATTGTATTCCTTTGTAAACCAAATGGGGATTAATGTTCTTTCTTCTGAGTCTGTAAGCTTTTGTTGACGGGCTTTTGGGCAGATCGGCGCGAGGGGGTCGAGAGAGAGGATGCAATGCTATAAGCTGGGCGAGGAACGGACCCCAAGTGGGGGTCCGAGGCCAGGAGGTACTCCAAGGAGGGGAGATGAAGCTAGATGTGCTTGGTTGACCACTCAGAGGGTCCTGAGCTGCGAGTTGAGGAGTTCGGAGGGGATCGAATGGTGGCCAGAAGACTTCAGTAATTGAGCTCCAACGGTTGTGCACGAAGTGGTTTGGACTTTGATAAGTTTGGCGCCTTTTCTTTATTTTTTTCTCTTCATATATACTGTATCGTTATTAATCACCTAGTTATAGTAACCTTTATAAATTGTACTCATTTAATCGCGTATGGTGTACTGCCTGTTTTTGGGCGAGGCGGGGACATCACACAGCATCCACACCAGCTGATTACCCAGTTTGGCAGGGCCGAAGGCTGCTTCCCCTAGACGAAACGAGCTGAGTGAGCCTGAGGTGACCCAGGGGGTTACACAGTTAACAACCAATTATTCTTGTGTTGTTGGTTGGGGATTAAATAGTGGCCAGAATATCTACTTCATTAACATAATGTGCTTTTTTATGTCCACAAAGAGGGCAGTGGCTTGGTTTAACATTTTACCGAAAAGGTTAAGCCCTGCTCCACCCAACCATTCACCACATCTGCAATTCAGAGTTAGCAAAGCAGAGTGCCCACAAAACTGCCTCCAGCAATGTAAAATACCTACCTCTGGCAATGCACCAAATCCCATAAAACTAGCTCCAGTGACTCATCTACTCCTTCAATATTGTACTAGAATGTCTGCCTAATACTCATCACTGGTTCACCCCTGGAATGGGACTTCTTTGGTCACTCAGGTTATGATAATGTGAAAAGTTCAGTGACAAAACAGATATTCCTCCAGCTCAATCTCAGTGGAACAAAAGCCTTTTGTCTTCTGAATACCTTTCATACTATTTCCTCAAAACACACACAAGATTTCTGCACTGGTCAACATCAGGACTATGCCCTAAGTGTGTCAATCTACACTAACATCACTGACTGAATTCAATACCATACTACAGTTTTCAACTCACCTCAGCCCCGAGAGCTACAAGTTATCACATTGGTCACAGAGCGACAATGTACTTAAAATGAAGAGCAGCCTTTTGGACTGATCAAAAATAAATCACTGCATGCTATACTGCTGAGAAATGATGCAAGATCACTTGGAGCTGAGTACATTTAAAAAGGAGTGAGCCCTTTCTGATCAACTGAGCCACTCCACCCTGCAGTCTATTCATCTCCAGTCAAATAGGGTTAACCACTCGCCCTAGATTGCTGCAATGTTGGGAAGGAGCAACAACAGACTCTGCAGGATCTAGCTTAAACTCAGCCTGATCTAGCAGAATGCAAGTCAGCTGTGTTGGCTGGAATGGAGGTCAATATTGAGCACGAAACTACACCACAATGATTACCCTATTCTCAAAACTGCTTGCGGACTTCATTGAGAGGAGTCATGGGATGGCAGGGTAAGTCAAAATTAAACCGCCACAGCAGGAACAGCTTCTCAGCACTGAACTGGAAGAATGCAGGGTTTACCTTCAAACTCCCCACATGGTCACAGATATGCTTCCTTAGTACATCCCGTCTTCGCTCACATTAGACCAAGTTTTAAGTGGGAGTGAGCACATTACCAATTGTCATTCAGTTGATTTGGAGGGACAACAGGTGTCGGGCATTTCGCCTCCTCCACCATACAATAAGATATTGGCCAATCAGCACAGCTGCTCTGTCCATGATTCATTCTTCCCTCTGAGGCATTTCGGGTTCAGCAATTGCGGACAAAAAAAATATCTAGGCTGACACTTCAACACAATTTTCTGGACAAGATACTAAATGATCATATTGGACCATTTTTGTTTAGGAGCTGGGAATTCAACCCCAGTTTCCTGGCCATTATTATCTCTCAACCAACAGTACTCACAATTCCTTACCATCACTACATTGCTATTTGTAGGAGCTTACTACCTGGAAATAGGGTAGCTGTAACATCACAACAGTGCCTATACTTCCAACAAAATAATTCACTTCAGCGCAACTACTCAGGAATTATGCCAACTCTGAATGATTTGAGAGGTTGTACAGCACAGAAACAGACCCTTCAGTCAACCACCTACATGCTGTCCCCCTTGTTTATGCTGAGAACCAAACTGGTAATGATAGTACAAAAATGATAATGAGGGGTCATAGTTTTAAGGTGCTTGGAAATAGGTACAAGAGGGATGTCAGAGGGCAAGTTTTTCCACACAGAGAGTGGTGGGTGCACTGCCAGCAATGCTGGTAGAAGTAGATACAACAGGGTCTTTTAAGAGACTCTTAAATAGGTACATGGAGCTTAGAAAAGCAGAGAGGGCTATGCGGTAGGGAAACCTTAGGCAGTTTCTAGAATAGGCAACATTGTGGGCCGAAGGGCCTGCAATGTGCTGTAGATTTCTATGTTCTAAAAAAAAGCTGCAGATGCTGGAAATCTAAAATAAAAACAGAAAATGCTGGAAAAACTCAGCAGGTCTGGTGGCAGCTGTGGAGAGAGACAAACGATTGGCGCTTTAAGATGGCAATCCTTCGTTAGAAGTGATGAATTCCAAAGTTTTACCTAACAGCTTGGCAGTACAAGTTCAGGGCTCCGAAAGGCAAAGCTAGAACTGCCATCAGGAAGTACTTCATTCAACAGAGAATAACCATAGCTGGAATTGGCTGCCAGGGAGGGTGGTTGTGCCCGGTAATTATACCGCCAGTTAAGAGTGACATCATGAAAAGGACTTGAGATGACAATGCTATAGAAAGTGATGGAGTCTGACCAACAGCACTGGCAAGTCCAAGAAAACAATAGTGCACTCAGCCTTCACACAAAGCCCCATAGTTCACCTGCTTGACAGACACGATTGATCTGCAACACTGTGCTCCTGTATGTACATGATAGATAGATTTTGAAAGTTTTCAGGGTACTCTTCCCATGCACACAGCTGCAAGCATTTACAGTCGTGGCAAAAACAGAAGACGACTGCTAGCCTTGTAAAACAGAGCTTCCCATTGGAGACACAAAGATGGCAGATGCTGGGATCTGGAGCAAAATCAGTTTGTTGGAGGTACTGAATGGGTCAAGCAGCACCTGTGAGGGGAAAGGAACTGCTGACATTTCAGGTCAAAATGCTACATCAGATTTTGCAAAGATTGCCCTATTTAAGTGCTAACGCTTGTCACAATATTCCTGGGGTAAGAGGTTCTTTGTCAGCAATGCATCCAAAGCCCACGACTTTTGTAGAAGTTTGCTGTGAGTCAGCATGTCATCGAAGACTTTGACAAACTTCTATAGATTATTGGTGTGGAAGCACCAATGCCCAAAAATAGAAAAGCCTACAGAAGGTGGTGGATACAGCCCAGTCCATCACTAGCAAAGTGCTCCCTACCCTTCAACATATCTTTAAGGAGTGCTGCCAGAAGAAAACAGAATCCATCATCAAGGACATCAATCGTCCAGGCCATGCTCTCTTCTCACTGCTGCCAACAAGTTCAGGAACAGTTATTACCCTATAACCATCAGGCTGCACGAACCAGCATGGATAACTTCATCACTGAACTCAGTTCCACACCTTATAGACTCACTTTCAAGGATTCCTACAACTCATGTGGTGTATATATAGTTTGTGGAAATAAATAAATATATACATACATACACATATATGCCTTCATACATATTGAATTGACTTTATTCCTTACATTCTTCACATACATGAGTAAAAATCTTGACAGTACATACATACACACAGATAAAAAGTATTCGTCCTCCTTGGAAGTTTTCATGTTTTATGTTTTAAAACACTGAATCACATTGGATTTAAGTTGGCTTTTTTGACACTGATCAACAGAAAAAGGCTCTTTTGTGACAAAAGTGAAAACAGATCTCTACACAGTTATCTAAATTAATTACAAATATAAAGCACAAAATAATTAATTGCATAAGCATTCACCCTCTTCACATCAGCATTTAGTAGATGCACCTTTGGCAACAATTACAGCCTGGAGTCTATCAGCTTTGCATATCTGGACACTGCAATTTTCCCCAGCCTTCTGGGGAACTGCTCAAGCTCTGTCAGATTGCATGAGGATTATGAATGAGCATCCCTTTTCAAGTTCAGCCACAAATTCCTGATTGGATTGAGAAAAGACTCTGACTTGGCCACTCCAGGACATTAATTTTGTTGTTTTTAAGCCACTCCTGTGTAGCTTTGGCTTTATGATTGGGGTCATTGCCTTGCTGGAAAACAGATCTTCTCCCAAGTCTCAGTTGTCTTGCAGACTGCATCAGGTTTTCCTCCAGGATTTCCCTGTATTTTGCTACATTCATTTTACACCCTACCTTCACGAGCCTTCCTGGACCCACTGCAGTGAAGCATCCTCACAGCATGATGTAGCCACCATCATGCTTCATGGTAGGGATGGTGAGTCTTTGATGATATGCTGTATTTGGCTTACACCAAACATAGCGTTTAGTCTGATGGCCAAAAAGCTCAAATTTGGTTCATAAGACCATGGAACCTTCTTGCAGCTGACTTCAGAGTTTCCCACATGCCTTCTGGAAAACTTTAGCCAAGATTTCACATGAATTTTTTTTTCCCCCAACAGTGGCTTTCTCTTTGCCACTCTTCTATAAAGCTGTGACAGGAGAAGCACCCGGGCAACAATTGTTTCATGCACAGTCTCTCCCATCTCAGACACTGAAGCTTGTAACTCCTCCAGTGTTGTCAGAGGTCTCTTGGTGGCCTTCCTCACAAGTCCCCTTCTTGCACGGTCACTCAGTTTTTGAGTATGGCCTGCTCTAGGCAGATTTACAGCTGTGCCATATTCTTCCCAATTCTAGATGACTGGCATGACTGTACTCCAAAGGATATTCAGTGACTTGGAAATTTTCTTGTATCCATCTTCTGACTTGTGCTCTTCCATAACCTTTTTGCGAAGTTGCTTGGAGTGTTCTTTTGTCTTCATGGTGCAGTTTTTGTCAGGATATTGACTCACCAGCAATTGGACCTTCCAGTTACAGGTGTATTTTTACTACAATCAATTAACACACCTTGACTGCACATGGTGACCTCCATTTAACTAATTATGTGACTTCTAATACCAATTGACTGCGCAGGTTATGACTTGGTGTGTCCTATTAAAGGGGGTGTATACTTAGGCAACCGATTATTTTGTATTTTACATTTGTAATTAAGGTCACTTGTAGAGATTGCCCCGCTCCCTCCTCAGCCCCACTCCTCAGCCTTCCCCCCACCCCCCGTAACCTTTGATGCCATGTCCAACCAAAATCCTATCAATCTCTGCCTTAAATTCACAAACAACCTGGCCTCCACAGCTGCCTGTGGTAATGTATTCCACAAATTCACCACCTTCTGGCTAAAGAAATTTTGCCGCATCTGTTTTAAATGGATGACCCTCTATCCTGAGGCTGTGCCCTCTTATCCTAGATTCCCCACCATGTGAAATGTCCTTTCCACATCTATTCTGTCTAGGCCTTTGAAAACATTTGAAAAGTTTCAATGAGATCCGACCCCCCCCCCCCAACCTTCAGTGAGTACAGACCCAGAGCCATTAAACATTCCTTGTATGATAATCCTTTCATTCCTGAAGCATCCTTGTGAATGTCATCCGAACCCTCCCCAATGCCAGCACATCTCCTCTTAAATGAGGAGCCCAAAATTGTTCACAATGCACAAGATGAAGCCTCAACAGTGCCTTAGAGAGCCCCAGCATCACATCCCTACTCTTATATTCTAGACCTCTTGAAATAAATGCTAACATTGCATTTGCTTTCCTCACCACCGACTCAACCTACAAGTTAACCTTTACGGTGTTCTGCACAGATTCCAAAGTCCATTTGCATCTCATATTTTTTTGGATTTTCTCCCCGTTTAGAAAATCGTCTACACATTTATTTCTACTACTAAAGTGCATGACAATGCATTTTCCAACTTTGTCTTTCATTTGCCAGTTTCTTGCCCATTCTCCTAATCTGACCAAAACCTTCTGTAGCCTACCCATTTCCTCAACACTACCTGCCCCTCCACCAACCTTCGTATCATCTGCAAACCTGGCAACAAAGCCATCTATTCCATCATTTAAATCACCGATAGACAGCATAAAGAGCAGTCCCAACACTGACCCCTGCGAAACACCACTGGCAGCCAACCAGAAAGGATCCTTTTATTCACTGCCTCCTACCAATTACACAATTCTCTAACCATGCCAGTAACTTTCCTGTCATACCTTGGGCTCGTAACTTGGTAAGCAGCCTCATGTACGGCACCTCATCAAAATATACAACATCCACTGCATATCCTTTATCTATCCTACATGTAATCTCCTCGAGGAATTCCAACAGATTTGTCAGGCAAGATTTACCCTCAAGGAAACCATGCTGATTTTCCTGTCGTGTCCTGTGTCACCAAGTACTCCATAACCTCATCCTTAACAATTGACTCCAACATCTTCTCAACCACTGGGGTCAGGCTAACTGGTCTATAATTACCTTTCTGCAGCCTTTCTCCTTTCTTAAGTAGTGGAATGACATTTGCAATTTTCCAGTTCTCTGGCACCATACCAGGGTCCAATGATTTTTGAAAGATCATTACTAATGCCTCCACAAGCTCTACCACTACCTCCTTCAGAACCCTAGGGTGCAGTTCATCTGGTCTGGGTGATCTCAAGTCTTTCAGCTTTATGAGCACCTTCTCCCTTGTAATAGTAACTGCATTCACTTCTCTTCCCTCACAGCCTTCAACATCTGGCACACTGCTAGTGTCTTCCTCAGTGGAGACTAATGCAAGATACTCACTCAGTTCATCTGCCATCTCCTTGTCCCGTTATTATTTCTCCAGCCTCATTTTCTACCAGTCCGATATCCACTCTCTTTTTTTTTTACATACTTGAAAAAGCTTTCACAATCCACTTTGATATTGTTTACCAGCTTGCTCTCATATTTCATCTTTTCCTTTCTAATGATTCCTCTGAATTGCTCTCTGTGGGTTTTTAAAAGCTTCCCAATCCTCTATCTTCCCACTCATTTTTGCTTTGTTTTATGCCCTCTTTTTGCTTTTACATTAGCTTTGACTTCCCATGTCAGCCACAGTTGTACAATTTTGCTATTTGAGTATTTCTTCATGTTTGAAGTACATCTATCCTTCACCTTCCTCATTTTTCCCAGAAGCTCACGCCATTGATGTTCTGCTGTCATCCCTACCAGCACTATATTTTATAGGCATATATATATGTGAGGAAGAAAAAGAGAGAGAGAGAGAGAGAGACACACACACACACGTACGTATGTCTCTCTCTCTCTCTTCCTCACATACATATATGCTCACAGTTTGTAAACGGGACAGTGGGATGATGTAATGGTCTTGTGAGTGGGATGACATAATAGTCTTGTGAGTGGGATGACATAATAGTCTTGTGAGTGGGATGATGTAATGGTCTCATGACCATGGGGTGATGTTATTTCACGTGATGGCATGTTCAAAACGGCATTTAAACAAAGCCGCGATCTGTGACGAGGTTCTCATTTTTATTTTCGTGCAACATTGTTGTTGCCGGTCGGAGATGTGGAGGCATCAACAGTTTTGTTTGTTGCACATTTATTTTCCCCTTACAGTCCAGTATCCGAGAATGAAGGCATTACTGGAGTTATCCGAGTTCAAAGGATTGGATAAAGTTAATGTCGTTCAGCATTTTGGGGAATGATAGACCTTTGTGACTTTGTTCAGGAATTGTGGCATGCACATTTGATTTAAACCCCTGCAAGGTCGGGAAGGTTTGTGCAGTGACCACTCTCCAGTCAAAAGGTCAGTTCCTTTCATTTTCTTGTGATTTCTTTGAACAAGGCATCTCTCAGCTGTGGGATCGGAAGATTCGTCATTACTTCGAAGGAACTGTTGTTTTGGGGAAGCCTCTCTTTAATGACTGTATAAATCACATGGACTTTTGAATTTATCACTAAGTCTGTGCTTGGATGAGAACTTGTTAAGAACAGTTTCTAAGTTTGACTGTTTGTTGGATATTGCCACCTAACTGTTAACTTCCAGTTAAGTTAGTCGTTTGTATACTTTTCTAAGTTTAGAGTGGAGGTTAATAAATCTCGGCATTTGTTTTAAACGCTGTCTCATTTTCACATTCATGGCTGTTGCACTTGTAACTCTATATATTAAAAAAACATTGTATATGGTGACATATATGCTCTTTGATAAAAAATTTAATTTCAACTAGTTTCCTTATTCCTTTAGCAAATGCAAGTGTCAACAAGATGCATCGATGCACAAACTGATATTGTTGAAATTGAACTGCTACTGCATCAAACTGCAGGAAGGCTACTTATCAACAACAACATGTATAAAATATCTTTACTGTGCTGTTGGGGATCTTCCTGCTGCACTTCAAATGGGTCCGCAGTTTCACATCACTAACACCCAAAAATGAGGCTTCCTCCAATAACAAGTCCACCTTCATGAACGTCAGTTCTGAACTCATGTCCAATTTTGGGGTAGGGCTTGAATTTGCAAACCTACTGGCAAATTAAAGGTGGTCCATCATTCTCAGTAATGAAAACAAGAAAAGCATTGTGTTGTATGAAAATAAGATCTTCTATTTTAACACTATCTTTCTATCCTTTGAAAACACACGGCCCTGCAGTCATGCACAATGAGTGGATTTGCAAAATTCGACAAGATACTTTCTCCCTTTTCCCAAACCTTATCCCACCCAATCATGTACCTTTGCCCCCCACTCCATCATCCACTTTTGTCCCCCACCTCCTCCTGGCTTTATTCTAGCTCCATCTACATCCATAGGTCTCACCCACACCCCCAAGCTCTCTATCTAGCTCTGGACCATCTGCTCTTCATTATCATCTCCTTTATTATCAGATACTAACAGTTCACGTTCATGATCATCTCCTTCCAATGGCTTTCTCCATCTCTATCCCTCTCTCAACACTTCACTCCATCTGCCTCTATTTTGTTCCTCTTTGAGGCCTCCATCTATCATCCACCTGTCACTGTCTCCCAGTTCCACCCCGCTCCACTGCCCTACCTAGGTCAACCTGCCTGTCATCCTGTTCACCAATCACCTCGGGCTCTTGTCTCCCCTTCCCCTCTTTAACCTAGCCATTTTCCCTCTTGGTCCCATGCAGTGTTTCAACTCAAAACGTCAACAGACATGATGTTATCACATATGGCTCCATTGGCTATAGTGAAGTGCATCAGTTAATGTTTTTAAAAAATTATTTAGAGATCCAGCATGGGCCGAACAAGCCTATTCCAGCCCATGTGACCAATTAATCTACTAACTCGTACATCTTTGGAACAGAGGAGGAAACCTGAGCACCTGGAGGAACACCATTTGGTCACAGGGAGAAAGTATAAACTCCTTACAAAGAGCATCAGGAATTGAACTCAGATCACTGATGTTGTAATGGTGTTACCTAACCACTATGCTGTCATGCAGCCCCTAATGGTTAGAAGGAATTAAAATAAAAAGAGTCAAAACAAAAAGAAAGGGGTGAAAATGGTGAGCAAGATTAAGGGTAGAGATCCAAGAAATGATTCATGAATCTTCCTCAGAACCAGTAGTTTCAGAGAAGGTAGGATAATGCTCAGCAGATTAGCCAGTTTCTGTGGTGCAAGGAACAGAATGAACCATTCATCAGAAGAGCTCCTCCACCCAGAAAACCAATTACTTCACTTGTTGTTCACACCTTAGAAAGAATTTTATAGCAAAGTAACAAAAAAGCAAAGATTGTACAGTCACTTTCCACTCCTCTCGTGCTTTTAATCAACAATTGATGAGCATTGATCCCGATTTATCCTCTGACAAGGATTTCATTCAGAAGATAGTGGCCCTTGCTTCAAAGGCTGCATTAATCGTGGGTGTGGAATCAATGGCGGTAAGGCTGCAATGTAATTGAAACCACCAGGTTCAATGGAAGCGGACGATAAACAGGAAATCGAATGATTTTCAGTGACAGGTTATAAATTATTCACTGTGAAAGTGTGTTCTGAGCAAGTCCTGACTGACTCCGGTCATATCCAACTCTACAGTTTGACAGGCAAAGGTGAACTGTCACACACCGGATAATTCATAACCTTATAGTGGGCATATCATTACAGGATAAACCTTAAACTAAAACCTTTTAAGCTTTAAATCTTCACTTGTTGGCTTCTGGTATCTGCAGTAATTCATATGAACCTGAAACAGACTACTTCTCTCCATTATGTGTGACCCACCGAGTTTCATCAGCAGCTCAGTTCGTGCTCTAGAGTGCAGCATCTGCAGCCTCATGTCTCCTGCATTATTTCTCACTGGTTAGCTAAAATTTAATTTTCTTTTGACTATACCCTTTCTATCCTTTCTCACACCCTTTCATTGATATATGTTGGGGCTTGTCCTCTGAAAGCCTCCTGGGTGTTTCGTTGATAAGTGTGAGTCATTGTTCGTGTGAAACACATTCCACTCGTCATCCCACTTTTCTTTGTTGAGGTGGTGCAATCTTTAAACCCCTGAACACACTCGGTCACAATCAGTGACCTAGAGCTTGTGAAGATTGACAAACATGATCATTATCAGGTCCAGTTCACTGTGGCCTTAAAAGTTCCTAAGGAAAAAACTTGAAAATGCATCTAACACTACTTTTACACACTCCTCGAGGATAAAAGTGGCAGCCATTTTGCCCCTCGAGTCTGCATGGGCCCTCAGAGCATTCCACTGCCCCACTAATTCTGCCAATATTCTATTCTCTCCACATTCCCATCAACTCTCCCTGGATTCTAGGAGCGATATGTAGTGGGCAATTACGAACCAGTACTTCTTGGAGGTAAGTAAAAAGCACAGGGAGAACCCACACGGTCACAGAGAACAATGTGCAAATTCCAGACACACACACATACATACACAAAGCGTCAGAAGTCAGAACTGACCTGGGTTGTTGGCACATTGAGGCAGCAGCTCCACTAGCTGAGCCTATGGACTTTTAACTAATTTCCCTTGTTCGAAACTAAAATAAGCAAAAATTTGAAAATAAGTAAATAAATCTTCCACTTACGTATAACATTTCAATGAAAAGTGTTTCTCAAAGCTCTTTCCATCCATTGCAGACTTTGAAAAGTGTAGTCATTGCCTAATGAAACATTCACGGTAGTAAAATCACACTCGGCAAAGTCCTACAAACAAAGTAATGAATGACTCAAGTAATTTGCTTTAGAGTCAATGACGAAGATAAATATTGGACAGAATAGAGTTTCACTGCCACAAACAGTGAGGTCCTGTACATCCATCTGGAAAGACATACGAGACCTTAGTTTAGCATTACATCCTAAAGGTGGCATCTCCCATCAGTTGCATTCTTCCTCTCGCTGAGGTTTCAGTCCAGATTTTCCGCTCCAGGGCTCTGAAGAGGAACATTAACCTATGGTCTTTTGACATGCAAGTCAGGGCGAAGGCTTCTCAAAGGTTTAATTCATCAATCTCACCTTTTCATAAATGTGGCCGTTGTTTTCCCAAGGCACAACCCTCAATTGCTGGCAAGAAGGGATTTAGTGAATGAAAACCGCAAACTAAAGCACCAGACACAGAGACTAGGTAAAAGCCACAATTACTTCCAGCTCAAGTTATTCACTGAATTAGGAGTCAAAAAATTGGGTCATTCTCTGTTACTATGTAGGGCGCCCTATTATAGAAAAATTACCTCAAAACTGCTTCAAAACAGAGAGCTGCTTTAAGGATTCCAAACCTGTAACCCACACTTATTTAGTATGCGTTCAGAACAGTTCATTGACCAACAGTACGACAACCACATTGCAATAACAGTGTATACAGAGAATCCCAGCCATACAGTCTATTCTGACTAACTAGTACTGATCTATACTGACCCTAATACATGCCAGTCTTCTATGCCATGGTTTGCAAATGCTTATCTAAATATCTCTTAAATGGTGTCAGAACAGCTCCCTTCACCATCCCTTTAAGGCAATGTGTTCCAGTGTTCAAGAGGCAAGCGAAGGGCTGGTCCAGCTCGCTGCTAGGCGAAGTTTATTCATCTCTGCACTGAACTGAGGCAGTGGCATGCAACTGATGGGTTCCTGAACTGGCTGCAATGACGAACGGCTTGGTGGCTGCAGACTCACTTCTGTGAACTTCAGTTTTGAATGTCACTTGCTTATGTTCATTGTTTGCACGATTTGACCTTTTTTTTTCCCAGCACACTGGGGGTTTGATGGTCTTTTCTTTTTAAATGGGCTCTATTAGATTTCTTTACACAAAGTACACTGCAGATGCTGTGGTCAAAGCAACACGTACAACACGCTGGAGGAACTCAGCAGGTCGAGCAGCATCCGTGGAAACGAGCAGTCAACGTTTCAGGCCGAGACCCTTCGTCAGGTTTCTTTGTTTTTTGGCTGTCTGTAAGTAGACTAATCTCAAGGTGGTATACATACTTTGAACTTTGAACTAAGGATTTACGGAGCTGTTAATCTTGTGCAATGTGGTTCTGATGCATGGAACTCAACAATGTGTCAACAGCCAAAGAACATGCACCAGTTCAAACAGGTCACTGAACATTAAGGTCATGAGGTCGAAAAGACAAATATTTGAACACTTTAGTTCTGAGGAATCATTAACTTATCAAAAATGGCAGAAGATTTAAAGCATGATTTCATCAAATGGAGACAGGGGCCTAATACTGCAAAGTAAAGGAGAATGAATTAACACCGTCTTAACACAAGACTGAGGGAAACATACCCAAGTTATTCCACACTTCCCCGACTTGCCACCCGGCAGGCTGCAATTTTCAATGCCTGATAATCCCTCAACCCAGTAAACTGCTCAAGAAACATGTAGGATGCATGACCTGGCCAGACTTCCTTCCTCTCCAGCCCTGTACCTTTCCTACCCACCTGGCTTAACCCATCACCTTCTAGCTATCCCCCTTCTCTTCTCTCCCCCCCAACCTTTTTATTCTAGCATCTTCCCACTTCCTTTCCAGTCTCGGCCTGAAACATTCATTTCCATAGATGCTACCTGACCCGCCGAGTTTCTCCAGCATTTTGTGCATGTGATGCTTCCTTCACCATCTTGATCAACATGAGACTCCAGTTTTCCAAGAAACTCTCTCTGATGCCAGGTATAGGGGTATCTTCCTTTGTGGAGAATATCTACACTTTGGTCTCAGCCTCACAAGTGGTTGTAAATTTGCAGAATGACCACCAGGACAGCAGTCAGAAGACTGCACTCTAATCACATTATAGTCCCTGTCAAATATGGCACCCATTCCACAGGAAGTGGCTGTTGTGTCCCACAAAATACTACAGACACAGAATCTTAACATGACAAACTCAAGGAAATCTGTAGATACTGGAAATCCAAAGCAACACACACAAGATGCTGGCGGAATTCAGCAGGCCAGGCAGCACCTAAGGAAAAGATTAAACAGTCACTGCTTCGAGCCAAGACCCTTCATCAGGACTGGAAAGGAAGGGGGAAGAAGTCAGAATCTTAATATGACTCCTTATTACAGAGATCTTTCAATGAGTTGCCCCCTGATTTTATGTTTAATTAAAGTTCAAAGTACATTTACTATCAAAGTATGTAAGCAGTATAAAAACCAAGATTTGTCTTCTCCACAGATAGCCACAAAACAAAGAAAACCCTGGAACCTGTTCAAAGATCAACCTCCCCCACGTGCAAATTAATTATATTATTAGCTAATGCTTCTCCACAGAGTTAATGAATAATGAAATAGGAATAAGGGGCAGAATGGCCAACTCCTGTGTCTATTTATGTTCATTAAAGTCAAACAGAAGTCATTGATAGATATTACAAAGAAACCAGCCCTTCACCCCAATGAGGTTCCGCTGTCAATTAGGCATCAACTTATGCCAATATCATTTATTTTCCCCCTCATTCCCATCAACTGCCTCCAGATTCTAACAATTCTACGACTCACCTATACATTAAGGGCAGTTTATAGTGGAGTGCTTCCCTAGCAACATCCACATTTTTTGGGGGGGAGATTTGTGTGGAAAGAAATCTCCCAAGCCACAGGGAGAACATACAAACTCCAGACAGCACCCAAAGTCAGGACTGAACCAAGGTCACTGGAACTGTGAGGCAGCGATCCTAACCTCTATCATCATGCCACTCTTGAAGTTGTCCAGCGAACAACTTGGAATGCTGCATTTTTACCTGGAATATTGTGTTCAGCTCTGGTCACTTCATTAGAGGAAGGAGATGGACGCTTTAGAGAGGGTGCAGAGGAAGTTTACCAAGAAGCTGCCTGGATTAGAGAGCATGTCTTATGAGGAGAGGTTGAGCGAGCTGGTGCATTACTCTAGAGTGAAGGAGTATGAGAGTGACTTGACAGACTCGCATGAGCTGATTACAGCAACAGATCAAGTGAATAGCCAGACTTCTTACCAGGGCAGAACTGAAGAACATGAGGGTGCATAATTTTAAGATGATTGGAGGAAAGTATAAGGGGGATGTCAAAGGCAAGTTGATTTTTTTTTGTTTTCTTTTCAAACACAGAGTGGTAGGTGTATGGAACACCCTGCCCGGGGTGGTGGGAGAGGCAGAATCATTAAGGATACTTCTTAAAAAAAAAACTTCTTAGATTGGTACATGCATGCTAGAAAAAATGGAGGGTTATGAGGAAGAGAAGGACTAGAATGATCTTAGAGTAGGTAATAAGGTCAACACAACATTGTGGGCCAAAGGGCCTGTACTATGCTGTAGTGTTCTGTGTTCTATGTTCTAACAAGAGAGTTTGTTGACGAACAGGCACCACAATTGGCACATGGGAAGACCTCACTTTAAAGAATGCACTTTACCTGTCTCTCACAAAGATTCCAACGCAGTTCCAGGAGGATAAAGTTTTCTCAGCCCTACGGATCAGAGGGCAGTAAAACACAGAACATGGGTGTTCTTATGGGAGATGGAGGTAAACACTTAATAAGCAAAGGAGAGAAAGGTTAGACAGGATTGGTTGTAATGTTGAGTGCAGGTTACAACCAGATGAGCCACCATTTTAATAGGTTTGGGTGGTTGAGTATGCTCTTTTCTAAGCATATAGGTTTGAGTGTGAGATTTGGGTTTACTGCACACAAATCGAGGCACAATAAACATCTAGACATTATTTTACTCTAGTAATTTCCTATTACCTTGGATAATAGGATACTTTGGAACCAATGGATCACAGAATCAAGGAGCAGTACAACAAACCCATTTAATCCATGCCAAAGTGCTATTCTGCTTAGTCCCATCAACACACACCTGGACCATAGCCCATCCATATACTTAACCTAACTTCTCTTACATATTGCAATCAAGCCTGCATCCACTACTTCCACCGCCAGAACTGCATACATATTTGACCTCTTACACAACTTCACTTAATATTTCAACTCCTCTCCTCGGTACTTTGATTTATGCAGGCCAATGTGCCAAAAGATCTCTTTTGACCCTATCTACCTGTAACGCCACTTGCAAGGATTTATGGATCTATATTTCCGGATCCCTCAATTCCACCACATTCCTCAGTGCCCTAGTGTTCATTGTGCAAGCCCTACCCTGATTTGTCCTCCCAACGTGCAACACCTCACATTTGTCTGCACTAAATTCTATCTGTTATTGTCACTCTATCTTTCTAACTGGCCCAGATTCTGCTGCAAGCTTTGATTGATATCATCAGTTAGTTTGCTGATTCATTTTACTATGTTATCGTCGATATTATTAAGATACGGGACAAACAACAAGACACAGTACCAACCAATCACTACGGTACACCACAAGTAAAGGGATGTCAGTCAGAGGGGCAACCATATACTACCACTCTCTGGCTTCTCCCACTAATCCAATTTGATATTTCGCCCTGAATATCAAGCAACTAAACATTCTGGGTCATCCTCATATATGGACCTCTGTCTACATAGTCTTCAGCAAGGCCTTTGACAATGTCCACTGCTTTTTCAGGTAACATTCTCAAAAAACACTACAAGATTGGTTAAACACAACTTGCACAAAGCCATGTTGATTATCCCTAATCAGACCCAGTTTATTGAAATAATTATATATCCAGTCTCTTAGAATACCCTCCAATAATTTACCCACTACTGACGTCAGGCTCACCGGACTATAAATTTCCAACTCTTTCTTTGAACCTTTCTTGAACAATGGAACAGCTTTAGAAATCCTACATCCCAGTCTTAACAACATCTTCAGAACAGTACAGCAGACAACCAAAGCCCAATGTAATCTTAAGGATCATGCTCATCTTCTGGGTGTGACATAATCCAGCTGAAACATTAGCTCCATTTATCTTTCTGCACAGATGCTGCCTAACCTTCCGAGTATCTCCAGTATTATCTTTTATTTTGAATTTCTGATCATCACATTTTCTTTCTTCTACAAAATGAAGGCTGCAGATTCTGGAAAGCTGAATTTTTTTTAAAAAAAGAATATGCTAGTAACTCACAGCAGTTCAGGCAGCATTTGTGTAAAAAAATTAATGTTTAATGTCCCATCAGAACTGGGATAGTGATTTTAAAAAACTAATCTTAAACGGGAGAAAATCTGCAGATGCTGGAAATCCAAGCAACACACACAAAATGCTGGAGGAACTCAGCAGGCCAGGCAACGAATCTTAAATTGTGAAGAGGGTGTGGCTGGGATAGATAGGATATAGGGGATATATCTAATAGAGCAAGACCAAGATGAGCCTATCTGCTTCATACATTCATGAAGCCATTTTCAGGCAATCAGTCAAAGAGCCATGTGGAAACCTTGCAGGGAGATTTGCTAGTGGTAAGGGAGAGATTAAACCTGTCTGGTGTAGGGTGATGGGAGGTAAGTGGGCAGTCTGCATTAGTAAACAAAGGAAAGAAAAAGCCAGAAAAAAAATTTAAGTACTTTAACACTGAAATAAGGACAATGAACGATGGGTCAGAAAAACATAAAAAGGTACAATGGTGCAGCTATTAACGAATGATAGTCTAATGTTACTGTGTCCTACCAACAGGGAGGAGATACAGGAGCCTGACAGCGAAAAAGTGAACATTTTAGATACAGGTTCTTCCTCTCCACCATCACATTTCAGAACAGTCCTTCAACACCACCTCATAATTTTGCTCTCTTTTCACACCACTTTTGTTTAAAATATTTCTTATTATAATTTACAGCATTTTTTAATGTATTGTCACCAAACGACAGGAAATTTCACAGCATACTATATGTCAGCAAAGTGAATAAACACAAGAGATTCTGCAGATGCTGGAAACCTGGAGCAACACACACAAACTGTAGGAGGAACTAGCAGGTGAGGAAGGGTCTCAGCCTGAAATATCGACTGTTTATTCATTTCCATAAATGCTGCCTGACCTGCTGAGATTCTTGTGTGTATAAATAAAACTGATTCAAATTCTGGTTGCAGAACCAAAAAAAAACTGAGCGGTTATAAAGAAGGTGGTTCTGTAAAATTGGATAAGAATGAATGGAGCTGTAAAGAGGAAGGGTTATGGTAGGAAGATCAATAAATGAGAATGAATAAACATGGCTGCTTGCCAAACCATCAGCAAGAGAGAAGGTCAAAGTTTTTGAACAGTACAGCAATAACAGAACAGCAATACTAGGGGATTCAAATCGCATAACACAAACACAAACTTGAACAATAATAATTAAAGAAAAGTACAGAAGGCGCAGGCTCCTAAAATACATTTAAGGCTGTTTGTTTTAATCCATATAGGACAAACACCACACCTTATTTAATTCACATGGAAGAAGGTGAAGTGGGACACCGTCATAGACCCAGTAATCAAAACTCGGTTCAATTTAAATGAATATAGACGAGAACAAAAATAAACCAGCGGGAAGCAGGGGTCAAAGTTCACTTCACTGCACTGCAATTATTTTTGTGCACTGGAAACAGTTACTAAAAATAACGGCCAAAGAATCATTGCCCTGATGCAAGGTCTTCACCCAAACGTCCACCATCCCTCTGTCTCCATAGTGAGCTCCTCCAGCAGCTGTCTCCAGTCTTTACCCCACATTGTCTATCTGCCTCTCAATATTTTAGTTACTTATCCTCTCTCTCCCTCTCTCAGAGTCCATCCTACCACCTCAACCCAACTCCACCCTTGCTCCCATCCCTTACTTGGCACCATCTACCTGAGCCCTCCTCAGTCCAACAGTCACCTTGGACTCCTGTCTCACCAAGTCCCCTTCCCTTCTTTATGGTGGCCATCTCCACTCTCAGTCCTGATGCAAGGTCTTGACCAGAAGCGTTGACAATTCCCTTTTCTACTACAGATGCCACTTGCTCTGCTCAGTTCCTCCAGCAGTTTGTGGTTTAGCTACTAGAAATAAATCAGCATCAGAGCCACATGGAAGGCATGTGGAGTGGCAGGGATTACAACAACCAGAACAGGCAAAGATCCAAATTCCTGACTCCACTGGATATATCCAGCAACATGTAAAAGGGAATTAAGACATGAAAAGCTTAGGGTAGATATAGAGAACTTAATAATGCATAAAATACATTAGTCATATACTTCATGGGCTGAAATTAAATCAGAAGTACGCAGAACAAAGGAAAATCCACATATAAATTCAGGGAAGCCTCAATACATTGTATAAACAAATCGAGGATTATGAAGGAATAACTAAGGTGAGTTAGTCACCAAAACTGTAATGCAAATATAAAAGCAGATGTGCAGATTTCAAAAAATATTCTTCCAGTTGAATTTCACAGAATATGGGAAGGAGGAATGGTGTTACATAAACACTGACATCAAGCAGGAAAAATGTAAACTACTGTAACGCGCTGTAAGGGTTCACTGCTAAGTAATGGTTTCTTTGTAAAGTTCACTGCTGAAGTAAAGGTTTCTCTGTAGCAGCAATGTTTGAGTTATGGGGGAGATAACCAGACTGTTGATGCATGTTAGCCAATCAGGATTTTGTTGCCCTGTTTTGTGATTTTGGAAGCAGTTGTTTTCACATGTTTTTGCACAAAGGAGAGGGAGAGATGAAGAGAGAAAACGCGAATGGGGAAATGTGGTAGATCGCGGGATGGGGTGGACTCAGAGCAGGGGTTCAAAGGAGGAGATCGATGGGGGAAGACTGACTACTGAAACAGCATGAGCTCCACCTGTCATGCACAGACTGTTTAATAAGATTGGCGCTCTTTTTCTTTTATATTTTGTTTCTCTACTAACCATTTACAGGTGGCCCCTGCTTTTCGAATGCTTGCTTTACAACAACCCACTGTTACAAAAGATGTACATTAGTACCTGTTTTCGCTAACCAAAGAGGATTTTCGCTTTTACGAAAAAAAGACGCCCGCTTTATACATGTGTTTACCCCAAGACAGACTACAATGACCATGAAGCCTTGTGCAGGCAGTTGTTTGCGTATGCGTGTACGATTTTTTTTCTCCAAATCAATTTTGGCTCGCTGCCTTCCCAAGTTTGATAAGTGAAATTACACCGTACCTACAATATTTTTATTTTATATAGGGTGTAAATTTATCATATCATTCCTGCTTTTACTATATGTTAGTGTCATTTTAGGTTTTATGTGTTATTTGGTATGATTTGGTAGATTATTTTTTTGGGTCTGGGAATGCTCAAAAATTTTTCCCATATAAATTAATGGTAATTGCTTCTTTGATTTACAACATTTCGGCTTATGAAAGGTTTCATTGGAGCGCTCTACCTTTGGATGGCGGGGGAAACCTGTAGTCAAAGTAAGAGTTATAAAGCTTAATCATTTAATCACATATTGTGTATTGCTTGTTATTTTGGGGTACTGATTTGTAACAGGGGACACATAGCACAGCATCCACCCAAACGATATTTATTAAGTTTAGCTGGACAGGGAAGGTTATCGACCCCTAGATTAAGTCACTAGAAGAAGCGAGTGTCACACTACATTGAGAGTTGGAGAAGAAGAAATATCTTGGATGTATGTCTAGAATGCCTATGAGGTGGCTTTTTAGTGCAGCATGTGGTTCAGCCCACTAAGAGATCAGTTTTTTTGGATTGGGTGTTGTGCAATGAACTGGAATTGATTAGAGAGTTTAAGGTAAAAGAACCATTAGGAGAAAGTGATCATAATATGATCAAATTCATCCTGAAATTTGAAAGGGAGAAGCTTCAGTCAGATGTACAGCTTTCCCCCGCCATCCAAAGGTAGAGCCTTCCAATGAAACCATTTGTAATCCAAAATGTTGTAAATCAAAGAAGCAATTACCATTAATTTATATAGGAAAAATTTTTGAGCATTCCCAGACCCCAAAAAAAACCTACTAAATTAAAGCATATAACACATAAAATCTAAAATAACACTAACATATAGTAAAAGCAGGAATTATATGATAAATCCTATATATATAAAGTAGAAATATTGTAAGTATGGTGTAGTTTCACTTATCAAACTCAGGTAGACAGCTAGCCAAAATCGATTTGGAGGGGGAAAAAAAATCGGCGCGTACGCATGTACACGTATACGCACTACACGCATACACAAACAACTGCTCGCACAAGGCTTCACGGTCATTGCAGTCCTTCTCGGGGTAAACACACGTATAAAGCAGGCGTCTTTTTTTCATAAAAGCGAAAATCCTCTTTGGTTAGTGAAAACAGGTACTAATGTAGGTCTTTCGTAACAGCGAGTTGTCGTAAAGTGAATGTTCGAAAAGCAGGGGCCACCTGTATCTGTATTACAGTGGAGAAAAAGGAATTACAGGAGGTATTAGTGAAGACTTGGCTAAAATAAATTAGAAAAGACCACTGACAGGGATGACGGTAGAGCAGCAATGGCTGGAATTTCTGTGGGAAAAAAAAATTGGAAGGCACAGGATATATACATCCAAAAGAGAAACAAGTACTCTAAAGGCAAGATGACACAGCCATGGTCAACAAGAGAAGTTAAAGTCAACATAAAATCCAAAGAGAGGGCATATAATAAAGCAAAAATCAGTGGGACGTTAGAGGATTGGGAAGCTTTTAAAAACCAACAGAAGGCCACCAAAAAAGTCACTAGGAAGGAAAATATGGAGCACGAAAGTAAGTCAGACAATAATATTATAGAGGATTTCAAATGTTTCTTCAGATTCATAGAGTGTAAAGGGGAGGTGAGAATAAATATCTAACCGCTGGTAAACTATGCTGGAGAGGTAGTATTGGGGGGCAAGGAAATGGTGAACAAACAATAAGGTCAGAAGTATGTGACATTGCCACTACTAGTGGGAATGTTCTTGGTAAACTAAAAAGTCTGAAGGTAGGTAAGTCACTAGGACGGGATGGTGTATACCCTAGGGTTCTGAAAGAGGTGGCTGAAGGGATTGTGGAGACATCAGTAACAATACTTCATGAGTCATTAGATTCTGGAACGGTTCTGGAAAACTGGAAAATTGCAAATGTCAATCCACTCTTCAAGAAGGGAGAGAGACAGACTAATGGAAACTATAGGCCAGTTAGTCTGACCACAGTGGTTAGGAAAATATTGGAGTCGACTGTTAAGGATGTGGCTTCAGGGTATTTGGAGGCCTGGGATAAAATAAGCCATAGTCAGCATGGTTTCCGTAAGGGAAAATCTTGCCTGACAAGAATTTGTTGTAGAAATAACAAGCAGGATAGACAAAGGACAATCGGTTGATGTTGTCTTCTTGGATTTTCAGAAGGCCTTTGACAAGGTGTCAAACATGAGGCTGCTTAACAAGCTACAAGCCCATGGCATTACAGGAAAGATACAAGTATGGATAAAGCAATGGCTGATTGGCAAGAGGCAAAGATTGGGATGAAGTGAGCCTTTTCTGGTTGACTGCCATTGACTAGTGGTGTTCCACAGCAGTCTGTGTTGGACCATATCATTTTACATTATACATCAATGACTTGGATCATGGAATTGATGACTTTGTTGCAAAGTTTGCAGATGATGCAAAGATAGATGGAAGGGCAGGTAGTCTTTCAGGAAGTAGAGGAGCTACAGAAGGACGCAGACAGATTAGGAGAATGGGCAAAGAAGCAGCAAATCAAATACAGCATCAGGAAGTGTATGGTTATGCACTTTGGGAAAAGAAGTAAAAGAGTTGACTATTTTCTAAATTGAATGAAAATTCAAAAATCTGAGATACGGAGGGACTTTAGAGTCCTTGTGCAGGATTCCCTGAAGGTTAATTTGCAGGTTGAATCTGTGTCAAGGAAGGCAAATGCAGTGTTAGCATTCATTTCAAGAGGACTAGAATATAAAAGCAAGCATGTAATACTGAGGCTTTATAAAGCACTGGTGAGGCCTGCTCACTCGCAGTACTGTGAGCAGTTTTGTGCCCCTTATCTTAGTCATTTCAAAGCTGTATGGGTTATTAAGTTAATTGGTCACTTGGGTATGATTGGGTAACGTGGGCTTGTTGGGATAGAAGGGCCTGTAACCGTACTGTATCTCTGAAATAAAATAAAAAGGATGTGCTGACAGTGGGAATGGTTCAAAAGAGGTTCGCCAAAATGGTTCCAAGACTTGTCATATGAAGAGCATTTGATGACTTTGGGCCTGTATTCACTAGAATTCAGAAGAATAAGTAGTGACCTAATTGAAACCTCTTGAATGTTGAAAGGCATCCATCAAGTGGATGTGGAAAGGATGTTTCCTATGATGGGTTTCCTAAGGTGGGAGCGTCTAAGACTAGAGGACAAGGCCTCAGAATGGAGGAGCATCCTTTTAGAACATAGATGAGGAAGAATTTCTTTAGCCAGAGTGTGGAATTTGTTACCACAGACAGCTGTGGAGGCTAGGCCTTTGATTGGTCAGGGCATGAAGGGATACAGGAAGAAGGCAGGAGATTGGGACTGAAAGGAAAAAATAGATCAGCCATGATGAAATGGCAGAACAGACTCAATTGGGCCAAATGGGCTAATTCTGGGCTTATATTAAATATGTATAAATTGTTAGGCCTGGGTTAAATGTGTCTCAGGTTTTTGAGAAGCAAAAGGAGGTAATAGCAGAGAACCCAAATAAAGGTGTGGTGTGAAAACTCAGCTGTATCAATTTATCTATGAATTTTATACCTTTATACAATTCTTTATTCTTATTTATAATTGCTGTTGTTTTTAGTAGCATATTGCACCCTAACCAATACTCCACAGCAAATTTCTAATGCATATAAATGTATATGGCGAATAAAGTTGGTCCTTGATATTTCTTATAAAGGAAGAAATGGATAAACTGAAAATCGCAAACCGGTTAGATTAATATTGGCAGCTGAAAAATTACTAATGAAAAAGCATCTTATAGATAGCTAGAAAGGTGCAGGTTAATCCAGAATCGCCAGCGCCTCATCTCATTAAGTTTGTTTTGTGAGGAGATTAGCAAGGTGGATTGATGAGGGTAGTATATTTACCAAAATTTGTTTAGCTTTTCAAGGACTTGGACAAAGTTCCAGGGGAAAGATTGTTCAGGAAAATGAAAGCTAATGGGATTCAGGAAACACATTAAAGTTTTAAAAACAACTCAATCCTAAAAGAGGACTATGGTGGAAGATTGCTTTAATGACTATAGCTGTGCTGCAGAGGCAGGAGGGTCCTACGGGGCCCAATATTAACCTCTTGCCTTTCGTGGTAGGTATAAGTGATTGAGACTGTGATTAAGAAATTTGGCAATTTTAAATATGGTGCTAAACATGATAGGGAAGAAAAATATTTCGATTACAGATAAGAGCGTGGTTATAGTTACGGATCCTGCAACCCGCTTGGGTCGTAGGGGCACTGTACAGATGAGGGCTGCACCAGTTGCCTCCATCTCTCACGAATGTGGGCGAGTGTCCGGGTTAAACAAAACTCTTTCCAGTCCACTCTGCAATGGTGCCTGTTCATTTCTTGCTCTGTCTGCCCCTTTTTCTTTTCCCCTGCACCGTTCCCTGAAGAATGGTCTTTGAGAGTCCACTTGAACTTGATACATGGCCATACCATTGCAGTTTTCTCTTCTTTACTGTGGACGCTAGATCTTTGAGGTGTCTCATGTGCTGGATGATGGTACTTCTTACTTCATCATTTGAGACATGATCTGTATAGGAGATACCGAGGAGCCTTCTGAAGCATCTCATTACTACTGCCTGGATCATCTTTTGCAGTTCTGCTGTCAAAGTCCATGATTCATATGCATACAAGAAGATGGAGAGCACCAGTGCATGCAGGAGTTCCAACTTGGATCTGAGAGTGATGTTACTGTCTCTCCAGATTGGTTGTAGCTTTGCTGTTGTTTGGGCTGTCTTTGCAAGGACTCCAGGCTTTGGTCCTTCTTGGTTGATGATGACGCCAAGATACTTGTACCTTTTGACAGGCTCTAGTTCTTGTCCACTGACTGTGATTCTTGTCAAGCTGATGGAATGGTTAGGTAGGTAGATACACAAGTGAAAAATGCAATTCAATCCTGAGTAGTGAGAGGTAATGCCTTTGGGAAGAGCAAACACAGAAAGGAAATATATGGCAAAGAATAGGACATGGGTGGGTTGTGGATTGTACATTCACAGAGCCCTGAAAGTAAATAACATGATTATAAGAGGCACGTGGATAGTGGCCTGTGTTGGCTGAGGCTTAGGATACAAGACGAGGGAAGTCATTCTGGAATTCTGGAAGTACAAAGCAATGCTGAGACCATACATGGAGCCTCAGCAACAGCAATATTTCTGCAGTTCTGGGTGTCTTCGTAGCATCTGAAAGTGCTCGCACCAGAAATGGAGCACTCCAATATCATGCACCCTGATGGGAAGATCCAGGACATTGATTGACTTGAGGCCTAAAGACTTGTTCACTGTAGCACAGACTTCTACTTAAAGACTTACATGATTACTTATAATAAACAGCCAGTAGGGAGAACTGGATTACAAGCAGTAATTTGGTAAACTCAGAGAGAAAAGGGGGTGAAAGTTCAAATACTGTTCGCTCAAGAGAGATGGGTGGGGTGAGGATTTGAATCTTTGTGTTTAATCAGAGTGGGGGTGCAGTCTCTGTTGCTTGTGACGGTGCAGGTTTTCTGCAACAAAAGGCAAGCAGTCAGGGTAAAACCGTGTGGTGGTTCACGGGAAACTATGCTTCAGTGGATCATTCCTGGGATAGTCACGAGTATATAAAGTGCTCAGACCGTAGTACAGCTGGGTACGGTGCCAATGTGCACCATGATCTCTGGCTGCTCAACCTCCCTCTTGAGAATAATCTACTGACACTTAGAGACATCCTTAACCCTCACATCTGGGAGGCAAAGAGAAACACTCAATGTATGTAACACACACAACATGTTGGAGGAAATCAACAGGCCAGGCAGCATCTATGGGAAAGAGTACAGTCGACGTTTCCGGCCGAGACCCTTCAGCAGGGCTGGAGAAATAAAAAAGATGAGGCAAGAGGGAGAGCAGTGAGAGGGTGTTTCACCAAACTCCCGAAGGGAAGATTTAAACTTCTTCAGGTTAGGCATCCCTGGAAGAGACTTCACAGTGTAGTAATCCAATCACAAACAAGAGAACATCTGTAGATGCTGGAAATCCAAGCAAAACACACACACACAAAATGCTGGAGTAACTCAGCAGGTCAGGCAACACCTGTGGAAAAGAGTACAGTTGACGTTTCAGGCCGAGACCCTTCAGCATGATTGAAGAAAAAAAGATGAGGAGTCAGAGTTAAAAGGTAGGGGCGAGGGGAGGGAGATAGGTGAAACCGGGATGGAGGAGGAATGAAAGAGCTATCAATCATTGAAAACAGAAACATTCCATTGATAACATTAGCCAATCAGATAGCCAGATTCAAGTAATATGAAGCCTGCCACTGAAACCTTGACGTTTCTAGAAAAATAGAAGCAACTGTACCGCTAAACACTCACCAAACCATCGTATGTACTGTATGTAGGTGATGATATAAAAACAGAAACAAGCACAAGAAAATTAAATTACAAGAAAAATAATAACTTTACAGTCCAATCCAATGACATTGATTGGAAATTTTATTGAATCAGCCTCATTCACTGTGGCTTCATCTGTGCTTAGAGGCTGGGATGACTCATGTCCCAATTTTCCTCCGGCTACACAGCCTCACCTGTCCAGATGAATGCAGCTCCAACAACACGTGAAAAGCTCAACACCATTTAAGATAAAGCAGCCCCATTTGATTGGTATCCCATGAAACACTTTCAACATCCATTACATCCACCACCAGTACATAGCAGCTGCAATATAAGTAATCTACAAAATAACCTTCAACCTTTCTACTATCAGTGTTTACATCACCAATGATCAACTAGACAGATAGAACCAATATGTGTAGTTGGTACTCCAAGTTCCCTTTAAACTGCACATCATCCTAATTTCCAGATACACTGTGGTGTCAATACAATCGAATTCCCTGCCTAACAGCACTGAGCACAGGGGCTCAAAATAGTTCATGAGCTTCTCAAAGGCTACCAAGACAATAATGCTGATTTAGTCAATTATGGCCACATCCCGTAGCTGGCTTTATGCAAAGCAGTGGGTTTGCAATGCAAAAAAATGGCCCTTGACATGATCTGCTTGCAAGAAACCCAATTTGCAAAACAAATCTTTGAAGATCATGCTGTTTTAATGGATCATTCGTTCAAAGTACATTTATGCTGGCTTTTAAACTACTGGCCATTGAGTCATGATTTTCCAACTGACTTCATTGACAACTGCTAGATCGCATTTCATAGCAGCAAAACACCTGGAAGACCTCAGGGAGTCAAGTGCCCATTTCTGAAAGCAAACAGACAGACAACGCTTCAGGTCAACTCAAAACATGCAGCATCCCTTTGTCTCCACAGATGCTGCTTGTCCCACTGAGCTCCTTCAGCGATGTTTTTTCCTGCACCAAATTCCAGCATCTGCAGTCCCTTGTGTCTCACGATCACAATTTGTATCCTGGCTTATGAGCTCTCAGACAATGCCCTGTACTGTTGTCATCAAAATCCCTTTTGATTACAGTAAATCATGGATATTACCTAGTCCATTGCAGGTAAAGCACCCCCGCCCACAAACATTGAACACATCTACAAAGAGCACAGTTGCAGGAAACAGCATGAGGACCCCCACCACCCAGGCCATGGTCTCTGCTTGCTGCTGCTATCAGGTAGGAGGTGCCTCATCCCAAACCATCACACTCAGGAACAATTATTACCTCTCAACCATCAGGCTGTTGAACCAGTGGATAACTGATATGGAACTGTTTCCACAACCAATGGACTCACTTCCAAGGACTCTACAATTGATGTTCCCAATATTTATTACTTATTTTTTATTATTATATTCTTGATTTTTTTTTGTACTTGCACAATTTGTTGACTTTTGAACATTGGTTGTTTGTCAGTCTTGTTGTTTACTGATTCTATTAAAAGGAACACAACTTAATGTGAATGCCTACAAGAAAATGAATTTCAAGGTTGTATATGGTGATACATATGTTCTTTGTTAACACTTACTTTAATTTAAACTCTTTAAAACACATTTCTGAACTGGCATGCATAGGGATCACCAAGCACAAACAATGGAGAGAATGGTTTAAGGTTGCATAACGGGCCAAATCTGACCTCCCACTTGAATATGATGGCATAAGTTTGTGAAGATACTATCCAAAAATATCAAATTTTTGACCCAGTGCAAACAGTAGGTCCTGTTAACCAAGGTTGGCATGACGACTCTGCAGAAAGACTCAGTTATTTTTTATTATTGGTAACCTTTCCCCAACAAGAGAAAATCTGCACATGCTGGAAATCAAAGTAATGCACAGAAAATGCTGGAGGAACTTTCACGCCATTGGGGAGTTATGAAGGGTCTCAGCCTGAAACATCAACTGTTTACTCTTTTCCATAGATGCTGGCTGGCCTGCTGAGTTCCTCCAGCCTTTTGTGTGTATTGTTACTCTTTGCTTGGTTTAACATAACATGGTTTGCTAGACCACTCCAGAAGGCATTCCAATCAACCACATCCACATGGGATTGAAGCTACAATGAGGTCTGACCAGGCAAAAGCAGCAGGTTTATATCCTTAAATTAAATCCATGAACCAAGCAGCTTTCTGAAAGAGAACCAACAGCTTCATGGTTACAGTCAAAACCCAAATGGCTTCAATAAAAGGAAAATTTTGTGTTATTTCCTCTGTTGCCAAAAGCAAATACAAATAATTCCAGCATCTTGGAAAAAAAAGCAACTTTCAAAATCAATGTTTGGTGTATTGAGCAGCAGCCAATCAGCAACTGGAAGCATGAGAAGACATAGCTCACTCAGGTTCACTGAGTGAGCCCATAAAGAATCGATTTGCAGCAGTCTGGTATTTTGAACAGCGGCAAATCAGCAATCAGAATTGATTGGCAAAGACAAATTAAAATAAGACAGAGGAAAGAGGAGTGGCCGTTGTTGGACTGGACAGTGTTAGAGCGGGGATTTTGAGGCTTTAGCTCTTCGAGGCTTCAGTGAGGTGAAGCTTGAATGAGAGAAAGGAAAAAAGCTGATGATAGATTCACTCCTTCCCCCTAGTTTTCTGGGTTGAGAGTGGGATGTGAGAGTGTGGAACGAACTGCCAGCGCAAGTGTTACATGCAAGTTTGACTTCAACTTTTACGAGAAGTCTGGATATCAGCGTGGGTGGTACCTATGGAGAGCTAATGTCCTGTCGCAGGTCGATGGGAATAGGTGGTTTAAATGGTTTGGTATGGACTAGATGGGCCAAAGGGACTGTTTCTATGCTGTACTTTCTATAACTCTATGGCTCAAGATCTGTCCAGTACCAGTGGTGACCTGATTGGCTCCTGTTACCCTCAACTACTAGCCTGCAGATCTACATTATACAGTACATTAGCTCAAGTAAATGTAGCACTAGGTGTCGTTTAGAACAAGTTAAAACAGAATCTACCTTCTCGAATTAACGTAAAGTACTCTGTGGCACCTTTTCAAAGAATGCTTTTTTTCCCTACTGTCCTCTCCCCCAAGTAAATGAACAATTTAAATGCCTATTTACCACATTGTTCTTTGTGGGACTTTATGGAGCACAAATTGACTGCTACCTGGACAAAATTACTATACAAGTACTTAAAGTGGCCTGGTATCATGGATGGTTGTGTATAAAGTCTGCATTTCATTATTAACAGAAGCCTGGATACAGCATAGGTGTCTGCTCCTTCCTAATCCACAGAGCACAGCCTGATTGCCAGGGATGGTAAATGCAAAGAGATTCTGCAGATACTGGAAATCCAAAGCAACACGCACAAAATGCTGGAGGAACTCAGCAGGTCTGAAGGGAACAAACAGTCCGCGTTTCTGGGCAAGAACCTGATGAATGGTTCAGCCTGAAATGAGGACTGTTTATTTCCTTCCAGTGATGCTGGCTGACCTGCTGAGTTCCTCCAGTATTTGTGTTGTATCAGAGATGGTGATGTCAAACCCATTCTACTGTGTCTCCTTACATGCCAGCAATGCTAGATCGCAAATCAGGAAAGGCCATTTGAGTGAGGCAGCACAGATCACTCAGCTAAAGTGCAGTCTAGCAAGCCTGACACCAGACTCCAGAAACAGACTCTCCATTCTGAACATTGTCATAGGACCATGACACTTAAAAGCAGAACCAGGCCATTCTGCCCATCAGGTCTGCTCCACCATTCCATCATGGCTAATTTATTATCCTTCTCAACCCCATTCTCCAGCCTCCTCCCCGTAAACTTTGACGCCATAATTAATGAAGAACATATCAACCTCTGCTTTAAGTATGTCTAACAACTTGGCCTTCACAGCTGTCTACGGCAATGAATTTCATAGACTCATCACCTTCTAGCTAAAAAAATTCCTCATCTTTGTAACAAAGAGACACCCTTCTATTATGAGCCTGTGCCCACTTTTTCCCAGACTTCTACACTTTTCAAGGGAAAAGATTTACTAGACAGATTGGGAAAAAAATTATTCTCAAAGTTCCTCAGACAAAGTTTTATATTGAAATGAGTTATCTGTGATTCCCAAGAAGATGTCAATCTTTTCCCACAGATTAAGAGGGAAAAAAGTGAAAATTCTTGGAGGTCATTTCACCCTTTTTACAGGTAAAGAAATTAAGTTACATGTCATATTTTAAATAAAACTGGCAAAATGTATTAGTGCAAACACGAGGAAATCTGCAGATGCTGGAAATTCAAACAACACACACAAAATGCTGGTAGAACACAACAGGCCAGGCAGCATCTATAGGGAGAAGCGCTGTTGAAGTTTCGGGACGAGAACCTTCGTCAGGACTAACCGAAAGGAAAGGAAACTGCGGAACATTATTCTGAAAGTACTTGAACCAATGAATCTCCAGGATGCCGTAGTTCGCAATGATACAGTAAATACTCAGAGAGAAGTAAGCCTGAGGATGAGCCAAGGTTACTGGAGGTGGAGGTTGTCTGGTTGGTTGGTACAATGGCAATAATTACATAGGGTGTAGTTGGTCAATACAGTGCCAATGATTACTGGGTGTGGTTGCTCAGTACAGATGGAAACATCCAGTATTTTGCCAAAGCTCAAGCAGTTGCCATTTATTGCACCTTCTCATAAACCACAGGAGACAATCCTGTCAGTCACCCGATCTTTACCGAACTGGTCTTGCGCATGCGGGCACACACACGCGCACAAATCTCTCACCTGGTTGAATTTTTCATCTGTGCTACTTGGCACTTCTGTTGTGTCCTTCACGAAGTAGTTGTCTATAATATCAGGCTGTCGGCATTCTTGGTGACAGACTGGGCAACGGATCACACCAACTGAGGAGAAAAGATACACAACCAATGGTTAGAAACAAGAGAAAATCTGCGGATGGTGGAAATCCAAGCAACACACATAAAATTCTGGAGGAACTCAGAAGGCCAGGCAGCATCTATGGAAATGAGTACAGCCAACATTTTGTTCCCGCTGAAGGGTCTTAGCCCAAAACACTGACTGTACTCTTTTCCATAGATGTGCCTGGCCTGCCGAGATATTCCAGCATTTTGTGTGTGTAACCAATGAATAAGATACTTCACCCTGATTCAGAGCCAAAAATTGGTAATGACCTCATTCTCACAAATTAATTACTGAACATCAGGGACAGAGGCAGAGGAAAGGCAGATTTCTACAGGATTCTATTTCTGACTGCCAAGCACTAATTTCAGGTAGACTTGGCTTTGCTTGGAATAACCCACAGATATTTAAAACTCAACTATGAAACCACCCACTTCATCTATTGACAGTGCATTCCATTATTATGGAAAATTCAGGTGCATCACTTCACGTGTCCTCATTCACTGTGTGGAATTTTACCACCATGCTCTGAAACTCTGTTACCCTCCTTCCTATTCCTTACAACATTTCCCATTCTTGTTGTACAGCACTACAGAATAGAACAGGCCCGTTAGCCCATCCAGTCCATGCCTAGTCCCATCAACCTGCATACGGACCATAGACCATAAATTTGACAACATGGCTCCTTATCTTTAGTCGAAGCCAAAACACTCTTATTAGCAGAACACACTGCTTTCACAGAAACTGCTAAAGTAAAAATACACAGAAACATATAGAAACAGAAAATCTACAGCACAATACAGGCCCTTCAGCCCATAATTCTGTGCCGAGCAGGTACTTTAGAAATTCCCTAGGGTTACCCATAGCCTTCTATTTTTCCTAGTTCCATGTACCTATCTTGGAGTCTCCTAAAAGACCCTATAGTATCACCGCCATTAAAGTTACTGGCAGCCCATTCCACGCACTCACCACTCTCTGTGTAGAAAACTTACCCCTGACATCTCCTAATTATCATCCAAAATCATTAAGTACTCCGAGTAGAGTCTGACCAGGGTCATATACAGCTGTAACATTATATCTCGGCTCTTGAACTCAATCCCACAGCTGATGAAGGCTGATGCACCGTATGCCTCCTTAACCACACTGTCAACCTGCGCAGCAGCTTTGACTGTCCTATGAACACAGACCCCAAGAGCCCTCTGATCCTCCACACTACCAAGTGTCTTACCATTAACACTATATTCTGCCATCTATTTGACCTACCAAAATGAACCACCTCACACTTAACTGGGTTGAACTCCATCTGTCACTTCACAGCCCAGTTTTGCATCCTATCAATGTCCCATTGTAACCTCTGACAGCCCTCCACATTGTCCACAACACCCCCAGCCTTTGTGCCATCAGCAAATTTACTAACCCATCCCTCCACTTGCTCATCCAGGTCATTTACAAAGATCACAAAGAGAAGGGTTCCCAGAACAGATCCCTGAGGCATACCACTGTTCACCAGCCTCCATGCAGAATATCACCATCTACAACCACTCTTTGCCTTCTGTGGGCAAGCCAATTCTGGATCCACAAGGCAATTTTCCCTTGGATCCCATGCCTCCTTATTTTCTCAATAAGCCTTGCATGGGGTACCTTATCAAATACCTTGCTGAAATCCCTATACATCTGCTGCTCTACCTTCAAGATACCTCACAGCAGAGCAGAAATATCTCAGTGGAAAAAGTCTGTTTGCATTTACTCAACCTATACTCCTCATAATTTTGTATACCTCTATCAAATCTCCCCTCTATCTTCTACGTTCTAGAGAATAAAGTTCTAACATATCCAATCTTTCCATATAACTGGGATCGTCCAGTCCCGGCAACATCCTTTTAAATTTTCACTGTACTCTTTCAATCTTTCTTACAGCTTTCCTGTAGGTAGGTGACCAGAACAGACCACAATACTCCAAATCAACATCTTACACAGCTTCAACATAACATTTTAGCTCCCATACTCAATATGTTGACTTACGAAGGCCAATGTACCAAATGCTCTCTTTATGACCCGTTGGCTTATTTATAAACTCTGAAACTATAGCAGGCACAGGTTAGTCCAAGTGATTTATATTTAATTAAAAAGAGCACAGACTAACCCATCAGCCCCTCTAAAAAGCCACTATATTCTAACTGGAAAAAAGATCTAAAAATCCACAAATCTAATCTTTGGTTCAGCAATTGATTCACCAGATGCTGATTCCACACTCCCTTCAAAACACCACCGTCCTGCTCCCAAACTCCTATTTAAATTCATTAGACATATTAATTGGAATTGCTTCCAATAGCCTGAAAGATATGCCTGTTGAACCATGTTGGGTTAATATGACTTTACTCTATGCATAGTTAATGACAGTTGTGTAAGCCACTTAGCCCCTGAATACTCCAACATTCAGAGATCACAGCCTACCCACTATCAAACACACATTTACAGAAAGGTGCTAGAAAAAGGCCAGTGAAGTCATGAAGGATTCCAGCTACCCTGCTCATGGGCTGTTTGAACCACTCCCATCAGGGTGGGGGCCACGTCATATTCATGCCAGGACCACAGGACTCAAAAACAGTTGCTTTCCCCAGGCAGTAAGGCTGATCAACAACTCCACCCACTAACCCACTGTACCACACCCCCCACCACCACTGCTTTATCTTTTCCTGTCAGAGTCACCTTATGTACAGACACTCCAGTCCCTAATGTCACTTTATGGACATATAATCAATGCACACAAGCTAACTTATGTATTTATATTTATTGTGCTTTTTTAATTTTTATGTTCTTTACCTCTGTTTTTTTTTGTGTTGTATCAGATCTGGAATAACAATTATTTCATTCCTCTTTACACCTGTGTATTGGAAATGACCTTAAATGATCTTAAACAACCTTGAACCTCAACTTTGTGTTCCTATCTTCGTGTAGTAACCTTTCACCTCCATGCCTATAAGAATTTATCAACACCAGACTCAAAGGAAAACAAAGGCCCCGTTTCCAATGGCCTTCAAGATGTTCCAAATGTTCGAGACACTCCAAGACCAAAAAAAAATCACTTCCTCTCTGCTATATTTGTAAATCAAGAGAATCAATACCAACACATCAACTATCCCACCAGGCACCCATTTAAAACGCAAGGGCAAAGCCAATCAGGAGCCAGCAATTCATTCTCTCTCAACTTTGATAGTTTGCAGAGTAGTCACCACTACTTTTAGCCAAGCTTATGTCCATGCTGTTGATTCCCCTTGAATTACACGGGTTTCAAAGTGGCACCTGCTTAGCTTGTTGCAGTGTTTACAAGCTAGCTCTCAGACTGTTCAAACATAACAAGGACCACACAATGACAAAAACCATGTTGGATATGGGATGCTATTCTGACCTTTTATCAGGTGCTCCAAACAAACCCTTTGACACAAGCAGCCACATGCTTATCTGCTGTTCCCAAAGTTTAAACTAGTATTATCTCATATACACACACATCTCTGGCTGTGTTCTTCTTCTCGCAGACACTATAGTTCACAGTTTCCTTCATCTTTTGGCACTTAAAAGCTTCCATCAATTTTGGGGTTAGATGGAAATGTTCCTTCGAATTACATGGTAAGGGGTACTTTGTATCTTGGGTTTTTTGGAGAAGACAAGCTGACCCACTGGTTCATCTTAAGCAATACATTAAGCCAAACCTAGTCTTAGTAGAGAGAGCCAGTGTGGACTTGCAAATCTGAAGGAGTATCTGATGAACTGGGCTGAGTTTTTTTTGAGCAGGCATTTACATGAAAGCAAGAGAACGTCTGTATGTTCTTTAATGAGTTGCACTTTTTTAAAATGAGGCATGACACATAAAAGAACATACTGGCTTAGATTGTGAGCAAGCAATAATGCTGTAATGTTCTATATGAAGCATCATCCATAGTATGCATAAAACATGACAGTTTAAATAGTTGTAAACAGTGCCCCTTCAGGATCTAGTCACACAGCACATTTCAATGTAAAGCCAAGCCTCCACTGCAAGCTGCCAACAGCAAATATCGCTGCATGTCTTCAAGGATTTAAGGGCACACAGAAGTGGATTGTTTAGGTGGTTAGGTAGGAGTCCAGGAAAGGAGACAGTTTTCTCATAGACAACTGCTCTATCAGAACTTAAATTCTTAAACCTATGAGAAAGTTTCAATTTAAATTAAGAACTTTACTGCCCAGAATCACAAAACCAGGCACTATTCCACAGTGGACACATTTGGCTAAAGTAAACTTGGAGCCTCTCCGTACCACTACAAACCTCGAAGTTCAATAATCTTTCAGAACAACAACCTGCAAGCAAGCAACGATTGACCACAGAGGTAGGTTATACAACATGATCTGCAGGCAGATCCTTTGATAGTAAGTCACTCCTATTCACATCCAAATATTTAAATCATTTTCATAGAAGCAATATCAAAAGAAAAGCAAACTTAAAAGCTCCCACATGTAGAAATCGCACTAAAGTGGAGCTTGTGGAAATTACAAAGTTGGAAAGTTTCAGGTTAATCGAGATAATACCGTGGAGAGAGCCATGATGCACAATACCATCTGACTTTTTCCAAATATGCTGGAACAAGCTTTCAGTGGTTTAGCTTATTACTTTTAGCAATCCAACAGATGGCTGGCCTACAGCTTGTCATCCCTCCTGGAAGCCTCCAAGCTTCTGGTTTCTCAGAACCTGTACGCAAGACAATACAAAAGGGTTTATCTCAGCCCATTTCTTTCTGTCCATTACCCACCCCCAAGGTCAAATACTTCAAAAGTCAACACTGAGAATATCCCATCACTACCTGTGCCATGTTGTCAAATTCCTACCATATGGTCATTGCCTCCACTCCTTTCATCACGGTTTTGAGTGCTTCTCTTAGCATCTCAATTTTTCCTCATTAACCTTCTGAAATGCTGGGATTTCTTTAGGGCATGAAAAAGATGCAACTTAAGTGTAAGTGCTTGCTAAAATTCAGACTGAACTAAACTTGGCATTATCACACCCAACCAGACCTTTGAAAGAGCTTCTACCCTCTAAAGTATCTCCCAAGACTACCGAATGTACCCAGATCCCAAACACCCATTATCACCTCTACTCAGTGACATACAGGCACAACGTCCATTTTAAAATTGCCGGCCTCGCAATCAATAACTAATGCTGCCTTGCTTCTCCTCATTTCTATAAGCAGGTTCAATCATTCCTTATGCATTCCAGATTTCCTTTGCCACCTCCAATAGTGCTTGTGTCTTCACCTATATGCAGCCCAAGTTCTGAAACTCAGTAGGTCATACTTTCTGTACCTATGGACCACAACACAGCAACTACATGGTAGGGCACAGTAAAACAGAAGATCATGAGAGCATCAGAAAAGTATAGCAATAATCATGGGGGATTATAATAAGTATGGCCTGGATGAATCAGATGAACAAAGGGAGTTTAAATGAGTAGTTTATTGAAGGCTTTCAGAATAGTTTCTTAGATTAACATATTCTGAAGCCAACCAAAGAGCAAATTATACTGGATTATACTATTGTGCAAAAGATAAGATTAATTAAGGACCTTACAATGGAAGAGTCACAAAGTAGCAATGATCAAGATATAATACAACTTCTCACTCAGTGTGAGGGACAGTAGAATGAATCCAGGACTAGAATTTTAATGTTATATAAAGGCAATTATTAAGGAATGAAAACAGAGCTGGCTAAAATGAACAGGAACATCAGATTAAGGAATCAGTCAAAACAAGATAAAGTGGCTGGCATTTAAAGATATCCTTTAAAACACACAGAATATGTATATTATAATAAGATGAAAAATGAAGAACTTATAATCCATGATTATTTTTTTAAGTTAGAAAGAATCAAACTTAAAAGAAAAAACATTATAACTGGTGATGGTCAGAAGAATCGACAAACTTTAGCAAACAGCAAGGAATAACTAAAATATCAATAATAACTTAAGAATATGAAATAAAGCTAACTAGAAAAATAAGAAAGCAAGAGATTTTAATAAATATTCAAAACAGGAAAGTTAACAAAATAAGTGGCGTTAATCCAAAGCCAACCACAATCAAGGAGAAAAATCATTAAAATGCTGGATAAAGGCCCAATATGTGAAGTTTTAAAGACCACAGATTAACAATTGACACTTTAAAAGTTGTTTAGCAATATCTGAAAGCAGAACACAAACAATCTGCTAGAGGGACTCAGCAGACTGAGCGCCTTTATGAAGGAAAGGAATTCCTCATGCTTTGGATCCAAATGCCAACATGAAATTGGATTTCTGCCAGGGTCAGGAGTTAAAAGCAAACTAAGGTAGCTTCCAGCAAAGAATACTGAAGGCCACAGTTCTTTGAGTTCCAGAAATCATGGTCTGGAGGGTCATAGAAAGGTGCTAGAATAAAACAAATCAGTGAGCACTGGGTAGAGTTTGTTCTGGGATTCTGGCAGCCAAAAGCAACAGGCATATCACTTGGATGGCAATTGTTCCAAGAGATAGCGGTGGACAATAGGAAGGGAAGTGGACCCACCCAGGAGGCACAAAGTGGATCAATATTAACTGGGAGGGTGTACGGAAAAGCAATGTCTTTGTAAAGTGGGAAGGAGCTGGGTGGAATGGGGGAAGAGATAAGTTGTGTCTGGTGAGAGTTGAGGTTGACAAGGATGTATTCAGAAAACCTCTCCAATTCTCACTTAAAGTATTTCATATACTGGAGATGCTCATTATCCAGCAGATATTTCCTCCATCTGGCCAACACCCATGATCAGAAGGACCTCAATTAAGACCTTAGATCTAATTTGGTCAGTGAACAAGTTTCCACAATTGCAAACCGCAAGGCAAACAATAAATATAAGTAGAAGTACAAAACAGAACAAGTTGTTTCATACTTGCAACCGGGCACATGGAGTTTTGTGGCTATGTTCCTCTTAAAACTCATTTTATGAAATCACTGTAACTTGAAGGACAAAACTATGTTTGAGCACAAGAGTGGTGCTTTGTTGGTGAAACCACTCGTAAAACCTGCTACTGCTATATTATTTCAAATCAGGTGCCAAAAATATATAATCACTGCAAACTGTGTTGATTCACTTCTCATGGACTCTAATGATGGTAATTCATAAGACATCAGAGCAGAATTAGCCCATTCAACCCATCGAGTCTGCTCCACCATTCCATCATGATTGATTTATTATCCCTCTCAACTCCATTCTCCTGCCTTCTCGCTATAATCTTTGACACCCTTTCTAATCAAGAACCTTTCACCCTCCACTTTAAATATACCCAACGACTTGGTCACCACAGCCAACTGAGGTGATAAATTCCACAAACTCAAAATCCTCCAGCTAAAGAAACGCCTCAGTATTTGATAAGTTTTAATGGGATACTCCCCCCCCCCCCCCCCACCATTCTTCTAAACTCTACAGAGTCCAGGCTCAGGGCCATCAAGCGCTCCTCATATGTTAAGCCTTTCAGTTCTGGGATCATGCTCGTGAACCTTCTCTGGATTCTCTCTAATACCAAGGTAGAACATACAAGGTAAATGGTAGGACACTGAGGAGGGCAGTAAAACAGAGGGATCTGGGAGTACGGATACATAATTCCCTAAAAGTGGCTTCGCAAGTAGATAGGGTTGGAAAGCAAGCTTTTGGTACATTGGCCTTTATAAATCAAAGTATTGAGTATGGGTTGGAATGTAATGGTGAGGTTGTATAAGACACTGATGAGACTGAATTTGGAGTATTGTGTGCAGTTTTGGTCACCCAATTACAGGATATTAATAAGGTTGAAAGAGTGCAGAGAAGGTTTACAAGGATGTTGCCAGGACTTGAGAAAATGAGTTACATAGAAAGGTTGAATAGGTTAGCACTTTATTCCCTGGACTGTAGGAGAATGAAGGGTGATTTGATAGAGGTGTATAAAATTATGATGGGTATAGATAAAGTGAATGCAAGCAGGCTTTTTCCACTGAGGCCAGGGGAGAAAAAAACCAGAGGTCATGGGTTAAGGGTGAAGGGGGAAAGTTTAAAGGGAACATTGGGGAGGGGGCTTCTTCACGCAGAGAGTGGTGGGAGTGTGGAATGAGCTGCCAGATGAAGTGGTGAATGCGGGCTCACTTTTGACATTTAAGAAAAACTTGGACAGGTATATGGATGAGAGGGGTTTGGAGGGATATGGCCCAGGTGCAGGTCAGTGGGACTAGGCAGAAAAATGGTTCGGCACAGTCAAGAAGGGCCAAAAGGCCTGTTTCTGTGCTGTAATGTTCTATGGTTCTACCAACACATCCTTTCTTAGGTAAGGAGCCCAAAACTGTAGACAGTACTCCCAGCGTAGTCTGACCAGCAAGGTAATAAATGAATCAGGGTTTGAATACTTCTAGTTTTGTTTTTGGGAGCTGAGGGGCACTGGAGGGTGTGCAAGGAGTTCCAATCCATGACAACTCCAAGAAATTCACAGGAAGCAGAAAGGGGCAGACTTGAAAGGTGGACAGCGTCAATTCAGCATGGCAGGAAGAGGTAGAATGAAAAGAGGCGGGTAGGAAAGATGGGGTGGAATGAGTCACTGTTAATGGGGAAAGGAAAGGCGAGAGTTTGGCTTTATAAAACAAAGGATCAAAATTAAAAAGTGAATTTAACAATCAGCACAGTAGCAAGTAAAACAATCTCCCTAAACCAGGGGTTTCCAAGCTTTTCTTCATGCCATGGACCAATACCATTAAGCAAATGATCCGTGGACCGCAGCTGGGATCCCCTGCTCTAAATAAAGGCCTCGTTCTACCATGATTTCCCATCTTCTGGGTGATCTTTTGAGAGTTGTATTAACTGACTGGGCATCCTTTGTACTTTGCCAGATAATAACACAAATTGTTCTCGTAAAGGTTAACAATTTCTTGGCTCAGTGGTACAGCAATTTGAGCTGTTGCCTCATAGTTCCAAGGACCTGCATTCAATCCTACAGACTCCTCATACTCCTCTAATCTCTGACACCCACCTTATACTTTCCTCCAATCAGCTTAAAATTATGCCCTGTTGTATTAGTCATTTCCACCCTGGGAAAAATGAACTGGCTGACAACTCTACCTATGCCTCTTATCATTTTATACACCTCTTTCAAGTGCCATCCCATCCTCCTTCACTCTAAAGAGAAAAGCCTTCGCTTTCTCAATCTTGCATCATAAGAGGTGCTCTTTAATCCAGACGGCATCCTGGTAAGTCTCTTCAGCACCATCTCCAAAGCTCCACTATACTTCCTATAATCAGATGACCAGAACGGACACATTTTTGCAGAACAGGCTGTATCTGCCTTCAAAATACATACTTAAGGAGGTTTTCCTCATTACAACCATGCTATAACCAATACAGCCCATCTAAAGCAAATGGAGTTCGCTAATCCGTCAATGTGAAAACCAATTTATGTTATGGAACCACACCTTATAGCAGAACCACCTGCACCTCAATGCAGAGAGGTGATAGAAAAATCAAAGGGGAGTTGATGGGGTCTTTGCAACCTGCCCCACCATGTCCATTCCACCTTATTTGTCTACTTGCACTCCACTTTTTCTGCATTGTTTTCTTCTTTGGACCTTGATGGAATTATGTATGGCAAGATTGGTCAGGATGGCACGCAAAAGAAAAGTTTTCTTAAAAAAAAAACATTTTACTGTTTATTTTCAATTCATGTACAGCCTGACTCTAAATTCTTCATGGATCCTGTGACCAATAGTCTTTACAGACAGGTTACAGTCAGCCCTCCTTATTCGCGAATTCAACCAACCGCGAATCGAGAAAACCCAGAAGTGCTCTTCAACACTTGTTGTTCAAGCATGTACAGACTTTTTTCTCGTCATTATTCCGTAAATAATGTAGTATAACAACTATTTTACATAGCATTTACATTGTATTAGGTATTATAAGTAATCTAGAGATGATTTAAAGTATACAGGAGGATGTGCGTGGGTTATCATGGATCCGGATCGAAAAAAATCGGGAATTCTCTTACTATGCAAGTCAGAACAGGTACATCCGGTATTATTTAGCATGTTAGTCAAACATTTGTCTTAGTATTTGTTTTACCTTTCTATGCATATAAAACACTTAAGAACGTATGTTTCAGCATCAGGCTCAGGAAGGGAAGTGACAGACCGCTCCCAAGTGCGCTCTCCACCATGCCTGGTTGATGTGGGGGATCAAAAACCAAAAACCCCAAAACCCAATAATTAAACCACTGCATTGCTTAGTAATAATTGTAGCTTTCATCGGGGCAGAGCCTTTCTCACTTCATCCTTTAACTTTGGTCCAATTGTTGACCAATGTAACCTAACACTTTTCCAATGACCAATGGCGTTTCAGCTCTTTCCAATTGCTTTATTATTTCCACTTTATTTTCAATTGTGATTATTTTTGTGAAGAGAAACACTGCGGATTCAGAGCCCACCATCTGGTCCTAATGTCCACCGCACTGAGACAAGTTAAATAAGGTCTGGGGTTCTGCTCGGCCCTAAGGACCACCGCATTAAGACAGGTTGAATAAGGGACTTGAGCATCTGCGATTTTTGGTATCCTCCAGGGGTCCCAGAACCAATCCCTCGCAGATAAGAAGGGCCGACTGTGCTTTTGAATTTGGCATGGACCATGCCACTGTTACAATGAGAGCCATGGGGTCCCAGAACCAATCCCTCGCAGATAAGGAGGGCCAACTGTGCTCTTGAATTTGACATGAACCATGCCACTGTTAAAATGAGGACGAGTCACTTTGCCACAAATGGCACAAGTTCTATTTGGTTACCACCAGGAGTAGTGGTATTGTTCTTTGCCTTGTATACATCGGCACATCGTTTACCCAATTGCATCTCAGCACAGGAGTAAATACCCTCAATTTCCAGCAGAGCTGTATGCTCCGTTTGGTTTCAAAAGCCTCATTGGTAACCAGTAAAAACAGCTTTGAACCCCAATCTTCTATGTGATATTAATAAACAGTGTTTTTAGGGAATAGATTATGAAGGGAAGAAAGGAGGGGGAGATGGGATTATTGGGATTTCTCTGTCACAACCTCAAGTCATTGGTAGACTAGGCTGAGGGCTCCAAGGTTTACGCTTTTTTTGTATTCACTGCATTTTATTAATTATAATAACCTGTATCGTTGCACTTTGGTTTTTCGTGTGTTTTGTTAGGTCTTCTCTAGTTTACGCTTAAGTTGTAATTGTCCTTCATCACTTCCAATTAATTCTCAGACTTTGCAGGTATCCAATTACGAATCTGTGGACTTTTTTCTCTTATTGGAATAGTTACTTGTCAGCTTGTAATTAGTCTGAGGTTTTATCAACTGGGCAGAGACTCTTTTGTGCCCCAGAGTGTATTTAAAGGCACAGTGCTAGCCATTGTTGACGTGGTCATCTTGATTTTTGCCTAGTGGAGTTCTGAGTTATCCAAGACCTTGTAAATTCTACTGTTCAGCTTTGTCTCTTCTGTTAATCAAATGTCTAGTTTTGTTCAACCCTTCTAATAGTCTGTGTGATACCACGCTTGGGTCCGAAGATACAGCGTGACATTACTCTGCTTGAGCCAACATAGACCCAATGGCCACCACTGTATCAGAATAAGTAAGGTGACCTCAGAATGTGAGATTTTTTACAAACCACATTTAAACCCATGTTTCCTCTCATTTAACAATGTGAAACAACAAATTAACCACTGTTTCATCACATGGCTAATTGTGAGACTTTGACTCTCACACCCCACAAAACAATCGTTGAAATACCACAAAAACACAATTGCAGTCCAAACAACCCCCACATTTGTGCTTTAAGTGCAGTTTTGTAATTTGAAAAAAGCATAATATTCTCTACACAGAAGTGCTACAATTTCCATCGCTTGCAGTAAAGTCCCACAGAGCTGATGGAATTGCTGTGAAGGTTCATGAACTGAATCCTAACCTTGAGCTTTCCCCAAGGTTAACAAACACTTCCTGTGCATGTTGGCTATTCTGCTTGTATAACATAACCATGCATCATCAATGGTACCAATAAAGAATGCCATTAGGTGTCACACACCTAACAATTTTTTTTGCGATTTTTTTCCTAGAAATATCAGTAGATTTGGGCACAAAATCAACTTCTAGATAAATACATGGAAAGCGGAGGTTGAGCACTATGGGGTAACTGTGGGCAGATGGGTGAGCTTGCTGAGGAACACAGTCAGCATGGACAAGTTGTGCTGAAGAGCCTGTTTCTGTGCTGCAAAACTCAAGACAATAAAACTCGATAGCTTGATATCAAAGGCCTTTAGTTTACTGGTCCAGCTGTAAGTGAATGCCAATGACAAGCAATGCACCGAAGTGCTACCATTGATTTTGACCTTACAAATGAATCAAGATGATATGACTAACATGCTGGCAGAGAACTTGTACCTACCTTACACTGTAAGCCAAACATCAATTATGTGTTTGCAATCCGATGATCTGTTGGACACACAATCATCACTAAAGTGCAGATCATTAGTGAAAATACAAATTTCCATGGCCTGGCACATGTAATGTTAAATGCAACTGAAGGCGACATCCATTCACCCTTCCAGATCAATTGCATGTTTGCATTAACTGCGAGGGAATACAGGCACCCCATGTCTTTTCCGCAGGGGGAAGGGGAACGAAGAACTCGGGGGCATAGGTTGAAGGGAATAGCGGAAAGATATAGAAAGGACGTGAGGGACAACTTGACCAAACAGAGGGTCAAAGTCATAGATAAATGTTATCATCAAAGAACTTATAAGACACCAAGTACAACTGTGAGATTCATTTTCCTGCAGGCATGCTCGGCAAATCTAATGAATACTAACTATAACAGGGTCAGTGAAAGATCACCCAGAGTGCAGAAAAGAATAAACTGTGCAATTAAATAGAAAACAAATAATGATAACATAAGATTAAGAGTCCTTCAAAGTGAGATCATTGGTTGTGGGAATATCTCAAGTGAGTGTAGTTATCCCATTTGATACTGCACGGGCCATCTTAATAATTCAAAGTAGTGGCAGCAGAGTGGAAGGGGGAGACAGACCTGAAGAGGACACCAGCAAGGAACAGCTGGATAAAACTCAAGTCACACTGTACTGGACACATAGTTTCTTGGATGTTATAGTCCACAACCTCCAGAATGGTATAAAGGTCAGCTTGAATATTCTGAAGCAGCAGTTAAGTTCAGAATTCAGGGGAAGCCACATTCCTAGAGGAATCAGAACATCCAGTCCAGATAAGAAGCGTAACATGAGTGCATTAAAGCGGGTCTATATAAATATGGAGGAAGAATGAACCAGGAAGATGAAAGGAGGCCATTGCCGAGTCTCACATTCAACAGATGGGCTAACCAGCCCAATTCTCCACTTTATGTGGCAGGTGCCTTCACACTACAGATTGCAGCAGTCCATGAATCCACCAGTCCATGAGGAAGCATCTCATACATGTGAGACACATGGATGGTTTGCAGGACATTGCGTCAGGCGATCGCACCAGTCAGCATAGAAAGCCAGGGAGAGTGTGTCCAAGGCAACATGAACAGACATGCAGTGTTGGGTTGGAATGACTCAGTTGGCATCTACCCAAGCAGGAAGGTGACCTGGTTGTATCCTTTGATTACCTAAATCAAGTTTAAGTGCAAGACATGGCCAGGTAGAACCCAATGCACTGTCACATCCTTTATCGACAGTCTCCTTATTTACCCAGACTACCTGGTCCATTTACTGTGCCTTCTGTGCACAGCCACTATGAAAGAGCCCAATGACAATCAATTCCAGAGTGTTGGTACAAGCCAGATCGCTGTGACAGGAACACTGCAACCTTGAAACATCTGCACCTCACAAAGTACAGGACAATAGTGAAATATTAAGCAACCTACATTTATCATTCAGTTTAAACAACCAAGGAAAAAATGTTCTCAAATGACTTCAGCCATGGCAATGCCAGGCAGTGGAGGGCAGTGGGAAGGTAAGGGGACCTCGAGTGACCCTGATAACTCCACCTGCGGGAAGCTGCAGCTTCTTAGAGGAAACTGGATGGCCTTTGGCTCATTTGAGAGATGGATTGATTGAGTGCTAGGAGATGAAGGGAAGTTGTTGCACCAAAGGTGAAGGACACAAGTAACTGGAGAGGGAAAAGGGGCCAGGTGGCCAATGCAGGGTACCCCTGTGGTGGTCCCCTCAATAATAAGGTATTGCTTTGTATATTATTGCGGTGGGATTACTTAGCAGAGAAAAGCCATAGCAATCAGGTCTCTGGCATTGGCTTTATGACTCATGGTGGGGGGGGGGGGGCAGAAGAGAAGGCAAGCAGTAATGACAGGAAATTATTTGGTTAGGGAAACAAACAGCAGGTTCTGTGGACAAGAACCAGATTCCTGGATAGCATGCTTCTCCCCAGGTGCCAAGGTCACAGACATCTCAGACCAAGTCCATAGCATTGTTAAGAGGGAGTGTGAGCAGCCAGAGGTAGTGATCCACGTCAGTACCAATGATAAAGGCAGGAAGAGTGACAAGGTCCACCAAAGTGAGTTCAGGGAGTTAGCACTAAGTCAAAGGAAAGGACCTCCAAGGTGCTAATCTCAGGATTGCTACCTGTGTCAGGTGCTATTGAGGCTAGAAACAGGAACACAATAGAGTTCAATGCATAGCTGAGGAGATAATGCGGGAGGGAGAGCTTCAGAGTTTTGAATCTCTTCCACGGACAGTTTGCATCTAAATTGGATGGGGGGGGGGGCCAATGTCATTGCAGGAAGGTCTACTGGTGCTGCTCTAGGGCAGTGTTGCAGGGGGAAATGCTTAAACTAAAGTTGCAAGAGGATAGGAGCCAAAATGACAAGACAGTTAGTGAAGTGGTTGTTGGAAAAGTAGATGTTAAGCCAACATACAAAGACAGGAAAGGTTGAGCATGGTGGGGCTAATGTTCCGATTTGTGTCTACTTCAATGCAAGTACGAATGACATGTCACTAAAGATTCATTTTCTTCATTCCCATTTAGATTTCTTCCCTGCAAATTGTGGCACCGTCAATGACAAGCATGATGAAAAGTTTCACCAGGGTAATGTAGTCACGGAGAAACAGTATCAGGGCAACTGGAATCATTCAATGCTGGCTCCAAATTTCCTTGTGATACAAGTAGTCTGAAATTATATTTGGGTTCAGCTTCAAGCAGCCTATCATAAATTTAAATTTCTCAGGAAGCAACACTTTTGAAAGAATTTGTTGCCTAGTGGAGTAAGCTGGGAAAATAAGGCCAGTGAGCCTAAGTAGGTAACTTAATGGATGGTATTCTAAGGGACAGGATGTAGTATTTGGATAGATAGGCTTTGGTTAGGGATAGTCAACATCACTTCATACGTGGTAGGTCATGACAATGATATTCTGAAGGACAGGATGTAGTATTTGGATAAATAGGCTTTGGTTAGGGATAGTCAATATCACTTCATACATGGTAGGTCATGACAACCGTTCTTATAAAGGTTTTTGAGGAGACTACCAGAAAAGCTGAAGGACAGACAGTGGACACTGTCTGCATGGACTTTAGCAAGGCCTCTGACAAATTCCCGCATGGGAGACTGACGTAGTAGAGTCAGTTGCTTGATATTCAGCATAAAACTGGATTCAACATTGGCTTAGTGGGAGAAGCTAGAACATTGAAGTTAAAGGTTGCCTCTCTGACTGAGGCCTGGGACAAGTAATCATATAACAATTATAGCACAGAAACAGGCTATCTTGGCCCTTCTAGTCAGTGCCAAACGCTTACTCCAACCTAGTCCCACCTACCTGCACTCAGCCCATAACCCTCCATTCTTTTCCTGTCCGTATATCTATCCAATTTTTTTTTAAATGACAAAATCAAGCCTGCCTCTACCATTTCTACTGGAAGCTCATTCCACACAGCTATGACTCCCTGAGTAAATTCCCCCTCGTGTTACCCCTAAACTTTTGCCCCTTAACTCGCAACTCATGTCCTCTTGTTTGAATCTCCCCGACTCTCAATGGAAAAAGCCTATCCACATCAACTCTATCTATCCCCCTCATAATTTGTTATATAACCTAGCTTGTTCAACCTTTCTCTGTAACTTAGGTGCCAAAACCCAGGTAACATTCTAGTAAATCTCCTCCGTACTCTCTCTATTTTGTTGACATTGTAGTGTGGCGCAATGATTGGTGTTGGATTAATGTTATTTGTTATCTATTTTAATGATTTGAATGATAATATGTAAACTGGATCAGAAAACTTATGGATAGCACCAGGATTGGGCATACAGAGGTCAGTGTGGATGCCTGTCAAAGCTTGCAGTGAAATTTAGACCAACTGGAAAATGGGCTGAAAAAAATTGGCAATTTAATGTAGCCAAATGCAAGGTAGTGCAGTGTGGGAGGTCAAAGTAGGGTAGGTCTTACACAGTGAATGTAGGGCACTTAAGAGTGTGGTAGAACAAAGGGATATGGGAATATAGATCTATTCCCCAAAAGTGGCGTCACAGGTATATAGAGTCGCAAGGAGAGCTTTCGGCATCTTGGCTTTCATAAATCAGAGTACTGAGTAAATAAGATGGGAAGTTGGGAAGATGGGATGTTGAAATTGTACAAGATACTGGTGTAGCTCCAGTATCCTACCTGAAGGAACGATATCAATAATACTGAAAGAGCACAGAGAAATATTACAAGGATGCTGCCAGAACTTGCAGACCCCAGTTTATACAGAAAGGTTAAACAGGTTAAGACTTTACTCTCTAGAATCTAGAAGAGTGAGGGGAGATTTGATAGAGGTATATAAGATTATGAAGGGTATAGATAGGGTAAATGCAACAGGCTTTTTCCACTGAGGTTGGGTGAGACTAGAAAAGAGGTTATAGGCTTAGTGTGAAAGGTGAAATATTTAAACGGGAGCTGAGGAAGACCTTCTTCACTCAAGAGGGTGGGGAGAGTGTCGAACAAGCTGCCAGTGAAAATGGTGCATGAAGATTTGATTGTAACATTGAAGAAAAATTGCGATAAGTAAATATACTCAAGGAGTATGGAGGGCTACATGCAGGTCAACGATTCTTAGCAGAATAACAGCTTGACACGAATCAGACATGCCAAAGAGCCTATGTCTGTGCGGTGATGCTCTATGATTCTATGTCCTAGGGAATAAGCCTACCATCTGGAACCACTGTCTAACACAATGGCTAAAGTCTTGTTTCCCTGACATGGGCTGATTCACCCAGCTTCAGGCTAGTCAGCAACTGTATCAGTTGCATTAGGCCACAAAACCCTTCCCCCAGGAGCCAACAAAACAAACTCCATTTCCAGTTCTTCTTTATAAAAGTGATTTTCAAAACTACAAGAATTGCATGACTCGTTATAGCCAATAAAAAAATGCATGTGAAGGAACCACTGTAATGAGGGAACACCATAGCCAACTTGCACATCGGAAAATATAAACACAAGATGAATGTTTCTATCTTTTGTTCTTAACGAGAATACTAGATAAGGCAATCAGAAGAGTCAGAATCAGATTTACTATCACGGTCTTATATGACTAGAAATTTGTTGTTTTGCAGTAGTGGCACAGTGAAAAAACAAAATTACAAAATAAGTAAGTAGTGCAGAAAAAGGGATCATAGATTTCAGAACTCAGAGGGGAAGTAGCAGCTGCTGATTAGTATTGAGCAAATCAACACAACTTGACTTTCTTGGGAGCTTGCGCAGGTTCAGTACATCATCTGAAAATTTGAGCAACTTCTATAGATGCACAGTGGAGGGTATCCTGACTGCATCACTACCCGGTATGGAAATGCTTACAAAAAATGGACACAGCTCAGTCCATCACAGGAAAAGCCCTCACCACCGTTGAGCATCTCCACAAGCAGAGCTGCCACGAGAAACCAGCATCCATCGTCAAGGATCTCCACCATCAAGGCCATGCTCTCTTCTTGCAGCTGCCAAAGGGACAGAGGTACAGGCAGCTTAGGTCCCATACCACTAGGTTGAGGAACAGTTATTACTCATCAACTATCAGGGTGACCTCACTCACCTCGACTCTGAAATGATTCCGCAACCTATGGACTGACTCTCAAGGACTCTACAACTCATGTTCTCAGCATTATTTATTTATTGTATTTGCAGATCATCTTCCCGTGCACATTGGTTGTCAGCCTATGTATGTGGTTTTCAATTGATTCTGTTTTTCTTTGTTCTACCGTGAATGTCTGCAATTGAAATTCTCAGTGTCTCAGTGACTTATATGCACTTTGATAATAAACTTATTTTGAACTTTGAAACCTCTGCTCTTGTTCAAAGTAAACCCTTAGATTATGTTACAGATTGAAAAGGCTGATAAGCTTTATTTTTATCTTTTTTTCCCCAAAGGAAATCTCTATTGACAGTACAGCAGTGCATTACTCACTCGCTGTTCACTTTTGATTATGTGCTGAAGAGCATGAAGTAACACTTGAACTCAAGGCTAAGTTGACACACTCAGTCATGGGGTGCTGAGACTCAAATGTTTTCTATCACATGGTGGACAAAGGAGGGAGGGCAACTCTGAGGTCCCTTTTCCAGGGAAAACAAGAGCAGTTTTTTGAAACTTTACTCTGATATTCATAGCAACCTGTAAGTGTTCATCTGTAACTGAAAGTGTTCATCTGTATTTGTATGAGCAGGTAAATAACTGGTTCCAATTATCTGGAGGACTGAGTGGTGTTTTGAGGAAGAGAAGAGGGTAGGTAAGATCAAGCCATTAGAAAAGTTCTTCCCTCTCAACCCAGGGAATGGCTTGAAACTGGAATGCAGTCTAAGAGGGTGCAGAAGGCAGAGACTCTCATGATATTTAGGTACTATCTTGACTGTGGCCTGCAGGTAATGAACTGAGATGAACTGAATTTGCCTGGACTCTTTCGATTTTATGTTTTATATTCTATGATTTTCACTCAGTGCTTTTTGTTGCTGTTTGCGCAATTTGTTTTTTTTTCTTTGCGTGTGGGGAAGGTGATGTTTCTCTTTGATTCATGGCTGTCTATGGGGAAGATGAATCTCAAGAATGCATACTGTATACATACACTGATAACAAATGTACTTTGAATCTTTGACTCAAAGCACAGGCGGCCACATACCAACTGCTGATAAATAGGATTAGCACAAGTGCATACTTAACAGTCAGCATGGACACAGTGGGTTGAAGATCCAGCTTCTGTGAAGTATCACTCAGCCTCTTCAATTTCCTAATCAGGTTGCAAGCCAGTTTCAATCTCAATAATCACCCAGACCACCAGGTTGATCAGGCTCCTGAACCAGTATGAATAACTTCACTCACCTCAACTCTGAACAAATTCCACAACCTATGGACTGACTCACTCTCAAGGACTCTATAATTCATGTTCACAGTATAATTCATTTACTTTATAATTTGCATGATGTCTCTTGTTTTGCACATTAGTGGGAGAGAGAGCATGTGCCATATTGATAAAGGATAGATCCTGTTGACTGTAGATCATGGTCTCGCTTGGGTGCTTTGCTATTGTTTGGTGAGCGGTGGATGCTGACACTTCTGCTGAAATAGATGGGGAGGAGGGGGGAGGTTGATGCGTTTATGCTTTGCTGCTGCTTATATGGGGGAGAGGGAGCTAACGTCTTTCTGTCGTTCATTCTTTTGGGGTTCTTGTTTTCTCATGGATGTCTGCGACGACAAGCATTTCAGGTTGTATGCTGTATACATTCTTTGTTAATAAACAGAACCATTTGGTTGTTGCCAGCCTTCTTATGTATACATTTTCATAAATTCTATTTTTTTTTATTTTCCTGAAAATGCCTGCCAGAAATTCAGTCTCAAGATTTTATATCAAAGGTTCAAAGGTTCATTTAGTATCAAAGTATACAACTCAGAAATTCTTCTTCTCTGGCCATGAAACCAAGAAAGATAAGAAAAGCAGCATGATCATCAACTCCCAAATCCCCCCTTTCCGCACAAAAACAAACGAACAAAAACAGAACAGGCACATCAACTCCCAAATCCCTCCACCCACACAAAAAAAGCTAACGCAATGGAACAGGCACATCAACTCCCAATCCCCCTCCCCATATAAAAAAACCGAGAAAGATCAGGTGAAAAACACAGAATATAAAAAATTCTAAGATTGAGATGAGTCTGTAGTCCAAGACCACATCCAGAACGCAGAAAATCTTGTGTCCCACTCCACAGCCTGCCCACCACAAGGTTTGCACACGCTGCCTGTCTCCAGGAATCCTCTCAGAGACTGCAGAGCGCTGATGCACCCAAATGATCTCCAAACTTTTGCACTCGTCTCGATGTTTCAATCTCCCTCGTCGCTTTAATCAGCTTGCACCCTGTCCCACAGCCTGCCTGCAATGATGAGTACTTTGAAAGTCTCTCCCACTCACTCACTGCTGGGATACACTACAACACTTGGCAATGTGGTTTTCCTTGACACGACAGTTCAAAATGAACATGGAGTGTCAACATTCAGGATCTCTATCCAGCCTCGTGCAAGGTGCACTGTCTGGATAGCAAATATGTGGAATCACTTACTTTTCCCAGCCTCAAGACAAGAAAACATTGGCAAACATAGTCAAAGAAAGGCTCAGCTTCTCTCAGTGTAACAAACAGACAGCAGAAATTCTCAAGATGCTAAACTGGGAAGCTGCTTTCTCTTTTTCATCAAAACCTATCTATTACAGTCTACTACAGTCAAAACCCATAGTATGACTATCTCTTCATTCAGCTCCTGGCACTTTCTTTGGTCTTCCAGGTTTAATTGTTCTGTAGCATCAAAGGGATTTTATTGATATTCAGCCTCTTCATCACCAGAAGCTGTTCTCTATGCTCCCAAGTACTTATTCTGTTCTGGTAGATGGAGCTCATCAGCCTGCAAAGGAAGTCCAACTAAGAGAGCGAAAACTCTGATTTCAAATCTTCGATGTCTTGGGGCCATACCCACACATGGGAAAGACTTTGGGAGTAAACCTTGTGGACAAATCTGGAGCTGGAGTCCGCAAGGCAGTCCAACATTGTCTTCAACTTCATCTGACAACTCCTGCGACAACACTGGTGCCAAACTGTATCGGCCTTTGCCCTTCCCTTGGACAACTTCAGTGGCGTGGAGAGGGGAAACTCGCTGCATGGGCAACAGCCGGTCTCCCATACAACCTTGCCCAGGCCTGCGCCCTGGAGAAGACCTTCCTGATGCAGATCCATGGTCTCGCAATACTAACGGATGCCATACGTACATAATTAATAGGTATTCCACTTGGGCAAATAAGGGCAAAATATCAGCTTTTATTTTCTGGGTACTGGAGTCCAGCATAAAAATCAGTGATCCCTGACTTCTGAGATATGAACTACACTCAGCAGCCACTTTAAAGGACAACATTCCTCCAAATGCAAAGGAAGGTTAAGCATCCAACATTAACATCCAAAACCCAGTAAGAAGGCCGTAATCACACTCCATTGGCTCTGCTGGACAAACCTCACCATTTGCATTGCTGATAGTGAATGGTCTATTCTAAACTCTGTCACAGGAAATGATTACCTGAAGCACTGAGGAAATAATTCAAAGAAGGGCTTCTTAGAGAGATAAAATGATCTGGAGAACCCTGGCCCATGACCAAAATGGAGAAGGAACATTCAGAGGGAAGTGAGAAACCTCAAACCTGCATACTGGTAACATATAAAAGCCTAGAACAGAAAACCACACAAACTATACCCACTCCATCAGATTCTTTTGCCCCATCTATAATTGTTACATTGGGCTATCCATCATCTCAGAACCCACAAAACCAAAAACAAAGATTGGTGTAACCTGGTTATCATCAGGTTTGAGTAAGTCATTCTCAATCCCAGTCATGTCAGGTTTACACCACACCTTTGCTCCCCAGCACAGGCACTGACCATGTAAATACCCAGACCCAACATACTATGCTGGCTATCCCAGTAATACATCCTTAATAGTCATATAGAAAAGAAAAAAAGGCAGATTCTGCAATAAGACTAACTGAAGAGATGTCCTAAGGATAAAGGACTAGTAATCCCAGATCCTGGACCAATAGCCAGCAGCTTTTACTTCAAACCACTCCATGGACTTCAAGTTTGATTAAACTGATACATCTGAAATACACTATAATAACAATGGTGGCCATGGGTTGTATTCTTGGGAGCCAGATTCAGATCAGATTAGTTTATTGTTGTATATAGCCAGGTGCAATGAAGTTCCTCATTGGCATAAAGTTCACTGAGTGAACAAAATACACGGCAGCAATAAATCAAACAATGCGCACCAAGCAGCAAGGTGATGTAATCATTGCAATGCAATCCTTTCTGAGGAAGCTCAGGCATAATGCTTGAGACCTGACACCAGAAAACCATTCAGTAGGACCAAAATGTAACACAAATAAGATAAACAGACCACACAACATGGCAATGAACTATTAAACTAATTGCACCTTCTTATACCAATCTCTTCTGCCAGAATATGATCCATATCCCTCAACCGTGCATATTCTACGTGCTTAAGAGCCTCTTAAAAGCCACTATTACACCGGCCTTCACCACCACTATGGTAGTACATGCCAGGCATCCACCACTCCCTGTAAAAAAATAACTTGCCCTTCCTATCTCCTTTGAACGTTACCCCTCCCACTTTAAACACATGCCTCTGGCATTAGATATTTCAACCCTGAGTAAACAATATCAATTGTCTATTATATCTATATCATAGTCCATGGCCTGCACCGGCTGCTCTGGGCTTCATGTCTATGGACTCAATTTTGTTCTGAATGCTGCTGCTCGCTTTCACTGTTTGCACAATTGGTGTTTTTTCCCCTCTCTGTGCATTGTTTTTTTTAAATTGGATTCCTTCAGGTTTCTAGCTTTGTGGCTGCCTGTAAGCAGACAGATCTCAGGGTTGTATAATTTATACATACTTTGATAATAAATTTACTTGAACTTTTATACCTTTAATAATTTTATGAACTTTTATCAGGACTCACCTCAGTCTCTACCACTCCTGAGAAAACTATGCAAGTTTGTCCAACCTCTCCCTATAGCACGTGCCTCCAATCCAGGCAGCATCCAGTTAAGTCTTTTACACACCCTCTCCAAAGACTTGACATCCTTCCTATAATGGGTCAACTAGTGCAGTCCAAGCAGTGTTTTAATGAATGTATGCTATTTAGGAGAGCACAGCAGGAGTGCATCATATTCTGGGTTGAAGATTCACTGGCCATCAATATATGACTTGGCAGCACGACCAATGACTGGATTAGGCAAGTCTTAAAGGGCCACCTCTGTAACAAACAGCAAGTCACCCAACAAGAGAAAACCTTCTGATCACACCTTTCAGTCTTTGTGAGTATTTTTCATTAATTCTATTGTATTTCTTTGTTCTACAGTGAATGCCTGCAAGAAAATGAATCTCATGTTAAAAATGGTGACAAATTTACTTTGCACATCCAGATGGCACAGGGCACATGTTCATGAAAGAAGTGATTGCTACATTGTCCTTTTGGCGACAAAATTCCACTTTCGCTTAAGGGCACAATCCGAAGCAGTAAATGGGAAGAACATCAGTTGGACTGAATCCCTGCTCTTAGGCCACCACATGTCTGAGCAAACTTTATGAAGCAATAGTGATGTGTCTACGGAAGGGAAAAATGTGCTTCTGAACCAGCCACAGATCAAAGCAAGGTATTTCAGTACAGTTATATGACTGAAATATATACAACAAAGAGGAGAGCATGCCCATTATGCAAAGAGCACAATCCAAACCAACTGAACTGCTTTCCAACTACTCTCATCTGCAAAGGATTGACAGCACCCTAATTTTGTGCTCAACAATATTTAGATCTGAGAAAGCTGCTATAGGTCAGGCCCAGTGAGAGGAACACAACGATGGTGTATAAAACAGACACAGAAACAAAGATTATAATTCGAGTCATGGGGAAGATCAAGTGGACACATAGAGTAGATATGGAGAGAATGTTTTCTAGAGTAGGGGAGTCTAGGACCAAAGGGCACAGCTTCAGAGTATAAGGATGCCCTTTTAGATCAGTGATGAGGAAGAATTTCTTTAGCTAGAGGGTGGGACTGTGTGGAATTCATTGCCACAGATGGCTATGGAGACCACGTGATTGAGTATAGTTAAAGCAGAACTTGAAAGGACCTAGATTAGTAAGGGCATCAAAGTTTACAAGGAGAAAGCAGGAGAATGGAAGTAAGGGCGATAAGTCAGCCATGATGGAATGGCAGAACGGGCTCAATGGGCCAAATGGCCTAATTCTGCTCCAATGTTGCATTAAAGCAGCAGCAAGCTACTATTCACTGGTAACAAATAGGGCGTGAATGGTCGACAGAACCAGCAGCAAAGAGATAAGAAAGGTAGTGGCACGGTACTTTCCTTTAAAATGTTTGCACTTAGAAAGTGGGCCTGGTACTTCCCAACACCCACCCCATTCCTCTCAACTCCAAGAAGTACACGCCTAGATATTTTCAACAATGTGTAAATGCTGAGAAGTGTTTGGTTTAGATGATGTTTGTCTGAAGTCCTGTCTTGCCATTTGATGTGATGACAGGTCATGGGAAAGTGCTTAAACTGTCTGGCATGGCTCCAGTACACAGACAAGCATGGGGTGAGAAGTGGGTGTGATAACAATGTGTTAATCTTCTGCTGGTCTTTAGATTGATACCCCTTTGTTCCCACACTCCTCAGGTTTCCAAAAGCTGAGCTGGCTTTCTTTATCCTGTTGCCATCAATGTTGACCGATCTTGAGAGAGAGCAGCCAACATTTGCTAACTTGTCCACTACTAGAAGCCTCTGACTATTCGCAAGGATGTTTAATTCTTGATCTACTCCGAGGATCGTCACCTTGTCGTGGTGGAAAAGGGTTTGAGAGTTCCTGAGATCTGGAGAGCAATGTCCTGTAGCTACTTGGTGCTTAGCTCCCGGTAGGCTCACCCATGGTGGTAAGGTCAAGGGGAGGTTGACAGTAGAGCTGGCAGAAGGCAGCCGAGCAAGGCAGCAGCAGTGAAGCTTCCCCAGTTGTCTTACAGTCCACTGGGCCCTGACTCACATCTTTCAATGGGTGTGGCGGCTGTCTGTGCATCAACTCCCCCACATTAAATAAAGTCATTTAGCGAATCCACCCTAACATCCTGGTTATTTGGATCCCAGATCAGCCAATACAGCCACTTGAGGACCCACCAATAGACATCCCATTTGGAGAACATCACACTCGACGCGAGTGATCGCACTACCACTATTAATTTCTGATACTGGTGTGCATTGGTGCATAACTTCTGAACCCAGTAATTTAAAAGGGTGTGCATACAGGAAAACAGAACCAGGTGAGCTTCAAGGGAATGTGGGGTACAGCTGCAGAACTGATAATTTAAGCCATCTCAGCAAGGCACCAGAAGAAGAGTCTACCCTTGGCAAGGAACACAAAGTGGAGGGCACCATAGAGAAACAGGAGAGTGCAGGATTGAGAGGTTTCTGTTATGTCACCTAGCTTCATTAAGCAGTCACAGCTGGATGATATACCCAAACATACTTTGACTATGTAACATTAAAAATACAAAAAACACAATGGTACAATGGCATTTTGCTTAAGAGCTTTTAATGGGCTAATACCTTGTACAATTCTCTCATTTACCTGTGCAAACAATATGATTCTCATGTACAATACCTTGTACAATTCTCTCATTTACCTGTGCAAACAATATGACCATTTCAGAAGCCAAACTGATAAAGCTGCAATTTTGTGCATTTTGACACTGTATGAACTTAGTGGCCACTTTGAAATATAACTTGGAAGAAGCTAAGAACTTCAGGACAAGAGTGTACACTTCATTACCTACTCTCAAGCAATGGTACAGCTAACCTGACTATTTTTCCTATACAAAACAGAAGCAGAAGTAGACCATTTGGTCTCTCACGTTTGCTCTACTATTTAGCACAATCTTGACTGATATTTTTGATGTAAGAACATCATAAAGTCCCTTAGCATCTAGAAATCTATTCCCAGTCTTGAATCTACTAACTCTTTTGGTATGCAGATAGGAATCTACACCCACTTCTGCCACAAATTAATCATCACAAAGTTCCCCCTCCTTTTCGGTCCCTTGCTGCAAATATTTGATCATCTTGGCCATTTCTGACCTTTCCTTCTCCAGCCTGTATAATTATTTCAAACTACAGAAGTCATACATCTACCTCTGCTCCATCTAGAAGAGGGATTCCCAACCTGGGATCCTCGGATCTTTGGTTAATAGCAGGGGTCCATGGCATACAAAAGGCTGGGAACCCCTGACCTATAATGATGTGCTACTTTCCGCCCCATCTCCATTGGAAGTCTACAATGCATCAATAGCTCTGCTGGGTATAACTTGTCACTGCATGACACTTAAGGAAATTAACCAACTGCTGATTTTCTGCCAAAATGGTACAATCCTTCAAACTTTGCTTCTTCAAAGCTTCCTGTAAAAGATGTAAAACCTTCCAGCTGCACAGTTAGTAGCAAGCTGATTACAAGGGTACCAATTACAGGCTGGTAACACTGCATCTCATGGAATACTGTAACAAACATGAAGTGTGGTCTATTGCCAGACATTAACCGCACAGCTATACCGCCTGTCACAAGACTCTTCTGATACAAATTCTAGGATTGTACTGGATCTCACATACTTGATTTCTAACAGTTTTGAGAGAGCATTAGTGACATGCAGATTAATGACAAGAGCTGACATGAGCTCTGAAAATGGTTACGAAAGTCACTATGGTGTCTTTGGTGTGGCTGTTCTGGACTCCTGGCAAACCATTCAGGTACAGGGCAGAGAAGATTACAATACATGCCCTTCAACCCATGATCTTGTACCAATATTTTAACTGCCTCCAAGATCAACATAACCCTTTTCTCCTACATACTCCTCCATTATTCCATCATCCACGTGCTTATCTAAGAGTCTTCAAATGCCCCTAATATATCTCTCTCTACCACCACATCTGCCAGCACATTCCCCACACCTACCACTCTGTGTAAACAACTTAGCTGTAACATCCCCTGTATACTTTCCTCTAGTCATCTTAAAATTATAACCCCTTGTATTAGTCATTTCCACTCTCGGAAAAAAGGCTCTGGCTGTCCATTTAATTTATGCCTCTTATTGTCTTGTGTACTTCTATTAAGTCAACTCTCATTGTCCTTTGCTCCAGAGAAAAAATAATCTCCAGCTCACTCAACCTTAACTCATTAGGCAGCATCCTGGTAAATCTCCTCTGCACCCTCTCTAAAGATACCATATCTTTTCTATAATGAGGCGACCAGAACTGAACATAATATTCCACGTGCACAGTTGTTCTAAATTTTTATCAATACCTGACCCAGTCCGTGAAGCTACTGGTAACAGACAGCGTTTGCAACACATACCAAATTCATCCTCCCAGAGCAATGAAGATGGACCCATAGGTCAGCAGACAATTCAAATCTTCCATTGCAAAATACCTGCACATCTGCTTTTGAACACTTTTCAGAAATGATCCAAACACAGCCCGTGTTTGTGGCCCATTTTCAAGAGTGTTCCTTGCTGCATCCCTAAATACATTTCAGCAGTTCTGATTGGACAATCATCTTTCCAATGATCATGTGGAAAAATATCATGCTTTCGCAGGACTAACAGGCTTCTTTCTACAAGCCATTAGATTTATAAATTCACGTGTCTGTAAGTTGTGATGAAGTCATAGCACAAACATTTTTACTCCCTCACGATGTAAGATTTAAATAAATTCAAATTCCAACAGATAAAGCAAGCAACTCCATTTTGTTTAAAAGACCATTACTACAAAGTAACACTAGGATATCAAAATTATCCACCTGGGCATCTTGGAAGCTGACATCAATGAAGTCACCAATTCTTTGCTAAGAAAGGCTCAGTGGAGCTTATGATCATTAACCAAGGCACTAGGGTCTTTCCAATGGATATGGGTGACATATGACCTCCACTATGTATAACCCATCGGCCATCTACAAGAAATGCTAACAAAAGAAAGCAGCATCCATCAAGGAACCCTGCTCCCCCAACTATCCAGGCCATTCTCCTTTCTCACTGCTGCCATCGAGGAGGCAGCACAGGAGCTTCAGGTCCTGCACTCCAAATGGGTTCAAGAACAGTTATTACATTTCAACCAGAGACAGTTGTGGATGTCTGGTGTAGTGGTAGAGGCAAATACATCACAGGTTTTTAAGAGCCATTCAGATAGACACATGGATGTAAGCAAGATGGACACAGTATAGGTAGGAGGGATTAGTGTTTATGTGTTTTTGATTTGGTTTTTAGTTGGTTTGGAACAACTGTGTATTTGATAGCCTTTTTCTTAATGGGTTCATTTGGCTTTTTTTGTTTTATGTTTGCCTGTTAAGAGATAACTCTCAATGTATACATACTTTGATAATAAATGTACTTTGAACTGATTCCACAACTTAAGGACTCCCTTTGAAAAACTATACAACTCTTGTTCTTAGTATTATTTACTAATTTTGTATTTGCATTTTGCCTTCTTTTGAACATTAGTTGCTTGTCACCGCTCGTTTTATTGATTTATTGCATTTCCTTGTTCTAATAAGAACGCCAGCAAGAAAATGAATCTTAGGGTAGTAAATGGTGACATATGTGTTTTGATAATAAATCTACCTTGGCTTTTGAACTTTACAGACACAACATCCACCCTATCGCATTCAGACTTGCACCAGAGTGGGTCTTGAGGTAGACCGCACTCTGTACGAAGGGTAGGTGATTAAGATTCCTACTTCTGGTACTTTTGGCCTTAAAACTAATTAAAAGGGAAAATCTACAGATGCTGGATATTTTGTAAAATAAAAAACAAAAAATGCTGAAAAAGTTCAGCAAGTCAAGAACTAATGATGGATAAAGAAAAAGAATCAACCTTTCAGAGCAATGTATTTTCATTGCTAACAACAATGAAAGTATTTGGAACTGCATACTGTTGTTACATGCTCTGTCTTCTGGTACACCTCCCACTTTGTCTCCTTAAAGGTACAGATATGTGAAGAGTGACAGTCATTACAAGAATTTGCTCCACTTACAACCAGATGGTGTTGGCTGTCTTTTAGTAGAGTTTTCGATGCTGCCCTCTATTTATAGGTCACCATTGCATCTGTACCTGGTGATGGGGATGGAATTCCTTTGCATTTTCCACTGGCGTTTTTTCCATTGAGGTTGCAATCTTGCAAATCAGACCCAATATGATGCCATTTGAACAAGTTATGTCTATTCATCATTTCAGACATACATCTTCTATATCTTAATGCAAAGATCAGAAACTTAACAACAGGTTTGAGAAGCATATTATTCAAAGTACATTTATTATCAAAGTATGTATGCAGTATACACCTGAGATTTGTGCTCCAGCAGGCAGCCACAAAACAAAGAAACAACATGGAACCGTCCAAAGAAAGCATCAAACACCCAATGTGCAACATATAAGAACAAATCATCCAAACAGCAAAAAAAAAACAAGAGAATAACACACAGATTATGAAATATCAAACTGAAACAGTCTAGGAATGTTCAGTGGAGTTCAGTTCAATTTAGCAGGGTATCGCTTGTTGACTGCAGGCCACAGGGTTAGTCTGCATAGAAGAGCCCTGATCAAAATCATGCAAAACAGCAATTTTTTAAAAAATTAAAATATAACATGAACTGCAGAGTACTCTAGAAATGAGTCCAATGCACAACCCGTGCTGATCAAACCTTGCTCAAGACCCAAGGCTCCTACACCTTCCTCCGGTGAGAGAGCAAGAGAGACACACCGGTCAAACGCAGGCAGAAGACGCTGAACAATCTTGGTTGTCACTTTAATTGCCAATATTGGTGAGTAATGGAGCCAATTGTAGGTTTGTGCTCCACCATTAGGCCACATACTCTGTTCTCAACCTCGCCCTCAACTACACCAAATTCCTTCGGAGACAGCAAAAGCGCCCCAGATGACTCAGTCGGCCAAAAAACACATTATCAAAATGTAATTAGCAATTACTTACTCTCATTTACTAACTATACTAGCTGAATTTACTGCTGTCTGCTGTTTCATGTGGCTCAGATTCAAGTACTGTCACAATCCCTGCACTGTCTCAAGGAAAGGAAACTCTTTAGACTCCTTTGAAGTCACCACATCAGTAAGCAAGTTATATCTTGCAGAGCCAATCTCTGAGAGTAAGATTGCTCTTGTTATACCTTTCATAATCTATACACTCTCAATATGAACCTTCCACCTGAAGAATAGTTGGCCGAAAAGAACATTTCTTTCTTTTTAATATGGCATGAATCAGCCATACACTCTAATTCTTCACTTGACTGCTCATGTTTCAGCTGCCTTTTTGTGTCAACTACCCCCTAAAAGGGGTGGTGGGTGGTGCAGCTTGTAGAGCCATTGCCCCACAGTACCAGAGACACGAGTTCAATCCCAACCTCTGCAACTGCTTTTGTGTGCAGTTTGTGTGTTCTCCTGGGCAACGCACAGGATCCTTCAAAGTGTTCCAGATTCCTTCTTGATCTCAAAAGTGTGGATTGGTAGATTAATTGGCTTAGGGCAAATTGTCCCTAGGTGAGTTGGAAATTGTGGAGAGATTAAAGCTGGATTTAATGCAAGATTAATGTAAATAAGTGGTTGAGAGTTGAAACAGACTCAATAAGTGTAAGAGCCTGTTTCCATGCTATATTGTACAACAACTGTATAACTAAATTGTGACACCACTGCACTCAGGATTGCCTCGTATTTACCTCTTCTACATTCAGGGTCTCTGGGGTAAACTTTAAGGTTTCTGTTTCCTGCCATTTTAATTGCTTACCCCACTCTCACTCTGAACGATCAGTCTGTTGCCTCCGACACTTGTCATAGTCAGGTCCAATGCAAGCTGGAGGAAGAACGCTATGTTGCAACCTTCTGGAGTGAGGACTGAACTCTGGACACGTCCTCCACCTCTGCATTTCACAACTCTCGTGTCGTTTTCTCTCAGTTTGTTTGCCCCTTTCAGTTCTCACGAAAGGTCTCCAACCTGAAACAGTGACTCTGTTCCTCCTCGCAGAGATATAGCCTGATCTGTAGACCATTTAAGTCAGGATTTCCTAACCTCTTATGCCATGGATCAATAGTATTAAGCAAGGGGGTCCTCGGATCCCAGGTTGAGAACCCTGATTTAAAGCATTTTCTTTTGTTGCTATAGATTACACCACATCTGCCTTGCTTTATTCCACACTATAACCCCACCTTTTGTCCTTTGCCAAACACACTGCTGTCTGTGCTTATTTATTGACTGATCAATTGAGATACAGTGCAGAACCGACCCTTTCAGCCACATCGCCCAGCAACCCTCAATCTAAACCTAGGCTAATCACTAGACAATTTACAATGGTCTATTAACCTACTAACCAGTACGTCTTTCCTCTGTGGGAGAAAACCGGAGCACCCGGAGGAAAAACATGCAGTCACAGGGAGAATGTACCAACTCATTACACAGAAGCAGGAATTGAACCCAGGTTGCTGGTACTATAAAGCGTTGTGCTAACCACTATGCTACGGTGCTGCCCCAATTATTCATTCGCTGATTGTGTGCCGTGTCATATGATGTAGGTGATCATGGTCTTTCAAAGATTGCTCTTGTCAAATTCGTCTGCAGAAGTGGTTTGTCATTGCCTTCTTTTGGGCAGTGTCCTTACAAGACAGGTGACTCCTGCTAATATCAAATACTCTTCAGAGATTGTCTGCCTGGTGTCAGTGGTCGCATAACCAGCTGCTTATACGACCATCCAGTACCTGCTCCCATGGCTTCATGTGACCCTGATCAGGGGCTAAGCTGGTGCTACATTTTATCTACAGCTGAGTGGAGGGAAGGAGGGGCTTACACCTCCTTTGGCAGAGATGTATCACCATCAAGCCTCTATTATTATTTAGCAGTATTATTATATTAAATTGCTTATTGACCAATGTACTGCATACCAGGAAATTTGATGGCTGTGCTATTTTCCCCATTTTCTCCTGTGGAATCCCCCGGGCCCTACGACAATAAGTATACCCTTAAAGCTGCTACGTTTTGCATTCATTTAAAAACTGGCAGCTTTGTCTTTCTGCCCAGTGCCAACCTATAGTGCTAAGTCAAGACTACTCCCATTGCCAACTGTAGAGTATTTTCAAGTGGTTAATGAACCAATCTTGAGGTGCCAATTTTGAATCATTACCATGTCTACAAGATATGAGAAGCAAAAACAAGATGTACACTTTTTAGAAACTAAGATGTTCATTTCCTGTGCAGACAGGAATATAGGATTGTCAAGTTATTTAACACACTTGAACAAAAAGATACTGAATATGCATCATGTGATGTATAATACCCAATACTGAGCATCACACATTATAAACATTGTCAAAATTCAGAAAATAGAGCAACTACTGTAACAATCACATCAGGGATGAGAACTCCAGTTTTGTGAAGAGATAGAAATGTATTATCATTCTTTTCTCATCACTGTATCTTAGCCCAAGAATGCCCTGTCTAATCCCTGAGTGTGCCACAAGGTCTGCAGGTCAAAGTGGCGGCTTAACACCAGCTCAGCAAGGAAAAATAAAAAATGGACAACAAATACCCCCACCCCCTCTTTGAGTAACAAATATTCTATAAACGAGCATTCAAAAAAATACAGGGCATGAATACACAGACGTCACACTCTAAGCATAAAAATATTCAACAAGTTCACACTGAGCAACACAAATAAAATGCTGGAGGAACATTTAACAACATTTAGACCAGGGGCAGGCAACCTATTTTGACCAACCCAAGAGCAAATATTGGGATACTAGGCTTCTCCGGCCTGCGAGCGATTTTTCCTTATTCTGAATGTTTCACGTGACACTGATGGACATGCATGGCGTCTTGCTGCACTGGCCCCAGGTTTTGTTTTGTTACAAACCAAACACTGCTATATACGAATGACGGGAAGGCAGACTGCCTTATTAATATGTATTAGATACTCTCCATGCACGCGCTGGTTTTCAGATGGGATCATTCAAATTTGTAAACAGAAACAGCATCACTCTCATTTAAATAACTTGAATTTACAACTTCAAGTAAAAAAATCAGCTGATAAATGAGATGTGTGGTCATATTGTGGCCTTTGAAAGAAAGCTGCAATTGTGGGAGTACCAGCTTCAAAAAGGAAATTGTGCACATTTTCCCACTTTTCAAAAAAGTAAAGTGCAAGATCCAGGCATTATTGTGAATATGGTCCAAGAATTGAGAAAACTGTTTTCATCTCGTTTTGCTGATTTTTGCTTGCATGCAAATGAGTTCAAGCTGCTTGCTACTCCATTTGATGTGGAAGTGGACACTACATCAGAAATTTTTCAAATGGAATTGATTTAGATGCAGTGTGATGACATATTGAGATCGAAATTTCATTCTGAAGATATGTTCAGTGCTTGACTTCAATAGAAAACATATTCTTCCAAGTGGGAAGTATCCTAACTTAGTGGACCATGCAAAAAAGATGGCATCATTGTTTGGCAGCACTTACCTGTGTGAGCATTTTCGAAAATGAAGCACGCCAAGAACCAATTGAGAACAAGATTGACTGATGCCCGTCTGGATAATGTCTTGCTTTTGACATCAACAAGTCTGACACACAATATTGAGAAGCTTTCAAGCAACAAACAGCATCAAGCTTCACATTGATTTATTGACTGTTTGCATTAAAATTTTCTTTTTTTTATACTTAATTTACCACCATTCATTGCATCATGTTCGCATGTTTTATGTTTAAAGATTCTGTGTCCTTTTGATAGATTCAAAAGATGCCTTGATTGAAATAAATTGCAACTAAACTGAGTTCTTTGATTACTAATTGGCATCCTTGGTTAAGCACAAATGATTTTCCAGCATGCGTTATTCATTAATTTGAGGCAAAACATAACTAGATGTATTTAAATGGATAACTCCGATACTCTTTTTTTTATGGCATTTATCTGGCCCACCGTTCACTCATTAATATGCAATCCAGCCCACAGAGGCAAAAAGGTTGCTGACCCGTGATCTAGTCAATGCACAGAAGTGATTGGGAAGGCTAACAGAATGTTGGGCTATAGAATGCACTCAGTGGAGTTTAAGTCAAGGGACATTCTCCTTAAGTTTTATAATGTATTCATGAGACCATGCCTTGAATACTGCATCCAATTTTGGTCTCCATGTGCGAGTGATGTGAAGGCACTGGGGAAAGTCAGAAAAGGGTGATTAGACTCATCTCTGCAAGGAATGAAGAAAGATTGAAAGAATTGAATCTTTTTAGCCTAAGTAGGTGTAGAAAGAGAGGAGTCATGATAGATGTGTTCAAAATCATTAAGGATATAAGTAAAGAGGATGCCAACTGCTACTTCAAAATTAATCCATCATCAAGCACACGGGGTCATAGGTGCAGACTGGTTAAGGGGAGATTTCAGACTAACATCAGGAAGCATTTCTTTCACAGCGAGTAACAAACACAAAATGCTGGAGGAATTCGGGATGTCAGGCAGTATTGATGGAAGGGAATAAAGAGTTAAGGCTTCAGGCCAAAACCCTTCCTCAGGACTGGCAAGAGGGTGCAGAAACTAGAATTAGGTGGGGTGAGGGGAAGGAGTACCACACAGCAGGTGTTAGGTGAGTCCAGGTGAGGGAGAAGGTGGGTGGATAAATTAAGAGGCTGTAACAAGTACACATTTCCCAATTCCCTGCTGTATGTGGAATTTTAGCAATGCAGCTCTTTCTAAACAAGGTAATGTATCAAGAGAAGACATGCAGGAGCACCAAGGTGGAAACAAACAGAAGGACATCACCTCTGAATAACACAAAATAAGTGTAATAGCTTATAGTTAAATAGTAGGAGACGTGATCCCACTCATGAATTGTTCAATGACCAAAGATTAGAGATATAAAACCTTGCAAGGAAGATGCGAGGCAAACTAATTTTTTAAACCCAGGAGAAGACGAATGATCAGGAATTTACTGCCAGGATAATGAGGCCACACTTGGAATACTGTGTTCTGCTTTCAGCACCCTGCTGTAGGAGAGATAATAGTAAACTAGAAAGAATGCAGAAAAGATGAACACAAGGAATTCTGCAGAAGCTGGAAATCCAAAGCAAAACACACAAATGTAGAGAGACTCAGCAGGTCAGGCAGCATCTCTGAAAATGAACAGACAATCGACATTTTGGGCAAGACCCTTCTTCAGGACTGGAAAACAAGGTGGAAGACACCAGAATAAAAAGGTGGAGGGAGGAGGAGAAGGATAGCTAGAAGGTGACTGGTGAAGCCAGGTGGGTGGGAAAGGTAAAGGGCAGGAGAGAAAGGAGTATGATAGGACATGAGAGTGGACTAGAAAGGGAAGGAGGAGCCACCAGCGGGAGGCAATAGACACACGAGAAGAGCTAAGAGACTAGAATGGCGAATAGAAAAGGAAAAGGAGAAATCAATACTCATACCGTTAGGTTGGAGGCTACCCAGAAGGAATATAAGGTGTTGTTCCTACACTCTGAGAGTGGCCTCTTCTTAGAACACCCAAGAAAAGGCCAAGGACCAACATGTCAGAACAGGAATGGGAATCAGAATTAAAATGTTTGGCCACCTGGAAGTTCTGCTTCTGTCGGATAGAGCAGAGGTACTCAACGAAGTAGTCGCCAATTTACAACGGGTCTCACCAATGTAGAGGAGGCTGCTTTGGGAGCATCAGATAGGACAGGCGACCCCAGTAGATTCACTGGTGAAGTGTTGCCTCACTTGGAAGGACTGTTTGGGGCCTTGAATGGAGAAGAGGGAGGAGGTGAATGGGCAAATGTAGCTCTTTGGCCTCTTACAGGGAAGGGAGGGAGATTAGTAGAGAGGGATGAATTGAAAAGGGAATCACAGAGGAACAATCCCTGTGGAAAGTGGAGAGCGGGGGAGGGAGGTAAAGATGTGCTTTGATTCCTTTGGAGATGGTGAAAATTATGGAGAATAATGTATTGGATGCAGAGGCTCATAGGGTGGTAGACAAAGACAAAAGGACCCAATCACTGTTAAGGCGGCGGAAAGATGGGGTGATCATGGATGTCCAGGAAATGGAGGAGATATGGGTGAGAGCAGCATCAATGCCAGGGGAAGGGAACTTTCTCTGAAGTCCTGGAAAGGAAAGCCTATCCTGGGAATAGCTATAGTGAAGGCAAAGGAACTAAGAAAAGAATGTTGCTAAAACTGAGGGACTGAGTTGGCAGCAGAGGTTAGACATGCTAGGATTTTATTTCTTGACGTGTAGGAGACCAAGAGGTACATTAAATCACGAGGGTGTACAAAGGGTGTATGTGGAATGAACTGCCAGAGGAAGTAATTGATACAGGTATATTAACAAACTTTTAAAAAGACAGTTGGATAGGTACATGGATAGTAAAGTTTTAGAAAGTTCGGGGCCAAATGTTCGCAAATGAAACTATCTTAGATGGGACATCCGGGTTGGCATGGACCAGTTAGGCCCAAGGGTTTGTTTCTGTGCTGTATGACTCTTTGACTGTAATGTATTACATGAGCAGAATTAAATAAAAGTGAATTTAAACACCTCAATACTCCAGATGACATTACAAATTAACAAATATGAACACACCGTACCTGTCACACCCACCTGATTAAAACTACCTTGTTTCATAGATTTGCTGAACTCCAGCAGGCAGCTCATACTTTTTTCCATTACTTATTTATCAGGTTTCACACACCACGTATTGCTCTACCTTGATTGGATGGTCAGCAGCTGAACTGGGGGATGGTGATCATTTCCAGAGATCACCCTCTTGATGATCCCCCTCCCCCCCATCTGTGAACTATTCCAATTAAAACTGTTACTAGCTGTCTATGAACAGATTCCTTATTATCACCCCAGGATATTAAACAAATCAATGGTTTATGAATCCATACAAAATGTTGGGAGGAACTCAGCAGGCCAGGCAACATCTGAAGATTTTCTCGTTTAGAAAAATAGAGGGCTATGGGTAACCCGGGGTAATTTCTAAAGTAAGTACACATTCAGCACAGCACTGTAGGTTTTGCTGTAGGTTTTCTATGTTCTATGAATCTTTAGAATCTATGGTTCCACCAAATTCACATGTATTCTCGAGCATTTGGAAACATTAATGCTCCAATCAGTACTGAATTAAATCAACTTATCAGCTTTCCAAATCGTTAATCATCTGAGAACATTCCCTGTCAAAAAGTCATGGTGTGATAATAGTCAATAGCTTTAAACAAGGTGACTTCCCTTGGAGAGGATTAACTCAGAGAGGAGGAACAATTTCACAGACAAATGGACAAGATTAAGATAAAGACGATACAATCAAGTTGATGGCACGAAAATGAAGGCAGAGTTTATGGGCATCTGAGAGAGAAAAGGCTGAATGAAAATTAGAGGGTGGAATGCTATTAATGGGAATATTCTAAGAGTCACAATGGGCTGAATGGTCTCCTTTACTGCTGTTAGAGAATATAACAAACAGGTGGGAGGAAAGGGGCTTGTTTTGCTGCTTGTTATCTTGTGTTGCTCTGCCAAGCATGGTGGTCATGCCAGGTTGGCACCAGACTGTGTGGCACCTCTTGCAGCCTACCCACAGCACATCCTTACTTTTGCTGGTTGTTAATGCAAACGACACACATTTCACTGCATTTCGATGTACCCGTGATAAATAAATTTGAATCGTGAATGTGAGAGAAGGCTGTCAAAGAAGTGTATTAAGAAATGAGAGTTCAAGGCAAACTTTATCAATAAGGAAACTATTGATACGATCAATGACTCACTGGCATAGAAACAGACCCCTCCAAGTAACTATCAGGATGAGTTACATTCAAAATTCTACTATTATAGAGCTGTATGAAGCAGTCATATAGGTGTTAGTTAAATGCAATTATACCGTCAGCTACCCAGCCTCAATTCTGCTGCTATCTATAAGGAGTTTGTACGTTCTTTCAGTGACCATGTGAGTTTCCTTTGGGTGCTCCAGATTGCTCCCACATTCCAAAGACAGGTCAACTGGTCACATGTTGCAACTGGACAGTGTGGGCTCATTGGGCTGTAACGGCCTGTTACCATGCTGTATAAATACAAAAACTTAAACTTTAAAGGTCTCCCTGGCAAAACAAAAATAGTGTACAAGGGTAACTGGAGGGAATGCCAGAGTGAGTTGTATTGAGAGTCAGAAATGTAGAGACAATTCACGAGAACTGAAGTCACAAGTAAGATTTAAAACTGTGCAAAGCTGTGAGAATACAGGAGTTATTAATGCAGAGTATTTTATATATAATCAGCATTTTCTTGTAACATCTGATAGTGCATTCATATTTTGTATGATTTACTCGGTCTTCATAAGCCTTCAAAGTTGTTCTAGATTGTGCTGCTCTATGTGGTTTTCCATTGATTCTATTGTACTTCTTTGTTCTACTGTGAATGCCTGCAAGAAAACGAATCTCAGGGTGACATATATATAGTCCAATAATACATTTACTTTGAAATTTTGACTGGATTCAGGGCAAACTCGAGAGATTAGGTGACAGAGTCAATTTCCCAGAGAGCTGGTACCTAATGCGAGGGCTGAAGGGGAAAATGCAAGTTAGGTGAATGTGTACTTGCTGGCGAAATTGTAGCAAAAGGATTGGGTACCAGTCATTGTAACTGCAAACAATCTGACTAAAGAGCCTAACGGGAGGAAACTCCTGCAAGTAGAAATAACCAAAAATGAATAACACCTGGGTGATTGTTAGCACATGGGCAAAAAACATCAGGAAAGGTTGTCTGGCAAAGGCTGTGGTGGGGGAGGGGGGAGAAGTGAACAGCTTCGGGAAAATGATGAGTCGGCATGAAAGGATGAAAGCTTGCAGGATTGATAGATGGATAAAAGAATTGGCTGAGGTTGAACAAGAGTTCCTTTTCCTTGAAGCAAAGGAGCACAAAATTATGAGGGGTGCAGACTGGGTAGAAAGAGAAGACCAAAACTGGAGGTTATAGGTTCAGGGAAGAGGCTTAAAGGGGATCTGAGGAAGAGCTTTTCCCCCACCCAAACTGTGGCTGGGATCTGGAACAGACTGCCAGAGTGGGTGGGGAAAGCAGCTCCTCCCTCAGCATTTATGATATATCTGAATGAGCACTTGAATCACCATGCCACAACACACAACAGACCAAGTATTGGAAAATAGCAAGGGATAAAACGGATTGGTCATGGGATTAGTCACAACTACATCAAAACACACAGCAAAATGCGCTGTTTGCGTCAATGACCAACACAGACTGTGGATGTGCTGGGGGCGCCATGCTTCTGATGCAGATATGACTTACCCTCATCTATCAACCCTATCCCGTACATCTCTGGAATGTGGGAGGAAAGTGGAGCACCTGGAGAAAGCCCACACGGACACAGGGAGATATACAAACTCCTCACAGACTGCAGCAGGAATCAAACCCTAATCACCGGCACTTTGAAGCATTGAACCATTATGCTACCGTGTCACCTTCCTGAAATACGACTGGTTGGGATGGGTCAAGATGAAAACACTGGGCTGAAGAGACCATTTCTGTGCTGTATGATTCAAAGAAGGAAGCAAAATTGATGGAGATAAGGAGCAGCTATTTAGAAGCACGGGCAGCTGAGTGACAACATCAGTGAGAGTAAATGTAGGTAACAAAAGAGAGGTGGGGGGGGGGGGAAAGAGGCGTCACACTTCCCGAGTCCAATGATTTAATAGCAGCCTTCTGGGTACTGCAAGAGCAACAGAAGGAAGTTAGTACACATGTTGGCCATTCAGCAAGGGAGAAAGAGGATAAAGGAAGAGACAGAGACAAACGTAACTTGTGTAATAAGTAAGAATTTGGAGTCAGGCAGTGGGGTGAGGACTAGGCCTCAAAGACATGGTGTCGCTAAGCGGGTGTTGGGGGCCAGTTGACAGATGTTATTGGTGGATGGGGGTCGGTCTGGATATGGATGCATATTTTACATTGTTGTATTTTTACTGATATTCTATATGGGTTTGTTGACTTGCATGCATCAAACCACGGTGTTGCGGGGGTGGGGGGGGGAGGTGGGCCTCGGGATTCTTGTTAAGCAATCTTGTGAGTGCTTACTATGCACCTTGACCCCGTGGTAACGCTGTCTCGTTTGGCTGTATTCATATATGGTTAAATGACAATTAAACTTGAACTGAATTGAAGGGAAAAGGAGAGAACTCTGGGTGGTGAAGTAATGTGTAAGACAGCAATAAAGTAAGGCACAAGCCACCCCAGTGGGGAGACCTGGTATCTCTGACCAATGATGAAGCTTAGTCCTTCACAACGATGGAAACCTTACAAGCCCTCAGATGGGGAGGAGGTGTGCGAAAGTCTGACGTTGTGTTTGGAAACAATGGCTGCAATGCAGAGAAAATGTTACATCTTTTGTTTAAATCTGGTTGGGGTAGTTCCGGCTGGGCTACTTCAGGACGTGGAATATGACAGCGCTCTAGCTGTATGTAGTACCACGGATGGGAGCTCCAGAACTAACTGTAACTGCGGTCGTGCTGGCTAACTAACAATGTGGAAAATTGCTAGGTATGCCATGCTCATGAGAATCCACTCTGGCTGGGTAACACCCAGACTTCTCTCCATAATAAATGTGGCACTGTGGCGACCCACTTCTTAACGCACTCAAACCGGCTCAAAAATAGCCAGCACACCGGCATAAAGGCCAGTCCCAAAAGGGCGCCAGGTCTGCTTCACCAACAAAGGGAAAAGCTCGCACAGGACTGTGAGTATGTGCCCCCTACAGCATCCGCAGCCGGGGAGGGCGGGATCAGGGAGGCTTTAAAGCGAGGCCGCGAAGTTCGAATAAAATTTTCTTTAACTGCAGTTTACCGACTCCATGTCGTTATTTTATCGCTGCGTGTAGCACACGGCTACAATTGGTGACCCCGACGGTCCAAACGATATTTGGACCGGAGGTGAACGACACCACATCTGTTCATGCGGTTTCATTGAAACTGCCAAGCTTCTGGATGCTGCGACCTCACCGATGGTTCCAGCAAGCAGAAGCCCAATTCCACATTTGGCAGATAACCTCAGAGGACACACGTTACTACTACGTGGTGAGCTCCCTCGACCAGGAGACAGCCACCCAGGTTGAGGAATTCATACAGTCGCCTCCGGAGGACGGCAAACACGGACTTCAAAGCCCTACTCATAAGGACTTTCGGACTCTCACGGCGCGAGCGGGCTGCCCGTTTACTGCACCTGGATGGTTTGGGGGACAGACCTCCATCGGCTTTAATGAATGAGATGTTGTCTCTGGCCGGCGGACACAAGCCCTGCCTCATGTTTGAGCAGGCATTCCTGGAGCAGCTGCCCGAGGACATACACCTGCTGCTGTCCGACGCGGACTTCAGCGACCCCCCCCCCCCCCCGGCCAGAAAGGTGGCAGCCCGGGCAGACTTGCTGTGGAACGCCAAGGTGGTGAGTGGGGCGTCCGTCGCACAGATCACCAGGCCACGCTCCCAGCAGCAAACCAGACTAGGCCCGGCCACAGAGCCCACTAACCCCAGAGGCAGGGGTGAGGAGCCCAACGAACAATGGTGCTTCTACCACCAGCGGAGGGGCGCAGAAGCCTGCCGCTGTAGCCCGCCCTGCAAGTTCCCGGGAAACGCCAGGGCCAGCCGCCGCTGATGGCTACGGCGGCTGGCCATCGGGATAGCCTCCTGCATGTGTGGGACAAGTGGTCGGGACGCCGTTTTTTGGTCGACACCGGCGCCGAGATCAGCGTCTTACCTCCAACGAGTTACGACACCCGCAACAGGGCACCGGGTCCCCCCCTGAGGGCCGTGAACGGAAGCACAGTAAGGACCTACGGCACCCGTACGGTGCAGCTACAGTTCGGCTCCAGCCGGTTCACGTGGGACTTCACACTGGCCACCGTAGCCCAACCGCTTCTGGGTGCGGATTTTTCGCGGGCTCACAGCCCGCTGGTCAACCTGCCGAGGCAGAGACTGGTCCACACCGAGACCTTTCAGACGTTCTCCCTGGGTGCAGCCCAGTTGCCAGCTCCTCACCACGACTCTGGCACCACAGTTCACAGCAGCCATGCCCCGTCACGGCGTACAGCACCACATCCCGACCTAGGGACCACCCCTCCACGCCCGTGCTCGAAGGCTTCCCCCAGACAAGCTCCGACTGGCAAAGGAGGAGTTCAAGAGGATGGAGGAATTGGGGATCATATGGCAGTCCGACAGCCCATGGGCCTTCCCCCTGCACATGGTGCCCAAAGCGACAGGGGGCTGAAGACCGTGCGGCGACGACCGCAGGCTGAACGGGGCTACAACACCGGACCGCTACCCTGTGCCGCACATTCAGGATTTTGCAGCAAACCTGCACGGCGCACGGATCTTCTCCAAGGTAGACCTCGTCTGGGGATACCATCAAATCCCAATGCATCCGGACGACATCCCCAAAACGGCAATCATCACCCTGTTCGGCCTTTTCAAGTTCCTCCACATGCCGTTCGGCCTGAAGAATGCCGCACAGACGTTCCAGCAGTTAATGGACGTGGTAGGACGCGACCTGGACTTCGCTTTCATCTATTTGGATGACATCCTAATAGCCAGCAGCAGTCGTCAGGAGCATCTGTCCCACTTCAGTCAACTCTACGCCTGACTGAGTGAATACGGTCTAACAATCAACCTGGCCAAATGCCAGATCAGGCTCGACACCGTCGACTTCCTGGGCCACAGGATTACTAAAGACAGGGCAACCCCTCTGCCCGCCAAGGTAGACGCAGTCCGCCATTTCCCCCCGCCCACCACAATCAAAGGCCTTCAGGAATTCGTGTTGTTATTTTAGCGCTGCGTGTAGCACACCGCTACAGCACTGCCTTATCTTTGCAGGGTTGGGATTTCACCAGAGATCACTCAGCGCCAGACCTCCTCCCACTTTGATACACAAACCACACAGCTGAAGAACAGAGGTGAAGTGACAGAGCTAGCCTGTAACGTCATGGCAGCGTTTGACAAAGTGAGGCATCAAGGAACCCTGAGATCAGTCAGCATCAAGAAGTAAACCAACGGCCTGCGTCATTCCTCACACAAACGAGGATGACTGCGAACCAGGGCATCATTTCAGGCATTCCTCAGGCCCAAGTATCCTCAACTGCTTCATCAATAATCTTCCTTCAATTATACAGTTAGAAGTGGAATACTTGTTGAGGATTGCTCATGGTTTAAATCCATTCTCAAGTCCTCAGCAAGTCAAGCTGTCCATGCCTACATTCAGCAAGAACCAGCCAACAGTCAAAGATGGGCTCAAATGCGGCAAGTAACATTTTTTTGCACAAAAGTGCCACGTAATGACCATCCTTAACAGGAGAGATTTCACTCTTGACATTCAATGGCAATTAGCATCACCCAGTCTCCCGTCATTAATACAAGAGATTCTGCAGATGCTGGAAATCTTGGGCAACACACACACACCAGATGCTGGAGGAACTTAGTAAGACAGGCAGCATCTATAGAGGGGAATAAACTGTTGACATTTTGAACAAACACCTTTCATCAGGACTGGAGAGGAAGGAGGCAGAGCCCAGAATAAAGTGGGAGAAGGGAATGAGCTGGCAGGTGATAGCTGAGGCCAGGTGAGGGGGATAGACAACCTGTGCACCCATTATTAAACAGAAATCCACCTAGACAAGCCACATAAATACTGTGGCTACAAGACCAGATCAGGTATCCTGTGACAGGTGACTCATTTTCTGATTACTCAAAGCTTTTCCACCATCTGTAAGGTACATCAGAAGTGTCTGGAATGCATTACACTTACCTGGATGAATACAGCGCCAACAGCTCACAAGAAATTTGATCCCATCCAAAACAAAACAGCCCACTTGATTGGTATCATAATCTACCACAGTGAGCATTCACTCCCTCCACCACCAGCACACAATGAGTACAACATACATCAACTACAAAATGCACCCCCACTGCTCCAAACGCATTCCCCCCCCCCCCGCCAACCCACAACCTTTACCACCAAGGCAACACCAGGTGCTAGAAAACACCACCACCTGCAGATTCCCCTCCAATTCACACATGATCCTGACTTTGAACTAGACCACTGGCCCTTCATTACTGTTGGGTCTAAGACCTAAAATGCCCAACCTGTAAGCACCATGGGAGCATTTTTATCAGAAGGACTATAGGAATTTAAGGTAGTGGCCCTGCCATTGGTGCCATCTACTGACTGGAGGTCATTTTCGTCACAGGTTAAGAGCCTTTCTAACTTACAAAAAGCCCAATGCTACCCTGTCCTGGGATTTACATCCAAATGACTAAGCATGACTAATATCACTGCAAGTCTGGTGGGGAAGTTGAAGGCTCAATACCTGTGAATCTTATTGGTCCAACGGAGGTTGAAAAAGACAGTCTGTCCTGGGATTGGAAGACTGTTTATGTGTACGATATAGTGGGAGGAAGGAACAGGGCTTGTTTTGTGTACTGTTTTGTTGTGTTCTGTGTTTTTCTGCCGACCATGTTGGTGCTGGAATCCATGGCAACGTTTGCTGGCTGCCCCTGGCAGGTATATTGGTTGTAACACAAATGACGCACTTCACTGCATGGTTCAGGGCACATATGATAGATAAATAAACTTGAATCGCAGAAAATGACTCTTCTGTCATTTAGACAGAAAGGAGAAAGAGAGAAAAGGCACAGGAGATAAAAGCAAAGGAAACCTAATTACTAAGCAAGGCCAGAAGAAACAGAGGTGACACAAATGACAAAAAGCAGGGACATCGCCAGAGGGAAATTCAGGCGCTGGGAGCCAATCTACCAGAGACAGTACAAAGGAACAAAATTTGGCAAAAATCAGGATTCAGTTTTTGGGACCGCACTGAAACCAGGAGAGCAGATCATAGAAAAAGAACAAAAGGGAAACTGGTACAGAATCTACCAAAGATGCTTCAAACAAAAAATTATTTCTGGGACTTACAGCATATTGTTAAAGATAATACAGGTAATAGATAGGCACTTGCAAGCATTGACATATGTCAGTTAACACTGGAATGGATGTACAGAGCAGAGAATCTTCCCACATATTTAAGGAAAAGCTGTAGACTACTCAATGCTGGGAACAATAAACTCTGAGAAAGCCTGGCTGGAGCGTGCACCCACTGAAACTAGTCCATCCAGTACCATCACAATCAACACACAGGATACTCGGATCAGTGTCATATGCTCTTGGACCACGACTCCACTGCAGTTGGCATGTCATCATCTGAAAACCATCTGTTATCTGCTCACTGGCTGAGCATTTGACTGTGCTTGAAGAAGTCAATACTAGCTAATTGAGTGCATTTTAATGAGGTTAGATACATGGGAGGCTGCAAGAAGGGATGTGTCAGTCCTATTTACAGTAGATGGACTGTGTTACCAAGGTTGCATGTTCTGAAGTTAGAGTCATCTCATCACCCTCTCCTAAGAGCAAGTGTGAGGATTCCACATGTTACCCATCAATGTACGAGCGCAGGAAAAAAGGAAGATTTAAGAAAGGCATTGAGCTGTAGGGAGGTAATATCTTTGTGGATGCAACTCACTAAGCAGAAGTTGGTAAAATATAGCTAGGAGCGTCACTGAAAGAACCCACCATTTGAGCACACAGTGAGCAGAGATGCTGCTATGACTAATCTCCCTGAGTTTTCATTATCCAGTTTGCCTCCAATCCACTGACAGAGTACCTGGCTGTTTGGGAAAAGCAAGGGGTAAAATCAACAGGTGGAAATGTATATAGTGAAACCCTGTTATAACACAATCATTTGGGTCCATAAAAAGTCATTGCAAAAAAAGCGTGGTCGCGCTAAATCAGGGTTCAAGAAAATCAGCGTTGATTGCCACTAAATCACGTCAGTGGGCATCATCTTTGCTAGCCAGTGTATGGTCTGGGATCATCTTGTAGCAGAGGCCTGTTTTGTCACAGTTGTACACTTGTTCTTCCACATAGCCATCTTCTTTTAAGAGTTTTTAGTTCAGCCGGGTATTCGCTGGCAACAGCACTGTCAGCTGAGCGAATTTCTCCTGATACTAACACTTGAGAAATCCCATGACGGCATTTAAACCGGTCTAGCCATCCATTGCTAGCTTTGAACTGTCAGGTTTCTCGGTTGATCTGCTTGTCAAACTTCTCGGCTTGAGCTTTGAGAATAGGACCAGAAATTGGAAGGCCTTCTGAGCAAGCTTGAATGAACCACTCGCACAGGGAGTTATCGAGGCAGACATCTTTGGCCATCTTCAGGCATTTCGCTTTTAGTCCTACTTCTTCTTCAACTTTGCAAAGTGACGCGCGTAACTTCTCATTGTGAGATTTCCAGCCACAAAGTGTTGATTCCAGTATCCCAAGGCCTCGTGCAACTTGAGTTTGACTTTTAGTCTTGATCATGTCAAGTGCGTGAAGCTTACCTTTCACAGAAAAAGATTTTCGTTTTCTAGCAGATTGTTCCATTTTGAGCAAAAAAAGGTTCAATGACTCACACAAAATGCTGGTGGAACACAGCAGGCTAGGCTGCATCTGGTCAAGACCCTTCGTCAGGACCAACGGAAAAAAGAGATAGTAAGAGATTTGAAAGTGGGAGGGGGAGGGCGAGACCCAAAATGATAGGAGAAGACAGGAGGGGGAGGGGTGAAGCCAAGAGATGGGAAGTTGATTGGCAAAAGGGGTACAAGGCTGGAGAAGGGGGCATATGGATTGACATGGATGGACATGGAGCCCAATGACTCATCGCGTTATATCCAAATTCACGTAAAATCAGGGTTTCACTGTATATGCATATCCCTATGATAAGCACACTTCTGCAAACTGCAAATGTTATTTCAAAGTTCAAAGTCCAAAGTTAATTTAGTATGAAGGTAAGTACATGCAACCACATGCTACCCTGAGATCCATTTTCTTGCAGGCATTCACAGAACAAAGACATACAGCAGAATCAATGAAATAAAAAGCTAAACACAAAGATTGACAAAAAAACATGCAAAATAAGACAAACTATGCAAATATAAAAATGAGAACAAATAACAATAATACGTAAATAACACAGGGAACACAAGTCCTTGAAAGTGAGTCCACAGCTTGTGGAATCAGTTCAGTGTTGAGGTGAGTGAATCAGGAGTCTGATGGTTGAAGGGTGGTAACTGTTCCTAAACCGGACGGTATGAGACCCAAGGTTTGTGTGCCTCTTTCCTGATGGCAGCAATGAGAAGCAACATGGATGGTGGGGGGGGGGGGGGGTGGAGTGCTTGATGATGGATGCTGATTTCTTATGGCAGCCCTCCTTGAAGATGTTCAAAGTACATTTATTATCAATGTATTATACAGCCTTGAGATTCATCTCCTTATAGGCAGCCATGAAACAAATGAGCCCATTAACAAAAAAGACCATCAAGCACCCAATGTGCGAAGAGTTAAAAAAAAACTTTTTCTTTTGTTTGTCATAAGTAATCGCTGGGCTTCACCAGCGCTACCTTAAGCCGAAAGATGTGCTCAGTTTAAAACAAGGCCAAAGTGGGAGGATGGACATTTCAGAAAAGCTGCTGTTGAAGGATGCTTTGAGAATCCTACAGATTAAATGGGAGAAATAACGGTGACAACACTTGGGTCAGTGGGGGTAAGTGCTCCCATGGAAGTTAGATCCAGTGACTTGGGAATGACAAAACTAACTGAAAAATAAGAAACCTCTGGAAGGGGCCTTAGGGAGGATCTAAAGAAGGGTTGCTATTTAAAGATGATAAATAGGTGGTATCCACAACTCAGAAAAAGGATTTCCTCTGAATGGGTCCAGGATGTTTAGCAGCAGGGCATCATTGTGAGGAGGAAATGGGAGAAAAAACAAATGCAGTGCCTTAACAGAAAGAGGATGTGAAAGATCCCTGTCACATTAATAATCAGCTCCAGAAATATAGACAAGTACCTTTATGAGCACAGCCAGTGATTGGAAAGACCCTGTCAGTGCATGCAGAATGATTTTATTGGACTTCATCCAAATTCCAGCAGGGAGGATAAATATTTTCTAATTCTGGTAGATAACTTCACTAAATGGATTGCTATGCAAAACAACTACTGTACTAACCACAGCCAAGATTGCACTTTGAGTTATGCTCCAGAATGGGACAACTAAGGGTCCTAGAACCTGATCAGGAGAGACACTTCACCCCAATTCAAGCAAGTTTTAGGCCATTTGGGTATTGAAGAGAGATTGATAAGCAAGTGACCATCTATAATCTTCATAAATTGGATGGTTTGCCTGGAGAATGTCAACCAGGTTTTCTGCATTTTGAATGTGGACTTGGACTATAGTCTTTTTCCGGTCTTCTAGCCTTTTTTGTATTCTGTGTTTTTCGCCCCATCTTTCTCATTTTTTTTTGTATGGGGCTGTGGAGGGAAGGATTTGGGGGTCGATGTGCCCATTCCATTTTAATTTGCTTTATTGTGTGGGGGAGGGGGATTTGGGAGTTGATGATCATGTTGCTGCTCTTTCCTTTCTTGGTTTCGTGCTAACCCAGAGAATTGAAGTAGTTCAGAGCTGTAGACCTTGATGATAAAATAACCTTTGAAAGTCTGAGTTGTCAAGTGCATGAATAAAATAACTGAAAGACATACGAAAAGATACAACAGAAAAAAATAATAATCTGAATATAGCACCTATTGATAAAATGAAAGGGAGCCAATATACCTGTTGATGCTTAATCTGACAAAAAGACAGGAGGGAGAAGTATGTCAAGATCAATTATGAGGACAAGTAAAAAGTTAATTGGAAGAGTTGTAGAGGATAAATACAACATGGAACATGAAACAATACAAGCCCTTTGGTTCACACTGTTGTGCTGATCTTTTAACCCTTTAACATCAATCTAAACCTTCACTACCACACAGTCCTCCATTTTTCCATGTGCCTATCTAAGAATTTCTTATATGTCCCTAGTATATCAGCATCTACCACCACCCATGACAGCATGGCCATGTGAAGGCCTTGGCAGACAGGATTAAGGAAAACCCCAAGGCATTCTACAAGTATGTGAAGAGCAAAAGGATAAGACGTGAGGGAATAGGACCAATCAAATATGACAGTAGAAAAGTGTGTATGGAACCGGAGGAGATAGCAGAGGTACTTAATGAGAACTTCGCTTCAGTATTCACTACGGAAAAGGACCTTGGCGATTGTAGGGTTGACTTACAGCAGACAGAAAAGCTTGAGCATGTAGATATTAAGGAAGAGGATGTGCTGGAGCTTTTGGAAAGCATCAAGTTGGATAAGTCACTGAGACCGGATGAGATATACTCCAGGCTACTATGGGTGCAAGGGAGGAGATTGCTGAGCCTCTGGTGATGATCTTTGCATCATCAATGGGGATGGGAGATGTTCCAGAGGATTGCAGGGTTGTGGATGTTGTTCCCTTATTCAAGAAAGTGTGTAAAAATAACCCAGGAAATTATAGACCAGTGAGTCTTACTTCAGTGGTTGGTAGGTTGATGGAGAAGATCCTGACAGGCAGAATTTATGAACACCTGGAGAGGAATAATATGATTAGAAATAGTCAGCATGGCTTTGTCAAAGGTGGGTTGTGCCTTACGAGATTGATTGAAATTTTTGAGGATGTGACTAAACACATTGATGATGGTAGAGCAGTAGATGCAGTGTATATGGATTTCAGCAAGGCATTTGATAAGGTACCCCATGCAAGGTTTATTGAGAAAGTAAGGAGGCATTGGATCCAGAACTGACTTGCCCACAGAAGGCAAAGAGTGGTTGTAGACGGGCCATATTCTGCATGGAGGTTGGTGACCAGTGGTGTGCCTCAGGGATCTGTTCTGGGACCCCTTACTCCTAGTGATTTTTATAAATGACCTGCATGAGGAAGTGGAGGGATGGGTTAGTAAATTTGCCAATGACACAAAAGTTGGGGGTGTTGTAGATAGTGTGGAGGGCTGTCAAGAGGTTACAGCAGGACATCAATAGGATGCAAAACCAGGCTAAGAAGTGGCAGATGGAGTTCAACCCAAATAAGTGTGAGGTGGTTCATTTTGGTAGGTCAAATACGATGGCAGAATATAGTATTAATGGTAAGACTCTTGGTAGCATGGAGGATCAAAGGGATCTTGGGCTCCAAGTCCATTGGACACTCAAAGCTGTTGTGGTTAAGAAAGCATACAGTGCATTGTCCGTCATCAATCATGGGATTGAGTTTAAGAGCCCAGATGTAATGTTGCAGCTATGTAGGACCCTGGTCAAACTCCACTTGGAGTACTGTGCTCAGTTCTGGTCGCCTCACTACAGGAAGGATGTGGAAAATATGGAAAGGGTGCAGAGGAGATTTATAAGGATGTTGCCTGGATTGGGGAGCATGCCTTATGAGAATAGGTTGAGTGAACTCTGCCTTTTTTCCCTGGAGTGATGGAGGATGAGAGGTGACCTGATAGAGGTGTACAAGATGATGAGAAGCATCGAACATGTGGATAGTCAGAGGCTTTTTCCCAAGGTTGAAACAGCTAGCATGCGAGGACACAGTTTTAAGGTGCTCGGAAGTAGGTACAGAGGAGATATCAGGGAGAAGTTTTTTTTATGCAGAAAGTGGTGAGAGTGTGGGATGGGCTGCCGGCGACGGTGGTGGAAGGAAAAACGACAGGTTCTTTTAAGAGACTCCTAGTAGAAAAATAGAGGGCTATGGATAACCCCAGGTAATTTTTAAGGTAAGGACATGTTCAGCACAGCTTTGTGGGCTGAAGGGCCTGTATTATGCTGTAGGTTTCTTACGTTTCTATGTTCTACACACCTGCTATTTTCTGAGATTCCCCCCCCTCCCCCCATACATTTCCTCCAATTCTTCTTAAAATTAGGCTTTCCCCGGTATTAACTGTTTGTCTCTGGCTATTCAAGAGTCTCCATCTACCCATTCAGACAATGCCTCTTATCATCTTGTATACCTCTATCGTCATCTCTCATCCTCCTTCGTTCCAAAGAGAAAAGCTCTAGCTTGCTCATCCTCTCCTCATAAGTTACACTCTCCAATCCAGGCAGAATCCTCCTCTGCACCATCTATAAAACTTCCACATCCTTCCTAAAAGGTAGTGACCAGAACAGAACACAATATCCTAAGTGCAATCTGACTGAAGTTTTATACATTACATCATGACTCTTGAGTTCAATCCCCAACTAATGAAGGCCGGCACACAACACACCTTCTTAACCACCCTATCAATTCGTGCCACAACTTTGACAGATCTATGGACGAGAATCTCAAGATTCCCCTGTTCCTCCACACTGCAAAGAATCCTGCCATTAACCCTGTATTCAAGTCTGACCTTCCAAAATGTATAATTTTACACTTTTCGCCCCTTACTTGGTGTCCTTACTTTTGCTATCAACTGGACATCATATTTTTGGCAAATTTGTCTTAGCTTTTCAGTCAAGCTGCCACTGTAAGGCACAATAACTGTTCTAGCTGGAGGTTGTCTTTGTTGTGATGTTGCATGCTCCATCCCTTTCTCAATTGTGTGCATAGAGTCCAGACACACAAATACTCAGTCTACCCGAGCAGGGTATCCTGCAGCAATTGTCTCACTTCCTCACAGCATGTCATTTCCACATTTTGCAAGGCAGAAGTCAGGAATGTGACTGAATACCCTCTACTGCCTGGATAGGTTCAGCTGCAACAACTCACAAGAAACTTTACAGCAGTGCAAATAGCTCGCTTGGTCACACTCCATTCACCACAGCTCCAATACTGGCACACAGGGGCTGCTGTGTACACCAGCTACTAAATACACTCTGCTCAGACCTCTAAAATCCACAACCTTTGCGCTGAGGAGGGGCATTTACCACATGGGAACAACACTGCCTGAAGATTCCCATCCAGACTGCACACCATCTTGACTTGGAAATACAGCGGATTCCAGTCAATTGGGGCAGCCAGTATTTGGCACAACTTTTAAGGAACAAAAACTAATCAAGAAGCTAGCCGGGATTCCCTCCGTTTATTTGAAGACTACGCCACTTAATTGGCACAGGAGACTGTTGCCAAAGTTTCCAAGTGCGTCAGTCGCGTGCGCTAGTGTAGCCTTTAAATGCTACACTGTGCTGAGAGCAATTTTTTTAAATAGTGTCAGTTACACGTGCTCATGTTCAAAACCCAGCGATTTTTATCACTGAGAGTTGGTGAGAAGTAAGTGGTAATACAATTCATAACTGTGGCTTCAAGCATTCAGGCTTGGAAATGTCAGAAACTGCTAGGAGTGAAAATGAAACAATTTCACTACTTCAACAATTTAGGAACTACGAAGAATTTGAAGGTATCGACAATCATTTTGAAAGTTACAATGAAAATGAAGATTTGGAGGATGTAATCGTCAAAAGCATTCTGTGAGGCAGTCCATAATCTGCACTAGGAGTCTGAGGTGATTTTGTTCATTATGGTCAATCAAAAGAACATTGAATAATTCCAAATAAGAACTACAGTTTTATAGTTCTATAGTAGTATTGGTAGTATTCTAATTTGTTCTATATTTTATTCATATACATAATTCCTTACTCAGTTAAACTGTAGTCTGCCTTTTTTATATGTTTTTAATTATTTCTGCGAAAATCTGGCTAACTGGGGCAGCCGCTTAATTGAGCCAATGTCTCCCAGATAACCAGAATCCACTGTATAACACCAATTTCTTCTCCTTCACAGAATCTAAATCCTGGAACTCCAACACCGACAGAAATGCGGGAGTACCTGCATCAGGGTCAGCAGCAGTTCCAGACAGCAGCTCACCAGCACCTTCCAAAGGGCAATTCAGGGTGGGCAATAAATACTGACCTTGCAGGTAGCAATCAGATTGATATGATGGTTGGTACAGACACACTGGGGTGAAGGCAAATTAGTTTATCATTGTCACAAGCACTGAGGTACAGAGAAAAGCCTCCGTCTGTATCCATTCCATACAAACTATTTAATCATATCAGTGCACTGAGGTAGTACGAAGGAAAGATCAGTGACAGAATACATTAGCGTTACAATTAAAAAGAAAGTGTGAGCAGACAGTAAGTTGGAAGTCCATGACAAGTTAGATCGCAAAGTCAGGAGAGCCTGTTTCTCTATCGTATCGCCTAGTGAGGCCCAGCGTATGGCAGGTCACCTGGGTAGAAGCAGTTGCACAGGAGCTGCCATATTAAAATCCAACTGTGCCATAAGATTTTACTCAGGAAAGCTCACCACCCTGTCAAGAGACCTAACAGCAATTGCTGTTCTCTAATGTTTCTGAGCAAGAGGATTCTATGCCAGCTCCAAGATCAATCTAACCCTTCCCTCCTACAAAAGCCTCCATTTGTTTTTAATCATCTATGCACCTAAGAACTTCTTAAGTGCCCCCAGTGTATCTGCTTCAAACACTTCAACGCATTCTCCACTCTCTATGTAAAAATACTCTCTGTGTAAAATCTTAACCTCTGACATCCCCATCCCCCATATTTTCCATGCATCACCAGTGTAGCTTGCTTCCATCAAGATGCTGAGCTCACGGCCTTTGCTGGCCCAGGGTTTCACTGTGGTGCCAAGATTCACAGGACAGACAACCCTCCTCCAATCAGCGCTTCCTAACCCATGCTGCCACTTCACAATAGGAAACTGCTCCACCCATCAACTGGCTCCTTGAAAGTGTGACCCAATTGTTTGTATTCTCCCTTCCTTCCCCTGAGCCCTCAAACTGCTTCCTTTCCATTACTGATACAATTCTTATTTCAATACTCTAACTGACATCAGCTATGCTTTTAGACACGTCCTCATACTGGTAGAGACCCTGTTCATATTACATAATGTCCATTTGTACGAGGGAAGCCATTAACTTTTTTTGTAAAAAAAAATGGCAATATCGGGAATAGACTCTTCAATTCCAATTCTCAAGTACATTTCTGTTAGGTTTGTCATCTATATTAATGATCTGGATGATAATGTGGTAAACTGGATCAGCAAATTTGCAGGTGGCACTAGGATTGAAGGTGTAGTGAACAGCAAGGAAGGCTACCAAATCTTGCAGCAGGATCTGGACCAGCTATGAAGATGTGCTAAAGATGGAAGATGGAACTTAATGCAGACAAGTTTGGGGTTTTGCACTTTGAGAAGACAAACCAGGGTCAGACTTACATAGTGAACAGTAGGGCACCGAGGAGTGCAGTAGAGCAGAGAGATCTGGAAATATAGATATGTTAATGAGATACAACTGTGGCATCACAGATAGATAGTATCGCAAAGAGAGCTTTTCGTACACTGTCCTCCATAAGTCAAAGTATTGAGTATGGGAGCTGGGATGTTATGTTGAAGTTGTATAAAATTTGGCAAGGCACCCACCCACAAAAAAAAATAACAATAAGATTAGAAGAGTACAGAGAAAATTTACAGCACTTGAGGCTGTAATTTATGGCACTGAGTTATAGAGAAAGGCTGATCCAGTTTAGAACTTCTTCCCTAGAGCATAGGAGAATGAGGGGAGATTTGATGGAGATATACAAAATTGTAAGGGGTACAAATTGGGTAAATGCAAGCCGGCTTTTTCACTAAAGTCATGTAAGACTAGAACTAGAGGTGATAGGTTTCGGGATGAAAAGATTAAGTATTTTAGGGGAACTTGAGGGGGAACTCAAGAGGGTGAATGGAGTATGGAGCGAGCTGCCAGCAGAGGAGGTGAATGTGGATTTGACTGCAATATTTAAGAGAAGTTTGAATAATTAAGGAGAGTACGGAGAGCTATGGCCCGGTTTTATTTTTCATATGAACCTCATTGACTCCTGTCCCAACATTGGTTCAGTATTAATGAACTGGAGGTGAAATTCAAACACAACAGCGCACTATGGACGTTGAAAGTTACTGAGGTACCCTGTTCCAGGAGGCAATTCACCTCTGAAATTACTACAACACTTATCAGTCAAAAGGGTTAGGAGGATGAGACTGTGACTGAGGAAAGTAGTGCAAGAGCATCAGCCCTTGCATTTGACCAACACTGTGAGATCTGTGGCCCAGGGTCCACTCCATAAGGAAATGAAGAGAAACATGGTTGTAATAGAAGGGAGCATTTTCAGCAGTAATAGATAACAGTCTCTGCAGCTACAACTGATAGCCTTAAAGACTAGATTGTCTTGTTGGTGGTAGACTTCAAGAGAGTAATTTGGAGTAAGAGGAGAAATAGCCAGCAGAAATGCTCCTAATGGAAATCAATGACCGATTGAACAAAGAATCCGTCCTGCCGAGCCCAAATTAAAAAGCAAAACCACTAAAAATAATCATCACTGGATTACTGCCTCAACCATGTGCAATTCATCTCAGAGTCAACAAGATCAAAAATTTGAATGCGTGGCACATAGATTGTTCTGAGGAAAGTTTGATGATTGGTGCTGGGACCTTGGTTGCTACGTTAATATATTAATGACTGTGAATACAGGATACTTGTGGATGACATAAAGGTTAATTGTATTGTGGTCAGCAAGTTTGTTTAAAGTAGAACAGGATATTTACTACAAGGAAAGCTGGGCGAGGCATTGGTAGATGGAAATTAATTTGAACAAGTGCAAGGTGATGCATTTTGGGAAGGCAAATAGGAGGAATACATATCTAGTAAATGATAGGGTGCAAAGGAGTGTTAACAAACGAGGGGAAGCTTGAAGCTTGAGTGCACAGTTCCTGGAAAGTGACAACAAAAGTAAATAGGATGGCAAGATGCACAATATGCTCGCCTTGACAGAGCAGAGCATAAAATATATAAATAGGGACATTACTGCAACCTGTGTTTTTGTAAAGTTGCAGCATATACAGTTTTGGTTGCTGTACTATAAGCACACAGCTGCACTAGAAAGAATTCACCAGGATGTTCCATGGATTGTAGGATTTCAGTAATGGAGAGAGAGTAGATAAGCAGGGCTTATTTTCCATGGCGCAGAGGAGGCCAAGGTGTGACCTAATAGAGGTATACAAGCTGCATAGATATGCAGTGGATTCCGTTAATTAGGCCGTTGGTTAATCAGAACAGCTGCTTATTTGGGACAACTCTCAAAGGACAAAAGCTAAATTGAGACAATAGCTAGGGTTTCCTTCATTTATTTGGGACATTGAGGTCAGGATATTGTTCATCAACTATAGCTCAGCATTTAATACCATCATTCCCACAATCCTGATTGAGAAGCGCAGAACCTGGGCCTCTGTACCTCCCTCTGCAATTGGATGCTCGACTTCCTAACCGGAAGACCACAATCCATGCGGATTGGTGACAACATATCCTCCTTGCTGACAATCAACACTGGCGCACCTCAAGGGTGTGTGCTTAGCCCACTGCTCTACTCTCTATATACACGTAACCTTGTGGCTAGGCATAGCTCAAATACCATCTACAAATTTCCTGATGATACAACCATTGTTGGTAGAATCTCAGGTGGTGACGAAAGGGTGTACAGGAGTGAAATATGCCAACTAGTGGAACGGTGCCGCAGCAACAACCTGGCACTCAATGTCAGTAAGACGAAAGAGCTGACTGTGGACTTCAGGAAAGGTAAGACAAAGGAACACATACCAATTCTCATAGAGGGATCAGAAGTGGAGAGAGTGAGCAGTTTCAAATTCCTGGGTGTCAAGATCTCTGAGGTTGAACCTGGTCCCAACATATCAATGTAGTTATAAAGAAGGCAAGACAGTGGCTATACTTTATTAGGAGTTCGAAGAGATTTGCCATGTCAATAAATACACTCAAAAATTTCTATAGATGCACCGTGGAGAGCATTCTGACAGGCTGCATCACTGTCTGGTATGGGGGGGAGGGGAGGGGGCTACTACACAGGACCGAAAGAAGATGCAGAAGGTTGTAAACCTAGTCAGCTCCATCTTGGGTACTAGCCTACAAAGTACCCATGATATCTTTAGGGAGCGGTGTCTCAGAAAGGCAGCATCCATTATTAAGGACCTCCAGCACCCAGGGCATGTCCTTTTCTCACTGTTACCATCAGGTAGAAAGTACAGAAGCCTGAAGGCACACACTCAGCGATTCAGGAACAACTTCTTCCCCTCTGCCATGCAATTCCTAAATGGACATTGAACCTTTGGACACTACCTCACTTTTTTAAATATACAGTATTTCTGTTTTTATATGTTTTTAATCTATTCAATATACATATACTGTAATTGAATTACTTATTATTATTTTTTAATTTTATTATTTTTTCTCTTCTATATTATATATTGCATTGAACCGCTGCTGCTAAGTTAACAAATTTCATGTTATATGCCAGTGATAATAAACCTGATTCTGATTCACTATGCCACTTAATTGGAGCAGGAGACTGTTACCAGTTTCTAGCTAGCATCAGTTCCATGCCTTGCATGGCCATTAGATACTTCACTGTGCTTACACAAATCAGTTTTTAATTAGCATCAGTTACGTGTGTTTACATTCAAAAAGCAGTGATTTTGTCATTGATAACTGACAAGAAATAAGTAGTAAGACAACTTGGCACTGTTTTGCCAAATGCACATTCAAGCATTCAGGCTTTGAGATCCCAAAAACAACCGGGAGTGAAAATGAAACTATTTCACTATTTCAACAATTTAGGAATTACAAAGGTATTGACAATCATCATAATGAAGATTTGGAGGGACACAGTTATCTAAAGAATTGATTGGGCAGTCCATCATCTGCACTAGGTGTCTGCGCTGATTTTGTTCATTTGCAGTCAATCAAAAGAACACGTCAGATGAATTAGTCCGTCGCTAACCATTAGGAACTAATACAGTGTTATACTACTGGAGGGGTAATGCTAGTGTTCTCATTTGTTCTGTATTTCATTTAAATACATGAACTGTTACTCAGTTAAATGACAGATTGTCTTTTTATGCCTTTTAACTATTTCTATGAAACTTTAGCTAATTGGGAGAGCCGCTTCATTGAACCAAAATGTACTGATTCCGATGTGTCCCGATTAACCAGAATCCACAGCATCAGACACTCAGAATTGCTTTTCTCACAGTAGGGGTTAGGTTTAAGGTGAGCAGAAGGAGTTTAGAAACAGTTTTCAAAAGAATTTTTTTTTGAGAGAGAGCTTTTCATTTCTGGAGAACAATGCCAGAGGAAGTGGTGGAATCAAATGCAAATATTACATTTGACAGACATTTAGATAGACACACAAGGGCAAAAACAGCAGCAAACAGTCCTAATGGTCAGGCAAATGGTTTTAGTTTAGGTGGGCAAAAAGATTGGCATGGACATAGTGGGCCAAATAATCTGAAGGTGTGTTGTACAACCACAGCTAAAACAAGTACAAGGAAATCAGAAGGTAAGAGTGTCTTCACTTGAATCAAAATGGGACCAGTTTCTGCAGAATCAAAAAAAAAACACTAGATATAGCTATGGTTTCAAATGAAGTGTTAAAGCACATACAGGACTCAGATCTGAAATGTTAACTTTCTCTTTTCATGAATGCCACCTGACTTGTTGATTGTTTCCAGCAGGTTCTGTTTTTAATATAATCATAACCAAAAGCCTGTCAGTGAGGAACAGCATGTAAAACCAATCACTTTAACTAGTGTAAGGAAAAAGGGTAGAAAGAAATAATAAAGGCTCACTATCTGACTCCATGTAACATTCAGAACAAGGAACACACACAAAATGCTGGAAGAATTCAGCAGGCCGAGCAACATCTATGGAAAAGAGTAAACAATCAATGTTTTGGGCTGAGACCCTTTGGACTCCTAATGAAGGATCTCAGCCCGAAAGATCAACTGTTCATTCCTTTCCATAGATGATGCCTGACCTGCTGTGTTCCTCCAGCATTTTGTGTGTGTTACAGAAATAAATGGATACTACCTAGCATATTTTTCAAAGCAATTAACAATTTGTTGGAAAACTCAGCAGGTCCAACAGCATCTGTGGGGGGAAAGAACTGATGGCATTTCAAGTCAAAATCCTGCAATAGGACTTTCCTCCAACAGAAGCTGCTCAACCTGCTGAGTTCCTCCAGCAGATTGTTTGTTACTCCAACTTCTGCAATATCTGTGTCTCCTGTTTTTCCAGAGTGTGCTTGTAAAGCAACAAAGGCTTGGAATTAAACATTCCAGGATACTCCTTGTTGAAAAAAAAGGCAAGCAAAATAAAAATGGAGACAAAATCAGACATGAAGATGTGGATGCTGGATATTGAAAATTAAAACAAACAGCTGGATGGAAATACTCAGGTCAGGCTAAATTTTTAGTTAGAGAAATAATGTTTCAACTTCATTGCACTGGAAATGGAGGACTGATCTTGACAGTACAGAATGAGATAAAAGCCATGAAAGGAACAATCTTAACTCAAAAAAAAATCAACGTAAAGATCAGTTTGGATGAAGCTAAGAAAATACAAGGGGCATAAAACACTAAAGCAACTACATACAGAGAGGCCCCAAGAGAATATTGGTAATTGAGGAAACAACATAAATCAGAAAATTAAAGGTGTATGTAACAAGGTAATACAATAATCACGGGGTATTTAATCTACATAAAGACTGAACAAGTCAGCAGAAAGATGAAACATTCACATTGCCTCAGAAATGGTTTATCATGAATATATTCTCAAGCAAATAAGCGATAGGTTGGTTATTTTAGATACTATACTGATAAGTATGAAAATGTCAAATTATTTACCTGGTAGTTAAAGGGTGTTTGAGTAACATAATTAAAGTATGATTGAGTTTTATGATAAGAAAAGTGATTTAGTTCATCCTGAAATCTACGGCTTAAATAGAAATAGTATAAACTGTGACAGGATAAAACATGTCTTTGGTTGATTGGGAAACTACATTAAAAGCCATGATCATAAAGAAGCAATGACAAACAGTTCAAGAATTAATACAGATCAGCCAATCATGTGGCAACAACTCAATACATAAAAGCATGCAGACACGGTCAAGATGCAACATGGCCTTCAAAGATGAAATTTTCAGAGTTCAAAGCTTCATGTGCCTGTCAGAATAAAAGGCAATGATAACAAGCTTTCAGAACCTTGGTTTTCAAGGGATATTGAGGCCCTGGTTAAGAAAAGAAGAGGTGCATTAGCAGGTATAGGTAGGAGGAACAAATGAAGCTCTTATGGAATATAAGAAATGCAAGAGAACACTTGAGAAAGAAATCAGGAGAGCTTAAAAAAGGCATGAGATTGCCTTAACAGACAACAGGAAAGAAAATTCTAAGAGGTTCTACAGATACGTTAAGAGCAAAAGGATCGCAAGGGACAAAATTGGTCCTCTGGAAGATCAGAACTGTAATCCATGCATGGAGCCAGAAGAGATGGAGAAGATCTTAAATGGAATTTTTTCATTTGTATTTTACTCAGGAAGCAGACACAGAGTCTATAGAAGCGATGCAAAGCAGCATCAAATTCATGGAACCTATACAGATTGCAGAAGAGGGGTTGTTTGCTCCTTGGAGGCAAACTAGGGTGGATAAATACCCAGGGACTGACAAGGTGTTCCCTTGGACCCTGTAGGAGGCAAGTCCAGAGATTGCACGAGCCCTAGTAGAGATATTTAAATCATCCTTAGTGACAGGCGAGGTACCAGAGGATTGGAGGACAGCTAATACTGTTCTGCTGTTTAAGAAAGGCTCTAAAAATAAACCAGGAAATTATAGGCTAGTAGGCCTGACATTAATAGTAGGAAAATTATTGGAAGCTATTCTAAGGGACTGGATATATAAGGAACTGAATACTCATATATCTAAATATTCATACTGATTACAGATAGTCAGCATGGCTTTGTGCAAAGTAGTTCATTTCTAACCAATCTTATAGGGCTTTTTCTGAGGAGGTTGCCAGGAGAGTTGATGAAGTTAAGGCAGTGGATGTTGTCTACATAGACTTTAGCAAGGCCTTTGACAAGATCCTGCATGGGAGGATGGGCAAGAAGGTTCAGTTGCTCAGCATTCAGGATGAGGTAGTAAATTGGATCAGACATTGTCTTTGTGGGAGAAGCCAGAGAGTGGGTGTAGATGATTGCCTCTCTGACTGGACTAGTGGAGTGCTGTCGGGATCGGTACTGGGTCCGTTGTTGTTTGTCATCTAGATCTGGATGAAGATGGTGTGGTTAACTGGATCTGCAAACTAGCATGTGGCACCAAGATTAGGGGTGTGTAGCGGACAACGGGATCTGGACCAACTGAAAAAAATAGGCTGAAAAAATCACAGTTGGAATTTAATGCAGACAAGTGCAAGGTGGTGCACTTCGGTAGGACTACCCAGGGTAGGTCTTACACAGTGAATGGTAGGGCACTGAGGAGCATGGTAGAACAAAGAGACCTGTGTGTACTGGTCCATAATTCAGTGAAAGTGGCTTCAGTGGCATAGGGTCATAAAGAAAGCTTTTGATAGATTGGCCTTCATAAATTGAGTACAGGAGATGGGATGTTATGTTGGTGGGGCATAATTTGGATATTATGTGCAGTTCTGGTCACCTGCCTTCAGGGATGATGTAAACAAGGTTGAAAGAATACAGTACAGAGAAAAATTACAAGGATGTTCCCAGGACTGGAGGAGCTGAGTTACAAGGAAAGATTGAATACGTTATGACTTTATTCCTTGGAACATAGAAGATTAAGGGGAGACTTGATAAAGACATACAAAATTATAAGGGGTATAGACAGAGCAAACGCAAGCAGGCTTTCTCCACTGAGGTTGGGAGGGACTATAACTGGCGGTCATGGGTTAAGGGTGAAAGGTGAAAAGTTTAAGAGGAGCACAAGAGGAAGCTTCTTCACTCAGACGGTTGTGAGAACATGAAACGAGCTGCCAGTGCAAGTGGTCTATCACTGAGCAGCAGTGAACCATCTGATTGGCCTATCAGAGTTCTCTTTGGGAACTAGTTGACTTGATCAGCATGTTTGATCTGGCTGTTGTTCACGATTGCACTTAAAAAAAAGTGGTGCATGTGAACATGATTTCAATATTTAGGAGAAGTTTGGATGCATATATGGATGGTAGGGGTATGAAGGACTATGGTCCTGGTGCAGGTCAATGGGAGCAAACAGTTTAAATTGTTTGGCACAGACTAGATGGGCCAAAGGGCCTGTTTCTGTGCTGTGCAGTTCTAATGACTCTATAAAAGGTTCAGTTGTTATTCTAACCAAACATCAGAATGAGGAAGAAATGCAATCTGAGCGACTTTGACAGTGGAATGATTGTTAGTGTCAGAAGGGTAATTTGAGCATTTCAGAAACTGCCGATCTCCTGAGATTTTCAAGCACAATACTCTTTAGAATTTACAGAGAATGGTGCAAAAAGACATCCAATGAGTAGCAGTTCTGAGGAAAAAACACCTTCCTAATGAAAGCTCAGAGGAGAATGACCAGACTAGCTTAAGCTCACAGGAAGGTGACAGTAACTGCAATAACCCTATGTTACAACAGCGGTGTGCAGAAGAGCATCTCTGAATGCACAACACCTTCAACCTTGAAGTGGATGGGCTACAGCCACAGAAGGCCACAAACATACACTTAGTATCCACTTTATTAGGTACAGGAGGTACCTAATAAAAGAGATGTGCACTCATTGGCCACTTTAAGACAAACTCAGAGGGATAGCTATTTAAATTAAGGGCAGTATTAGATCATGAAAAGGTCTTTTTAATTTGCCAAAAAGTTGCAAGGCCGAGGATTGGGAAAATTTCAGAAATCTGCAGGACTATGGCATTGAAAAGAAAAGGGAAAAGAGAGTACAATGATGACCTAACAAGGAACAAAAAGCTTTCACTAATATATAGAAAGACTAGCTAACCTTAATGTTGATCACATATCCACTGAACCAGAAGAAATTATATTTAGAAATAATGAAGTGACAAAGTAAATATTTATATTAGTCTTCAAGAATTTTTTTTAAAACTCTCAAAAATAGTGGAGATCTGCAGGTCTTGTGAAAAGGAAGAGCTCAAGCAAGCAACACCAAGCTAGTGTTATTCAGTCTCTCCACTTTATCACAGACATTGCAGTCTGCTTAGTCCACCCCTTCCCCTTCTCTGCAACTCAAAATACTTTTTTTTCTATTTCAGGTTAAAGGTCAACAAGCTGAAAGCAGTAACTCTGGATTAGATTTCATCTAGGCCTGGCGATTTATCGACTTTGAGAGGTACTTTATCACTTTCTCATTTACTATGGTTATTTTATGTAACATTTCACACTGGCCTCCCTTAACTGCCACATCAATATCTTCTGTAAGGTGTTCGTCTTCAATCTCCACACAGGTTGCCGGTACTGTGTCAATTTGCCCCTTTCTTGCCCAAGTTATCTTCACACTCTTTAATATACTAAAAAAGTCTTCGGATTTGCTTTGATTCAAACAGCCTTACTTTATTAAGTTGTCTTTGATTTGCTGATTTCCCTTTTAATATCAACCTTCACTATCTACTCTTCTGCTGGGGACTAGAGTCGGCCCTCCCGCCCTTTTTCTTTGTGGGAACACGTTTATCCTAAACCTAGTGTATCGGCTTCTTAAACGCTCCTTTTTACTCCAAATGAACCATCAAAACCTAATTTTACAATAAACGCTTTCAAATAAAGTTATGTGCCAAAGCTCATCTTTTTAATAATACTTCTGTTTTATATACATTTCAGCTGTTGGCATACAGTGTCAGATGATGCGTGAAATTCGCCAGAAACCCAGTGATTTGTGTTACTGCATTGTGGTTAACGTGAGATAACTACACAAAACAAACAGGCTGTAAAAGGACTCTACCTCCCAAGAGGTCCCAGCCAGAGCAAAACATTGATCTCCGGTTGTTTTCTGATTAATTGTGACAGCCTCTTATAACATGACACTTTAAAAGCAAGTTTTTTTTTGGTTTATCAGAGACGTTATAATGAATATTAATAAGATCAGACCTCCCGTTGACTTCACTCTGGCTGGAGAGACTAGCCGGCCAGCCCTACAAAGCCCTCCCTGCGTTACCCGTGGCTTTTGAGCGCTTTGACCGCGATGTCAAAGCGCCAAATTGCCCATCCTCTCAAATACCCCTCGGCTTCCATTTGTGCAGAACTTAATCAAAAAAAAACCCAGTATAGGGAGGAAATGAGACCAACGCAAATTCGGATGAAAAGCAGGATTCCGAGAAAATGTGGTACATTGTCACCGGAGCCCAGCCCCGTGTGACAGATAGGGTAGGGTGGCTCCTATTGTCCATTACCTTCAAGCCGTGCATTATTCTCCCTCTCTACATAACTGGCCAGGCTGCTAAAGTTACAGGAGTAATAAACATCTACGGATGGATTACACCGTGGAGTGGAGCAGAATTGGGATAGAAGTGGGGCTTAAAACGTCAAATGCGAGTGTCAGTTCCAAAGTGGGTGCAACTAACAACAAAAAGTCCTTTCAGAAGGGAGCTGTGAAGGTGGGGGTGGGGTGGTTCGAGGGGGCGTTCTGCAGGCGACCGGGACCCGCGTCTCTGTGTAATGGTCCCGGGTGAGAGGAAGGAGCGGCTTGACAAAGGGTTGTGGACACTAGGCCCGCAGCAAGCCTGGGAATGGTGGTGGTTGTGTGCACTGGAGCTCGGTAATCCGTGCACTGCGCAAGGGGGCGAAGGTGCGAGGGTTTGCAGGAGCTTCTCCCTCCCAGCCCCGGGTGCCTACTCACTCTGCTGCTGCTGCTGCTGCTGGAGAGAGGAGTCGGCCAGGCTGCCCGAGCCCTGCAGCACCAAGTGCCTCTGAGGCTCGGGCAGACACTTCTTGCAGAAGGAGTGCAAACATGGCAGCAGTTTGGGATCTCGACTTTGGAAATTCTGCTTGCAGACGGCGCACGTCTCCAGCAGGTTGAGCTGGGCTCCCTCCGCCTTGTCGCCTTGTTCCCTGCTCTCCGCTTCGTTTCCTGTGTTCAGCCCGGGCTCCTGCGGGCTCTCTGCCATCTCACGGCTGCAGCTTCAGGCTGGCGTTGCCCCTGCAATTCCCATCCGTCTGTGTGTGTATGTGTTCCTGCGATGTGGGGGGGTGGGGCGGCGGGGAGCTTGTTATTTAATCCATCCACATATTTGGCCGTTGCTGCCGTAGGAAGCGCTCCTCGGGCGTTCAGATTCTCGGCTGCTGTCAAATGTAAGAACTGCTCCATCTCCCGGGCACAGAGCGCCATTGAGAAGCGGGCAAACCACGTTCATCCCTGCACGTCACTGGCTCTCTGTTAATATTAATAACCCGCAGCAACAGGCGACACCAGCCCAGGCTGCTCCACAACGGGGCAGCTCCCTGCAAGATGGGTTCGGATTTCGGCCGGTGTGGGGCAGAGGCTGCACAGTGCACAGGAATAAAATGATGACGATTGGCTTCTATATATTGGAGGAGATTGGCTTGTGTGCTTCGTCGAAAGCAATTGTTAAATGTCCTCTTGGCTTCCTCTGGCTTTTAAAAAAAAAGCAAATTCATTTCGTAGGGCTATTGACATGACAGGAATATTCTCGCTAGCTTCATTTCACTAAACCTTCATTTGAAATAGTTCTTCCCAACAAACTTATAAAGTGGACATTATAAAAGATGGGCATTGAGATCAAAAGTTAATCTCTCCGTTGGATCTATGGTCAAGTCTCCCAATTCATTGGTGGGGTGTCATACACTCAATCCATATTAGGGTATTATAAATCATTGCTCCCCTTACCTGAAAATGATTAGCTTGCAATAGGGGGAATGAGGTGAGGATTCAGTTAACTTGACTCCTAGGATGGTAGATAAGTCATACAAGTAAACTTTGGAGTAAGCTAGATCATTGCTCCCTAAAGTACACAAATATGTACAGGACATGAGAAGGAAAAAGCCACTTGGCCCCTCAATCCTCCCCCACCTTCCAACTGATCATGAATGATCTGCCCCAGCTCTCCGTCCTTCACTGTGCCAATTCCTCACAATCCTCAATCATCAGATCTTATAAAACTGCATCTACCTCCTTTTTAAACACCCCCACTCCACAGCCCTCTGCATAATTCCGGAGATTTGCCCGGAATGATGAAATTCCCAAAACCTGAGAACATTCCCTAATCTTGTCAGTGACTCCTCGATTGAGATTCTCTCTCCCTGCTGCATGCTCTTGTTTTTATAAGATCTCTCTTCATTCCTCCCAAGTCCAAAGAATATAAATGTAATTTCTTTAGCCATGTGGTAAAGCAACCTTTTAATCCCAGGAATTAATCTGACAAACTCTTTTTTAAAAAAATATCTGGTAAAACCTCATTGAAATGGATACAAAGTAATTTTTAACTCCTGGCATAAGAAGCTGAGATAAAGCACACCTTCCCAAAGGCTCTCCCTATCTTACAAACACATGATTTATGCACAGTTCGTACATCAGAGTAAGTACATCTTGGAGACTGGTGAGATGGATATGCCGCCTGCCGTGAGACTCTGGGCATCTTCTGTCAGGTGTGAACTGGGTTCACGACTGCATTTCTGACTTGCAAACTGTTCAGGTTACACGAAGCTCACGTGAGATTTGTGCTTCAGAGATTCTCCTATCAACAGCCCCTCCTCTGCCATAACCTGAGGAGAAATTTCTCAAAGGACAGAGGTTCCTGCCCGAGACAGTAAGAGTTTTTCAGTCTTTGACTACATTTAAAACAGAACAAGTGTTTCTGGACATTAGAGCAACCAAAATACAATGAGGAATTGGGCAAGAAAATTATGTCAAGGGGCTGAACAGTCTACACCTGCTTCTTACGCAATTATTTCTGTGGGATTCTTTCCTCTTTTCGGCTCACCCCACCGTCTTGGCACCAGCCCCTCCCCCGCATATTACCCAGATTTTTACTCCCTATTTATATAATTTCCTTCTCAAAAGTCACTGTTAAATATTAAATCTTCTTCCAACACACAGTATTCTTAATTACTTTCAAAAAATCTTCCAAAATACAAAAAAAACTTTGGATGCTGAGGTAAAAATAGAAAATGCTACAAACACTCAACAGGTCAGACAACAGCTGTGGGGAGAGAAACAGGATTAACATTTCAGATTAATTACCCTTCATCAGTCCTTACCATTTGTAGTGATTTCTCCATCTCCACTCTGATTCTTTGGCAGGTTATCCTGGATGTTTTTCCTTTAATTGTCACAGTTCTAAATCTCTGCTTAACATTCTCTGTACTAAATGAAAGAGGTGAGGCCTCTCTAGTGCATTGACAGAGATTCCTTGTCACTGCTTTTGTTCTGTAAGATCTCCTCTGTGGGCCTTGAAACGCTGCCAGAAATTTTATTTGCAGGAAACTATAAAGATTCCATGTAAATTACTTGGTTACTCTGGCATCAATCATTGCCCTGGACTAATATGTAAAGAACTGCATCAGACCCTGCTGACAACAAGAGCCTTTGTAAAAGTCGATGCAGCCCTTGAAACCTAGAGCAATATGGACAAAGTGCTAGATGAGCTCAGCTGCATCTTTTAGGGCAAAGGAATTGTCAATATTTTGAGTCCTGATCCAGGATCACAACCTGAAGTAGTGGCAGTCCCTATCCCCAACATAAGTTGCTCAACTCACTGAGTTGCTTCAGCAGCTTGGTTTTTTTCACCCTTGGAACTGTGCCCAGTGACATTGACACTCAGCCAAGTGTCAATGGCTGTGAGCTTCGACCACACCTGTCTCTACACTACACTGTAAACATTTTAAACCACTTTTTATAATACTGTTTACATTGTAAATACAGGCTTATATTTATGTATTTACGCACATTTTACTCCATATCCATACTCTAACTTTATTTGTATATAATCCTTTTTTTCACTATTAGTTGAATGTTGTTCTTTTTGTTGCAGGTCACATCCTTGACCATATATGTGTGTGTTATTAAACTGATTTTATTTTTAAAGGTAAATATAACTGGCTGGCAGTTCCGCCCCCCCCCCCCCCATCAGAGTCAGGCCCTCATCCTGAGCTCCATAACATTCCAACATATACAAATGTCACAGGGTATGTTCAAACTTCAAAATAAGTTTATTATCAAAGTATGTATATGTCACCTTTGTGCACCCTTAACACCTAGTGGAGTCGTCGGAGCACCGTCATGTCAAGCTTTTTGCACCAATCTTTTTGGTGCTTGATCGTCACACAGCGTGTCTTGGGCATCTGAAACCTGGCGGAGCTCATCCCTCTCCAGGTTTTTTGGAGCCGGCTGGATTCGAACTCAGGAGGCTTTGCTCCAAAGTCCAGCACTGATGCCACTATGCCACCAACCAGCCACCATACACCACCTTTACCTTGAGATTAAATTCAGGCATTCACAATAGAATAGAAATTACAAGAGAATCTTTGAAAAACTACACAGAAACGAAGACTGACAAATATCCAATCACAAACAAGAGAAAATCTGCTGATTCTGGAAATCCAAGCAACACACACAAAATGCTGGAGGACCTCAGCAGGGCAGGCAGCAACTATGGAAAAGACTTTTGGGCCAAGACCCTTTATCAGGACTCCGTCCAAATGTCCAATGTGCAAAAGATGACGAAATGTGCAAATAAAAAAGTAAATAAATAATACTGAGAATTTGAGTGGTAGAGTCCTTGAAAGTGAGTCCATAGTTTGTGGAATCAGTTCGGGGTTGAGTTGAGTGAAGTTGTCCGGTTCAGAAGCCTGAAGGTTGAAGGGTAATAACCGTTCCTGAACCTGGTTGTATGTGACCTAAGGCATCATACCAATGGCAGCAGAGAAAAGACTGGATAGCCTGGATGATGGGGGTCCTTGATGATGGATGCTGCTTTCTTATAAGAGTACTCCTTGTAGATGTGCGCATTGGTGGGGAGGGCTTTGCCTTTGATGGAATTGGCTGTATCCACCACTTTTCCAGTTTGGTCTTTGCATACCAGTCCACAAGACCATAAGATATAGGAGCAGAAGTAGGCCCTTCAGCCCATTGAGTCTGTCCCACCATTCAATCATGGGCTGATCCAATTCTTCCAGTCATCCCCACTCCTCTGCCTTCACCCCATACCCTTTGATATCCTGGCTAATCAAGAACCTGTCTATCTCTGCCTTAAATAAACCCAATGACCTGGCCTCCACAGCCACTCGTGGCAACAAATTCAACAGATTTGCCACCCTCTAATTTGTCCACAACTCTGTTCTAAATGGACATCCTTCAATCCTGAAGTCGTACCCTCCTGTCCTGGACACCCCTACCATGGGAAGTACTTTGCCATATCTAATATGTTCAGGCCTTTTATCATTTGGAATGTTTCTATGAGATCCCCCACTCATTCTCCTGATCCCCAGGGAATACAGCCCAAGAGCTGCTGGATGTTCCTCATACGGTAACCCTTTCATTCCTGGAATCATTCTTATGAATCTTCTCTGAACCTTCTCCAATGTCAGTATATCCTTTCTAAAATAAGGAGCCCAAAACTGCACACAATACTCAAGTGTGGTCTCACGAGTGCCTTATAGATCCTCAACATCACATCTCTGCTCTTATATTCTATACCTCGAGAAGTGAATGCCAATGTTGCATTTGCCTTCTTCACAACTGACTCAACCTAGAGGTTAACCTTTAGGGTATCTTGCACAAGGACTCCCAAGTCCCTTTGCATCTCTGCATTTTGAATTCTCTCCCCATCTAAATATAGTCTGCCTGTTTATTTCTTCCACCAAAATGCATGACCATACACTCTCCAACATTGTATTTCATTTGTCACTTCTTTGCCCATTCCCCTAAACTATATAAGTCTCTCTGCAGGGTCTCTGTTTCCTCAACACTACTCACTCCTCCACCTATCTTTGTATCATCAGCAAACTTAGCATAAATCCATTAATACCATAGTCCAAAGCATTGACATACATCGTAAAATGCAGTGGTCCCAACACCGACCCCTGTGGAACTCCACTGGTAACCAGCAGCCAGTCAGAATAGGATGCCTTTATTCCCACTCTCTGTTTTCTGTTGACCATCCAATGCTCCACCCATTCTTGTAATTTCCCTGTAATTCCTCATTTGCGGCACCTTGTCAAAGGCCTTCTGAAAATCCAAGTACACCACGTCATCCTGCTTGTAATTTCCTCAAAGAATTGCAGTAGGTTTGTCAGGCAGGATTTTCCTTTCAGAAGACCATGCTGGCTTCGGCCAATCTTGTCATGTGCCTCCGGGTACTCTAATTTCATCCTTAACAATCGATTCCAAATGTGTCCATGATGCAACCAGTCAGGATACTCTCCACTGTGCATCTTTAGAAGTTCGCCAGAGTCTTAGATGACATGCCAAATGTGTGTAAAATTCATGTGCAGTGACATCAAACAGCACGCAATCCTCAGTTTGAATTCAGTGGCATAGGAGTCCACCACATGAGCATGTTAGCCTCCCACTCTGAAGCATGACATGGCACAAAGATTAAGACATGTTGCTGTATCATTTAAAAGTCATTGCCTGAGAGGGATTTTCAATATTGAATTTTCCAATTTTAGTCTCTTATTTCTCCCTCTCTCCCTCCTTCTCCCTTACCACCTCCCCTCAGACCCCTCACCCATTTAACCCCATTTTTTTCCTCTACTTCCTCTTCCATCCACTAACTTTACACACAGGATCCATATCCCATCCCCCTTCTGGTTCTAACTGTTGTTCAACTCTCTTGTCCTCTGATAGTTTCAGTTCTCACCTCCTTTATTTAGCAGAATCCAGCACTAGGGTTCCTGCTTATCTCCCCCCTGCAGTTGTCTCCCATCTTCACACACACTGCTGTTTTATTCTCTTATTCTCTCTCTCTCTCTCTCTCTCTCTCTCCCTCCTCCTCTCTCTCTCCTACTCCCCACCCTCCCCACCCCCTCTCCCTATCATTCACCTGCCATTCCTAATCCATCCTGCTCACCTCCAATACCAGGCAATACCATACCTGTCATCGCACAACTTTTCATTATTCCTCTATTCTTACCATTCCCTTTCCCTCTCTATATCAGCCATCTCACCTCTCCACTCTCAAGCCTGATGCAGGGTTTTGACCCAAAACATTAACCATTTCTTTCCTCCCACTGATCTGCTCAACACACTAAGTACCTCCAGCAGATCATTTACTTACCTCTCAGAAGTTTCCACAGCTATGGATTGTACCTTCTCTCTCACAATTGGAATCCATAAATACCTATCCCTGGATTTTCTCCCTGAGTTTGCACATCCTTCCATATCATTTATTTATTACGATGCAGAAGGAAGCCATTCAGCCCATTGGATGCGAGCCAGATCCCAGTAAAAACATAGAAACATCGAAAATAGGTGCAGGAGTAGGCCATTCGGCCCTTCAAGCCTGCACCACCATTCAGTATGATCATGGCTGATCATCCAACTCAGAACCCTGTACCTGCTTTCTCTCCATACCCCCGATCCCTTTAGCCACAAGGGCCATATCTAACTTCCTCTTAAATATAGCCAATGAACTGGCCTCAACTGTTTCCTGTGGCAGAGAATTCCACAGATTCACCACTCTCTGTGTAAAGAAGTTTTTCCTCATCTCGGTCCTAAAAGGCTTCCCCTTTATCCTTAAACTGTGACCCCTCATTCTGGACTTCCCCAACATCGGAAACAATCTTCCTGCATCTAGCCTGTCCAATCCCTTTAGAATTTTAAATGTTTCAATAAGATCCCCCCTCAATCTTCTAAATTCCAGTGAGTATAAGCCTAGTTGATCCAGTCTTTCTTCATATGGAAGTCCTGCCATCCCAGGAATCAATCTGGTGAACCTTCTCTGTACTCCCTCTATGGCAAGAATGTCTTTCCTCAGATTAGGGGACCAAAACTGCACACAATACTCTAGGTGCGGTCTCACCAAGGCCTTATACAACTGCAGTAGAACCTCCCTTCTCCTGTACTCAAATCCTTTTGCTATGAATGCCAAAATACCATTTGCCTTTTTCACCGCCTGCTGTACCTGCATGCCCACCTTCAATGACTGGTGTACAATGACACCCAGATCTCGTTGCATCTCCCCTTTTCCTAATTGGCCACCGTTCAGATTATAATCTGTTTTCCTGTTTTTGCAACCAAAGTGGATAACCTCACATTTATCCACATTAAATTGCATCTGCCATGAATTTGCCCACTCACCTAACCTATCAAAGTCACCCTGCATTCCCTTAGCATCCTCCTCACAGCTAACACCGTCGCCCAGCTTCGCGTCATCCGCAAACTTGGAGATGCTGCATTTAATTCCCTTGTCTAAATCATTAATATATATTGTAAGCAACTGGGGTCCCAGCACTGAGCCTTGCGGTACCCCAATAGTCACTGCCTGCCATTCTGAAAAGGTCCCGTTTACTCCCACTCTTTACTTCCTGTCTGTCAACCAATTCTCTATCCACATTAATACCAGAACCCCAATACCATGTGCTTTAAGTTTGCACACTAATCTCCTGTGTGGGACCTTGTCAAAAGCCTTTTGAAAATCTAAATATACCACATCCACTGGCTCTCCCCTATCCACTCTACTAGTTACATCTTCAAAAAATTCTGTAAGTTTCGTCAGACATGATTTTCCTTTCACAAATCCATGCTGACTTTGTCCGATGATTTCACCTCTTTCCAAATTTGCTGTTATCACATCTTTGATAAACGACTCTAGCATTTTCCCCACCACCGATGTCAGACTAACCGGTCTATAATTCCCCGGTTTCTCTCTCCCTCCTTTTTTAAAAAGTGGGATTACATTAGCCACCCTCCAATCCTCAGGGACTAATCCAGAATCTAAGGAGTTTTGAAAAATTATCACTAATACATCCACTATTTCTTGGGCTACTTCCTTAAGCACTCTGGGATGCAGACCATCTGGCCCTGGGGATTTATCTGCCTTTAATCCCTTCAATTTACCTAACACCACTTCCCTACTAACATGTATTTCCCTCAGTTCCTCCATCTCACTAGACCCTCAGTCCCTCACTATTTCCAGAAGATTATTTATGTCCTCCTTAGTGAAAACAGAACCAAAGTAGTTATTCAATTGGTCTGCCATGTCTTTGTTCCCTATGATTAATTCACCTGTTTCTGACTGTAAAGGACCTACATTTGTCTTGGCCAATCTTTTTCTTTTCACGTATCTATAAAAGCTTTTACAGTCAGTTTTTATGTTCCCTGCCAGCTTCCTCTCATAATCTTTTTTCCCTTTCCCAATTAAGCCCTTTGTCCTCCTCTGCTGGTCTCTGAATTTCTCCCAGTCCTCAGGTGTGCTGCTTTTTTTTGCTAATTTATATGTTTCTTCTTCGGACTTGATACTATCCCTAATTTCCCTTGTCAGCCACGGGTGCACTACCTTCCCTGGTTTATTCTTTTGCCAAACTGGGATGAACAATTGTTGTAGTACAGCCATGCGATCTTTAAATGCTTGCCATTGCATATCCACCGTCAACCCTTTAAGTATCATTTGCCAGTCTATCTTAGCTAATTCACGTCTCATACCTTCAAAGTTACCCTTCTTTAAGTTCAGAACCTTTGTTTCTGAATTAACTATTCACTCTCCATCTTAATGAAGAATTCCGCCATATTATGGTCACTCTTACCCAAGGGGCCTCGCACGACAAGATTGCTAACTAACCCTTCCTCATTGCTCAATACCCAATCTAGAATGGCCTGCTTTCTAGTTGGTTCCTCGACATGTTGGTTCAGAAATCCATCCCGCATACATTCCAAGAAATCCTCTTCCTCAGCACCCTTACCAATTTGGTTCACCCAATCTATATGTAGATTGAAGTCACCCATCATAACAACTGTTCCTTTATTGCATGCATTTCTAATTTCCTGTTTAATGCCATCCCCAACCTCACTACTACTGTTAGGTGGTCTGTACACAACTCCCACCAGCGTTTTCTGCCCCTTAGTGTTATGCAGTTCTACCCATATCGATTCCACATTCTCCAGGCTAACGTCCTTCCTTTCTATTGCGTTAATCTCCTCTCTAACCAGCAATGCTACCCCACCTCCTTTTCTTTCCTGTCTATCCCTCCTGAATATTGAATATCCCTGGATGTTGAGCTCCCATCCTTGGTCACCATGGAGCCATGTCTCTGTGATCCCAACTATATCATATTCATTAATAACTATCTGCACATTCCATTCATCCACCTTGTTACGAATGCTCCTCGCATTGACACACAAAGCCTTCAGACCTGTTCTTACAACACTCTTAGCCCTTAGATCATCCCTTAGAAACCATCCCTTAGATCCATTTTCTCTTTCCTTATTTCCCTGAATCCCAACTTATTAATGTTCCAGGTCCAGGATACTTTACCCAAACCAAGGAAAAGAGAAACAAGTTAGTTTAAGTTGCAGAACCAGCGGGGGAAAGTAATGGATGGAACAAAAGGAGTGTCTCTTTCTGTAGATGCTGTCCAACAAGCAGGGTGTTTTTTCAGCATCTCCTGTTTTTACTATCACTTCAATCATCTCTTTCACACAATCCCTCCAGTCATCTCTCTTTCACACAATCCCTCCAGTCATCTCTCTGAAATCTCCTTCCAACAACCTTCCCCAAGTAAATCCCCTACAAGCTCAAGACATTTTCAATACCCATCTTTCTGATCATTTCTGGTATAACTGCCCCATTCCAATCACCACAGCAGAATAATCTCCCCTCTCATGGCACACCTGCCCCAACAGCACCCCCACAATTGTCTCCCCCATCATCTCTTTCACAAACTCCACTCTCTGCAAGGATAGGAGTTAATATGAGAAAAGTCTTTGTGTGTTGAGCTATGCAGGTGTTATTCTACCTCATCCAAAGTCTTGGATTTCTTGTAAAATAGAATACCCAATTCTGGGTGCCTTATTCAAAATGGAAGTGAAGTGGGAGTATGGATGATAAATAGAACTTGCATTCAGACAGTGCTTTTAACAAAAAAAAGATTAAAATGCAGCTGATTGTTGAAACAAATCTGGGGTGAAATCTTGTTGCTTAGACAACTAAAGATCTGATCACCAATGGCTGGATCAAAATAATAAAGGATGGTTTGTATGGCTGGAGGAGGCCCCTGAGTGAGTGATAGCAAGGCCAAGTTGAACATGAAAATCAAACTTCTAAAATTTTGATCAGGAGCTACAATGAGCATAGAGCTGATGTGTGAACAGGAGCTAAGAATGAACTAGTCTGTGGATGGTGTGAATGAGAACCTGGAGCAGAGCACTTTACATTATATGAGAAACAGGGCATCCAAAAAGTGGTACTGGAGGAGCCTCAACCCTTGAGCTTGCCCAGTAGATCTAAGATTGTTGTTCACATGAGATTGGGGGCTGTAGGAAGGATGAGCAACCGAAGTGTTTCACCGTGGTGCAGAGAGCCATTCAAGATGGAGGGAAATACAGTTGTAATTGGGGATAATATAGTCAGGAGAATAGACAAAATTTTCTGTCGCAAAGATCAAAAGTCGAGAAGGCTGTGGTGTTTGCTCAGTGCTCGGTGCTCAGGTTCAGTACACCTCACCTGACCTGCAGAGCAAATAACTAAAGCTCGGGTGCTTTTTTGGCATTTTTCTCTCAACAGGCTGCAATCAGCATAGGCAACGAAAAGGAAGGAGGTGTCAGAGGCCCCCTGGGGTATTGACTGTTTTATAGATGGTAGTAACCATATTTTAAAACGAGTGTACTTACTGTCTTGTAAATATTGAACGTCTGTACCTTGTGCATATATGCTGTAAATAAACTTCTATAGTTTTGTAAAAAAAAATGGTGTAAGCGGAGCTGCCATTGTTGGAGTGGCTTTGACTGGAGTCGGGCATTTTTAAAATGGTCCGGATTTAGCCCAACAGGCTTTGGAGGGAATAGGTGGAGGTTCTAAGTATGTAAGTAAGAAAGTTTCTAGTATGCTTTTTTTCTGTTAGTACATAGCTAGTTTGTTGAGAGTTGATCCACAGGTAGAGTATGTTCCTTGTGTGAGATGTTGGAAATTTGGGAGACCTCCAGTCTCCCTGATATCTACATCTGCACTAAGTGCATCAAACGGCCCTTAGAGACCATGATAAGCAACTGGAGGTGCAGCTCAATGACCTTCAGCTCATACGGGAGAATGAGGAGGTGATACGTAGGAACTACAGGGAGGTAATCTCCCTTAGGTTTCAGGAGGAAAGTCCCTGGGTGACTGTCAGGAGAGGGAAAGGGAATATTCAACCAGTACAGAGTATCCCTGTGGCCATTCCCCTCAATACACTACTGCTTTGGCTGTTTGGGGGTGGGGGAGTGTGACCTACCAGGGAAGCTGCAGTGATTGGGTCTCTGGCACTGAATCTAACTCTGTGGCTCAGAAGGGAAGAGGGGAGAAGAGGAGTGCAGTAGTGACAGGAGATTCCATAATGAGAGGAACAGAAAGCAGATTCTGTGTGTGAAAGAGACACCAGATAGTATGATGCCTCCCACGTGCCGGGGTCAGGGATGTCTCAGATCAGGTTCATGGCATTCTAAGGGAAGAGGATGAACAGCCAGAAGTCATGGTACATATTGGTACTGATGACATAGGTAGGAAAAGGGAGGAGGTCCTGAAAAGAGATTATAGAGAGTTAGGCAGAAAGCTGAAAAGCAGGGTTTCCAGGGTAATAATCTTTGTATTGCTGCCTGTACCACGTGCCAGTGAGGGTAAGAATAGGATGATTTGTCAGATGAATATGTGACTGAAGAGTCAGTGTAGGGGGGCGGGTTCCAGATTTCTGGATCAATGGGATCTCTTCTGGGGAAGTTATGACCTATAAAAAAAGATGGGTTACACCTGAACCTGAGGGGGACCAATATTCTTGCGGGCAAGTTTACAAGAGGTGTTGGGGAAGGTTTAAACTAATTTGTTGGGGGGTTGGAAACCAGAGTGGTGAGGCTGAGGATGGGGCAGTTGGTATACAGCTAGATGCAGCGTGGTGAAACTGTGAGACAGGCAGATGATAGGGCAAAATTGCCGTCAGTGGGATGGGTTATCGTGTAACGGGGGCAAAAATCAAAATACCTGATGGCATAAACATCAATTTCTCAACCTGATGGCACGAACATCGATTTCTCAAGCTTCCAGTAATACTTCACTCCCCTCCCCTCTCTACTCCCTTTTCTCCCTTTTCTCTCTCTCACCTTACCTCCCTCTGGTACTGCTTCCCCTTTTTCTTTCTTCCATGGCCTTTTGTCCTCTCCTATTAGATACACCCTTCTCCAAACCTGTATCTCTTTCACCAATCAAGTCCCCAACTCTTTACTTCACCCCCCCACCCCAGTTTCACCTGTAACCTTGTGTTTCTTCCTCCCCTCTACCCACCCCTTACTCTGACTCTTCATCTTTTTCTCACCAGTCCTTGCTGAAGGGTCTCAACCCAAAATGTCGATTGTTCTCTTTTCCATCGATGCTACCTGGCATGCTGAGTTCCTCCAGCATTTTGTGTGTATCACTTGGATTTCCAGCCTCTGCAGATTGTCTCTTGTACATGGGTGATGAAATGCAGGACTGAAGGTGTTATATTTGAATGCAAACAGTGTACAGAATAAGCTAGATGATCTTGTATGGCAGTTAAAGATTGGCAGGTGTGATCTTGTGGGCATCCCCGAGTCATGGCTGAAAGAGGATCATAGTTGGGAGCTTAACATTCAAGAATACGCATTGTATCGGAAGGACTGGCAGGTAGGCAGAGGGGGTGGGGTGGCTCTGTTGGTGAAAAATGAAATCAAATCCTTAGAAGGAGGTGAGAGAGTAGTAAGAAAGGCAAATCCAATGTTAGTATTCATTAGAAGAGTACTAGAATATAAAAGAAAGGAAATAATGAGGAGGCTTTATAAGGCATTGGTCAGACAGCATTCGAAGTATTGTGAGCAGTTTTGGATCCCAAATCTAAGAATGGACATGCTGGCTTTGGAGAGGGTCCAGAGGAGGTTTATGAGAACTATCCCAGCAATGAAAGGGTTTACATATGACAAGTGTTTAATGACTCTGCGCCTGAACTCCCCGCAGTTTAGAAGAATGGGGGGGGGGGGGGGGGAGTCTCATTGAAATCTATCAAATGTTGAAAGCTTTGGATAGAGGGGATGTGGAAAAGATGTTTCCTATAGAGGAGGAGTCTACGACCAGAGGACACATCATAATTGAGGGATGTATATTTCGATCAGAAATGAGGAAACATTTCTTTAGTCGGAGGGAGGTGAATCTGTGGAAGTCTTTGCCGCAGATGGCTGTGCAGGCCAAATTATTGAGTATATTTAAGGTGGAAGTTAATAGATTCTTGATTAATTAGGATGTCAAAGGTTACGGGGAGAAAGCAGGAGAATGAGTTAGAGAGCGATAATAAAATCAGCCATAATGGAATGGCAGAGCAGACTTGCTGGGCCAAATGGCCTAATTCTGCTCCTAAGCCTTATGGAATTTGGAATGGAAGGGAAAAGATCCAGTTGTTGTGTCCTTATGGGTACCAACAACACAAGAAGAACAAGTAAAGAGGTTCTGCCGAGGAATTTTGAGCAGAAAAGGACGAAATTGACACACACAACCAAAAAGATATTAATCGCTGGATTCTTACCTGAGCCATGTGCAAATTGCCAAAGGGTTAATAAGATCAGAGACCTAAATGTATGGCTCAGTGATGGGCGTGGGAGAAATGGGTTTGAATTCATGGGACATTGGCAGCAGGAGTGAAGGAGGAATGAACTTTCCAATGAGACAGGCTCAACCTGGGATCAGAGTCGTGACAAATTGCATAACTAGATCTATGGATAGGGTGTTAAACTAAATACCAATGGTATGGGTTCAACAGGTTGGAAAAGTATTACCAAAGTAAAAGTGAAAGAGTGCAAGAGAGGTTACTGAAGTCTCCATGATAGAAAAATAAAATGATAAGTTTAGAAGTAGATGAGAAATTTACTTCAGGCAAGATGGAGACTAAAGTCAAAAGCAGGATGATGAATACATAAAGATGAAATATTTGAATGCATGCAGTTCACAAAGTAAGGTAAATAATATTGTAGTGCAGTTAGAAATGAGCAACTATGATGTTGCGCACCTAAGAGAGTCATTGTTGAAAGTAGATCTCAACTGGGTGCTTAAATCCAAGGATAGACATCGTATTGAAAGGACAGGTGTGTGGGCAAATGGATAGTTACATTGACAAAAGATGAAAACAAAGAGGTGACATAGGACCCAAAGATGTAGAACTGTTGTGGGTAAAGTTAAGAAACTGTAAGGGTAAAAAGACACTTGATAGGAACTATGTACGAGCCTCCGAACAGGATGTAGGGTACAAATTGAAATGGGAGATAGAAAATGCATGTCAAAAGGGCAATGTTATGATGGTCATGGTGATTTTCAATATGCAGGTAGATTGGGAAAATCAAGTTGTTGCTGGATTCCAAGAAAAGGAATTTATAAAATGCCTATAGAAGGTTTTTTTAGAGCAGCTTGTGGTCGAGCCCACTATGAAAAGGCAATTTTGGAGTTGGTGTTGAGCAATGAAACAGATTTGATTAAGGAGCTTAAAGGAAAGGAACCCTTGGGATCCACTGATCATAATATGGTAGAATCCACCCAGAGGTTGAAAGGGAGAAGCTCTAATCAGGTGTATCAGAATTACAGTGAAGTAAAGACAACCACAGAGGCATGAGAGAGGAGTTGACCAAAGTCGATTGGAAAGGAACAATAGCAAGAATGATGGTAGAGCACCAGTAGTTGGAGTTTCTGGGAGTAATTTGGAAGACACAAGATCAGTTTAGCCCAAAGAAGAAAAAGCATTCAAAAATTAAAATGAGGCAACTGTGACTGATAAAGGAAGTCAAAGACAGCATAAGATCAAAATGAATGGGCATACAATATATCAAAAAATAGTGGGACACTAAAGGATTGGAAATCTTTAAAACACTAACTGTCAGAAAATGTAAAGGAGTCTTAAACCAATTGCAAAGCAGTGGAGATGATTTAGTGATGAGCGATAACTTTAACAATAAACTGCGAAATAACAAACCACAAGGAGCTACAAAACAATAGGGAATTGATACTTAGCGTCACAAGGTAACAACCTAACCAAAGGCTAGGAGCAACTGCTTGAGGCTGGCTTGTTCAATGAGTGAACAAGCACTGTGTGTGAGAGCTGAGTTTAAATAGGCTGCAGGTGATGATTTGGAAATGAGCAGCAGGTGACTCCTGTTAGCAGGGTGGGGTCTGGGAGGTGCCTGCTTGTGCAACCCTGACAGGACAGCACGGACGGCCCAGGACAACCCTGGTGGGTCTAGTAGTGGAACTCCTCAATGAACAATGAATCCAGGATGAAGCTGGATGGTCCCCAAGACCTCTACTCCAGGTTGTACCCTTCCCAGTCAACCAGGTACTGCACACTCCGTCCACAATGACATGAATCTATCAACCAACAAACCATCTACACCAGACTATCTTTCACCATCCTAGGTTCTGGAGATGCAGTCTCTGGTGGATTGAGTTATCCGTGGACAAGGGGGTTTGAGGCAGGACCCATGAAATGGAAGCCATGGCAATGTGGGACCATAAGAGTCAACTGACTGGTAGGGGCCGCAGGAGATGAGATGGTTGGAGGAATTGGACTGGGCACATTGAGGGCAGGCAGCAATGAACAGACATACAGTACATCTATAAACACAGCTGACCACCAGGACTGGCATCACAGAGAGTCCAAGATCCGTCATCCGAATGGCTGGAGAGGGGTGAGGAGTGGGCACACTGGAGTGCCTCAGAGTGCACGGCCGCTGGCACATACACGTGGTTGTCAGGTCTGTTGGCCAGAGCAGGCTTGTGATGTAGGGCCTGATGGATCTGATTCTCAGGATCCCAGACAATCAGGGCAAGGATGGAATAAAGGGCTGAGGGTCGATCTCCTTTTCAGCTGGGTTGAACGGTTGATGACAGGGCGTTCATCCCAGTGTTCCTTGAGGCAGGTCGGTAGGAGGTGGTGAAGTTGAATTACTCAAGGAGAACCCAGTGAGCCTGACACAGACTGGCGGGTCTGCTGAACTGAAATAAGAATATAATAGTTAATCCAGATCAGGAAGGGCTTGGTTTTCCCCATCAGCCAATGTCTCCAATCCTCTGAGGCTCACTTAATGGTGAGTAGCTCCCATTCTCCTATTCCATAATGGTGCAGTGCAGAGTTGAACTTGGATGAGAAGGCACGAGGGTGTGTCTTCCTATCCAGTCCTCACTGAGACAGGATGGCCACAGCATCCATCTCTACCACAAGATGTCCGAAGGGGTTTAGATGGCAGAAGATGGGAACAGTGGTAAAGTGTTTCTTGAGCTCCAACAGCTGTCCATTTTATCCATGAGGTGGATGACTTGGTGAGGGAGGTGAGAGCAGCAGTGAGTTGGCTGGATTTCCTGATGAAACAGTAGTAGAAGTTGGAGAAGCCCAAGAAGTGCTTTAGCTGTTTGAGGGAGCACAGTCAGGACCACTCAACAATGGTGCACACTTTCTCTGGGTCCATGGTTATCCCAAGGGGATGAAAGCACATAACCCAGAAAGGAACTGACTGGGGTGTAGAACTGGCATTTCTCTAACCTGAAGTAAAGTTGTTTTTTGAGGAGAGGCTGAAGGACTGATCTAACATGACAGACATGGTCTTGGGGGTCCTTGGGGAAGATGAGGATGTCGCTGAGGTAGACGAACACAAACCTGTATAACATGTCTGGGAGGAATCTCGTGAATGAAGGCTTGGAAAATGGCCGCTCTGTTGGAAAGTCCAAAAGGCATCACCAAGTACTCGTAGTGGCCAGTGGGTGCTATGAATGCTGCCTTCCATGTCCCCCTGCCTCATGCTGTACACACTCCATAGGTCCAGTTTGGTGAAGATCTGGTCCCCATGGAGTGTTTTGAGTGCTCTATCCATGAAGGGGAGAGGGTAACGGTTCTTAATGGTGATTTTCTTGAGTCCTCCATAGTCAGTGCAGGGGATGGATATGGAGCGGGTGCTTCCAATAGTGGAAAATTCTAGGACCAGAGTGGACAACCTTTAGAAGGAAGTCCCTTTAGAACTAAAATGAGAAGGAATTTCCTTAGCTCGAGGGTGGTGAATCTGTTGAATTCATTGCCATAGATAGTGTGGAGGCCAAGTCATTGGATATATTTAAAGTGCAGATTGATAGATTCATAATTAGAAGGGACCTCAAAGGGAGAAAGCAGGAGAACGGGGTTGAGAGGGAAAATAAATCAATTCTGATCAATAGACGACTGGATGGGCCAAATGGCCCGATTCTGCTCCAATGCCTATACGGTCTTTAATGCAGAAAGTGAGATTAGCAAAAGGTGTGAATCTGTACAGATAAATCTGGGCAGCCTTTGTCAGAGTCAGAAGTACAGCTGCCAGGCCAAGGCTACAAAAAAAGATCTTGGATTGTTAATGGCTCCTTGCTTTGCAAGACTGGCAAACTAATGCCCATTTATACAGTCCCCGGTCAATCAGCAAGGTACCAGAGATCACACCAGTACAGGACTGACACTCATGTTTTCCCTTTGAAGAGCATTTGCACGGTATCAGATGTTTCTGTCTGACTTCCCCCGTGATAACAGGCCACTGATAGCCTCTCCATTATTCCTAATACAAAACCTGAGACCCTGCATTTTTCTTGGAAAATTTTACAGAGGAATGGTACGTAGATAGATTGGGATCAATGGACGGAGGGGGTTGTCCTCCAGGCAAAAACATAGAGATATTGTGCCAATTAACATTAGATCCACGTCAAGTCAATCCTCTTGCACTGGATAATACAAAAGAGGTTTTGCCTGTGCTAACAGATGCTGGGAGTCAAACAAAGAGAGATTGCCACAGAGGAAAATCTGACAGGAGGTTTTTACAAAAGAAAGCGATTCTAGTAAACAGCAGATAAATCAATGGTGTGTGGGGCTTGCATTGGTTTGCATTTTGATGCAGCTGTAGATTTTGTTGGGAGCTGCCTGATGTAACAAATACGTTGCTGCAGCATCATGGGCTCTGGATCATTCCCTATGTTGGCAGTTTAATAAATAATCACCAACGACAGTAAGGAGTACAAAACCTCTGCTGAGTGAGGCAATGATTAGTTCACTGCCCTTTCATCTCCATGACCTCGAGATCAGAATCCAGCTCACAATAGTAATCTCCTTCTGGCAATTGAGGTGTCGGGGTGGGGGAGGGGCCAGCGGAAATATGGGGCAATTTCAAGTCAGTGGACATTATTAGTTAGTAGCACAAAATGTACTCACAGTTCAGAAGTAATTGGCACTAGCCCTGAATACTCACTCAGAATTATTACAAAGGATTATCATTGTAAAGGTCAGCTGGGGGGTAGTTTACTGCTTGCCATTAAGACATATTATTGGGTCAGAGCATTAATGCACTTTAATGACATAGCCTAAATTCAGCACACTTCATTATGTTGAAACTCAAGTATTTATTCTTCATTATGCACACCCTTGAGTCTGCAAAATCCTTCTTGAAAATTAAGCCTTAGTTTTTGATTATCTGCTGTAGATTTGATTAGGTATTTTTCATTGATTTTCACAGATGCATATAAATTAAGTAACTATTTCCCAAAAAGGTGTGTGCAGAATTCAGCATCAATGTTGCTGCTGCTTCACATGAGGGAAAGGGGAATAGTGGGAATACAACATTCTGTTGGGATCTGAGGCTTTAAAAGAAAGAATTCTGTTAATCTGGCACACAGCACTTTGGTACTGATGTATAACATGATGATATATGTATTAATGGTCCAAAACACTTTTAATTTCCTTTCTATATATGTTACAGAATGGAATTACACAATTACACAAATAGTCAACATGGTTTTATATCGTCAACATGGCTTTGTGAAGGGAAGATCGTGCCTCACAAGCCTGATTGAGTTTTTTGAAGAGGTAACAAAAGAAATTGATGAGGGTAGGGCAGTGGATGTGGTCTACATGGACTTTAGCAAGGCATTTGACAACGTCCCTCACAAGCGACTCATCCAGAAAGTCATGAGGCATGGGATAAGTGGAACCTTGGCTGTTTGGATAAAAAATTGGCTTAAAGGAAGAAAGCAGAGGGTAGTTGTGGAAGGAAAGTATTCTGCCTGGAGGTCGGTGACTAGTGGAGTGCCACAGGGATCTGTCCTGGAACCCTTGCTATTTGTGATTTTTATAAACGACCTGGATGTAGAGGCGGAAGGATGAGTGAGTAAGTTTGCGGATGACACAAAGATTGGAGGAGTTGTGGATGGAGTGGCAGGTTGTCAAAGGTTACAAGAGGATATAGATAGGCTGCAGAGTTGGGCAGAAAAATGGCAGATGGAGCTTAATCTGGATAAGTGTGAGCTGATGCATTTTGGAAAGACAAACCAGAAGACTGAGTACAGGATTAATGGTCAATTACTTAAGAGTGTGGATGAACAAAGGGACCTTGGGGATTCAAATCCATACATCCCTCAAGGTCGCTGCACAGGTTGATAGGGTAGTTAACAGGGGATGTTAGGCTTCATTAACAGGGGGACTGAGTTCAAGAGTAGAAAGGTCATGTTGCAACTCTACAAATCTCTGGTGAGACCGCACTTAGAGTATTGTGTTCAATTCTGGTCACCTCATTATAGGAAGGATGTGGAAGCTATGGAGAGGGTGCAGAGGAGATTTACCAGGATGTTGCCTAGTTTGGAGAACAAGTCATATGAAGCAAGGTTAGCAGAGCTGGGACTTTTCTCTTTGGAGCGTAGAAGAATGAGAGGTGACTTGATAGAGGTCTACAAGATTATGAGAGGCATAGATAGGGTGGATAGTCAGTACCTGTTTTCCGGGGCACCGATAGCAAACACCAGAGGGCATATGTACAAAATTAAAGGAGGAAAGTTTAGGGGAGACATCAGGGGTATGTTTTTTACACAGAGGGTTGTGAGTGCCCGGAATGACTTGCCAGGGATGGTGGTGGAGGCTAAAACATTAGGGGTATTTAAGAGCCTCTTGGACAGGCACATGGATGAAAGAAAAATAGAGGGTTATGGGGTAGTGTGGGTTTAGTACTTTAAAAGGATTATATGGGTCAGCACAACATGGAGGGCTGAAGGGCCTGTACTGTGCTGTAGTGTTCTATGGTTCTATGGAGTAATAGATTGCCAGTGAACTGGGTAAATTTAAAGGAGCAGCACACAAAATGCAAAAGGAACTCAGCAAGCCATGCAGCATCTATGGAGGACATTAATCAGTCAACGTTTCATGTCAGCGCCCTTCATCAGGGTTGAAAAGGAAAGGGGAAGAAGACAGAATAACAAGGTGGGGGAAGGGGAAGGAGAAAGGCTGGCAGGCAGCGGGTGAAGCCAGATGAGGGGGAAGGTGGAAGAAGTGAGAGGCTGTGGGGGGGGGGGGGTGATAGGTGGAAAAGGCTGAAGAAGCAGGAATCTGATAAGAGGACAGTGGACCATGGAAGAAGGGGAAGAAGATAGGCACCAGAGGGAATGATGGGCAAGTGAGGAGAAGAAAAGGGGGGAGAGGGTTATCAGAATGGGGAATGGAAAAAGAGAAAAGGGGGAGGGGAATGACTTCCTGTTCTCCACCTTCTTCTTCTTCTGGTTTCTTCCCCCTTCCTTTCCTGTCCTGATGAAGGGTCCCAGCCCAAAATGTTGTCTGTTTATTCCCCTCCATAACTGTTGCCTGACATGCTGAGTTCCTCACACACTTTGTGTGTGTTACTTTGGATTTGAAGTAACCCAATCTTTCGTGTGTAAAATTTAAAGGAAGTGTGTGGAATACGGAAATAGGTGTGTTTAAAGAAAGCATGGAATCCAGCACCCAGTGAACCAAATATTGATCTGTCAGGATTTCTGATTAGTTTGGTAGTAGATTATTGAAGCTTTACCAATGTTAGAACTAGCATACCATTATTTTGAAAGGTCCAGGTATTGGGAATGGCTTGAATCTGGGGCCTGCATTGGAAGAGATAAACCATAAAGAGTGACACATTGATAGCACTAAGCGTTGAGTAGAGTTTTTTGGACACAGTTGACATTAGGGAAAAGTAATCATCTTCTCCGTTATGTGCCATGTCATGACATGGGTAATCATGGTCTCTCATCTGCCTCTAACCTGAGAAGTTCTAATAAGCTCTTCAAATCTTTTGCCTGTCCTTCTGTTCGTGTAACTTATGAATGTCATGCGCTGTCGGCCGGGACTTTCTCTTCCATCAATTTTTCCTGTCATTGCAGGATGTTCAAGTTCCTCTTTCATCAGTACACATCCTGATTGATAATATCAGTTCTCTTCTTATTCCGGCTTTTTGCAACACTTCTCGTTTGTTGCTCTGTCCTTCCACAATACTTCCATCATTCTTCTCAAAAACCACATTTCTGCAGCTTCGAGCCTTCCCTCATTTTGTTTTGATATTGCCCAGCATTTACTTCCATATGTTAGTGTGGAATGAATGTAGCATGGTGACACTCTGAGTTTCGTACCCATATAAGTTATGTCATTCTTTAGTTTCTTGCTCAAACACTCGAACGTGCAAGTAGCAATCCAAATCCTTCTTCTAATTTCAACATCAACCCTACTGTCAGATATTACCGTGCTCCCTAAGTAATTGAACTTCCATGTCTGGTTATTGTTTCATTGTCCACTTTCAGTTTCCATTCAATTCCTGGGTGCCAGAACCCAGAATATCTCGGATCAAGGCCTCAGCATTTTTAAGTTGGAAGGTGGACAGCCAGAAGTCGTGGTCCATGTATATGGACCCAATGATAGGGAGTTCAGGGAGTTAGGTACTAAGTTAAAGGGCAGAACCACCAGGGCTGTGATCTCAGGATTGTTGCCCAAGCCATGTACTAGTGAGGCTAGAACTAGGAAAATTATACAGTTTAATATGTGGCTAAAGGGTTGGTATAGGAGGGAGGGCACAAGATTTTTGGATCACTGGGCTCTCTTCCAGGGAAGGAGGGACGTGGACAGAAGGGATGGTTTGCACCTGAACTGAAGGGGGACTAAAATCCTAGTGGGAAGGTTTATTAATACTGCACGGTGGGATCTGAACTAGAGTTGCAGGAGAATAGGAGCCAGTGCCTGAACAGTTAGTGGAGAGGTTGTGGAGGTAGATGTTGGTAAGACCTCACGTAAAGTTAGCAATCAAAAGGTTGAGCATTATGTGACAAAATCGATAAAGGTGAATACAGGATTGAAGATGTTGTGTCTGAATGTGTGCAGTATACGGAATAAAGTAGATAAACTTGCAGGACAGTTGCAGATTGTCAGGTATGACATTGTAGGCATCACTGAATCATGGCTGAAAGATTACAGCTGGGAGCTTAATGTCCAAGGATACACATGGTACTGAAAAGATAGGCAGGAAAGCAGAGGGGGCAATGTTGCCCTGTTGGTAAAAAATGAAATCAAGTTATAAGAAAGAGATGACATAGGGTCAGAAGGTGTTGAATCATTGTGGATAGAACTAAGTAACTGCAAGGGTAAAAAGACCCTGATGAGAGTTGTATACAAACTGCCAAACAGCAGTAAGGATGTGGCCTATAAATTATAATGGCAGATAGAAAATGCATGCCAAAAGAGCAATGTTACAATAATCAAGGGGGACTTCAATATACAGCTAGATTGGGAAAATCAGGTTAGTGCTGGATTACAGGAGGGGGAGTTTCTGGAGCGCCTACAAGATGACTTTTTAGAGCAGCTCGTGGTTGAGCCCACTCGGGGATCAGCTATTCTGGATTGGGTGTTGTGCAATGAACCAAAATTGATTAGAAAGCTTAAGATAAAAGAACCCTTAGGAGGAAGTGATCATAATATGATCCAATTCACTCTGAAATGAGAGAAGGAAAAGCTAAAGTCAGATGTATCAGTATTACAGCAGAGTAAAGGGAATTACAGAGGCATGAGAGAGGAGTTGGCCAGAATTTATTGGAAAAGAACACTGGCAGGGATGACGGCAGAGCAGCAGTGGCTGGAATTTCTGGAAGCAATCTCGAAGACACAGGGTATATACATACCCAAGAGGAAGATGTATTCTAAAGGAAAGATGACACAACTGAGGCTAACAAGAGAAGTCAAAGCCAACATAAAAGCCAAAGACAGGGCATAAAATAGAGAAAATATTAGTGGGAAGATTGAGAAGCTTTCAAATACAAGCAGAAGTCAACTACAAAAAGTCATTAAGAAGGTAAAGATGAAATATGAAGCAAGTTGGCCAGTAATATTGTGATGCTTTGGGGGGGGGGGTAGGGTGGTAGGTGTGAATGACAGCCCACCCCTGCAATTCTAATGCATTGTTTATTGTTCTTGTGTTACAATACTTTCATGGAACTATGGTGGGAAGTTCCAGTTCATTTATTGTTACATTTTAGCTTGGGTTATACAATTAGCTGCTTGTGTATTTGTGGGTCACCCTAACTGTAACCATGGTGTGTGATGGTCACCTCCCCCATCTGTATGAATCTGAGCTGTTCTCTCTCCGGGTTGTTTTGTGTTTATCACAATAAACTGTTGTTGAGTTTAACAAGTTTCCTCATCTGTCATTATTAACTAAGTGTTCGCCACATTGGTGTCAGGAGAGGAATCCAAAATTGACAACTAGATTGAAGAGCTACGATGTCGGATAGAGCACCTTAAGTCCTGGGGGAGAAAAGTCGAGGGACTGAGTCATATGCCTCCCCCTCACCCCTGGGCTGGGCTCATGAAGACAAGACCTGGAGGGAGGACATAAGAACCGAGCATCATGTCTTGCCAGGGAGCCACCGCAGAGCGAGCGTACCCAGGCTCACCGACCTGGGGGACATAGCGGGGTGCATCACACGCATCCATTGAAACCTGCACCAGGGAACCCAAGACGCTGTAGCATTGGAGGATGGGTACCATTGCAGACATCGCCGGAGCAAGAGGAAGACCAATAGGCCTCGATGGTTAGCGCCACATGAACCAGCCTGAAGCTTCCCAGATAAGACGGTTCCAGCCACCTGGAGCCTTATCTGGCACAAGTCAATCCTTCCGCACCACACAACTGGCGGAGTCCCACCAAGACAGCGGTGCACCTTGCCCTGGCACTGGACGGGATGAACCTAACACCAGCTGAGCAGCACAACTGCGGGGCCCTCATAGCAGCGTTCTGAGTGGAGGGTGTTGGCAGAAGCAGTGAGGGAAAAACTGTGCAGCAGGTGGCACCGTGTGGGAGAAAGCCTGGGGTCACTCGCAGCAGATCTCTGCCACTGTGCTCAGCCTGGCCACCCCCCCCCCACCCCCCAGGAAGAGCTTGCCTTCCATGCCCTTCATAAAAGTGCTGACATCAGAGTGCCTTCAGCAGCTTGTTCACCATCATTGCTGGCAGAGGCAGAGAGGGCAGAAGTAATTTTAGCTCCCCCCCTTCACTCAGGCGTTCCAGCATCACACCGCATGCCGTGAGCCTGGGCTGGGTCACCAAGGCAGATAAGGAAACTGACAAGGAGGAGCCCGTGAGACAAAAGTGACCAGCACCACACCCACCCCGTCACAGTCCAACAAACGATCTCTGCTACTGATGCGATCAGGCAGGCCATTTGGCCTGGGATTGCGCTGCACCAGCACCATGCCACAGCCCAGCGAGGCCATCGGGAAACGCTGAGCAGGCAGCACCACACAATCCCTCCATTGCCGCCCCTCCAGGTGGGCCGTTTGGGTGAAGAGCAAGGCTTATACGTGGACTGCGTGGGGGAGGGCATCAGATGCCCTCAGAAGACACAGGGTCAACCATCACCATCATCCTTCTGGGTGTCCTCCCAACACGGACCAGCCATCCCCGCCTGGGTGGTCAATGACACAGGTCCAGCTGGCTACGGTCACCTGCGATTCCGTGGCGATGAGAGGGAAGCAGAGGCTGCGCATCAAAGTGGGGATAAACACAGCAGAGCACGAGGTGTGGCTAGCTGACATCCAGGAGTCCTGCATCTCTTGGCATCTCTGTCCCACTGGGGGAGCAGTGTAGCTGTGCTGGGGTCAACACTCTACCTTGGCTCTTTGGCAGGGCAGCTCCAGGAAGCGGACTGGATAGGCACAGCAATAACCACCACCAGTCTCACAGTGGCCTGTGGCAGTGCAGCACACCCTGCAGCGGCCCAATGCAACACAGCAGAGCCAAGGGTAAGCAGTGGTGAAGGCCCTTCAGGTGACAGCTGGTGATGTGGTAGACCTGGGAAGTCATGAAGATCTCACTGGAGAAAAATGCATCAAGGCTGAACAGCTGCAAGGGATCTGTGGCAACAGAGATGATCTCTGAAAGTATATTTCTCAACAACCTGGGGAGCAGTTTATTGTTTCCAAGCATGAATTCAACAATATCAATAAGAGTTATGTAGTGAGAGATGTAGGGGTTGAAAGAATATCACAGCTGAGAGCTTAACATCCAAGGATATATCTTGTAACAAAAGGACTGACAGGGAGGCAGAGAGGGTGGCTTTGTTGGTAAAAACTGAAATCAAACCCTTAGAAAGAAGTGATGAAGGATCAGAAAATGTAGCATTCCTGTGGGTGGAATCAATAAAGTGCAAGGGCAAGAAGACCCTGATAGGAGTTATATGCGGGCCTCCAAACAGTATCCAGGACATGGGCTACAAATTACAATGGGAGATAGAAAAGGCATTGCCAGATGGCTGTGGAGGCCAAGTAATTATTTATATTTAAAGCAGAAATTGATAGATTTTTTTTTAAAGAGAATTTGAAAAAATTGCTATGCGAGGGCGAGGTGTGGCTGGACACAGGGTGGACAAGGAGAGAAATGCAGCAATGATTAGAAGCTAAAGACATGAAATGTTAAGTAGTGAGTATCTTTACCCTACTAACTTGAAAGAAACCCCTGGAGGAGAGACAACAACGATAAAAGATTTATTGAAGCTACAGCTATAACATGCAGCAGCTTTAACGAGACAATATCGGCAGGGATCAGTGTCCAAAATCCCTACCATGTAGTCAGGAATTAGTTCTGCAAAATTATTCCAAGGCAGTTGATCAAGTTTTGTACAAGTTTGTGAACTGACTTTCCATGGATGATCAACTATTTCACGTAATGAACCAAGAGAAAAGATGGCGAGCCATGCACAATGAACAGAATGTGGGAACAAAATGTGTAATGACGCAGAGAATTTAATACAGTTGGATGTATAAGTTATCTTCATTCGAAGACTCCGAAATTTGATTTTCTGCAAGAACTGATTATTTTTGCAAAGACTTTGGTAAGTTATTGAATAAGATTTACTTTGTTTAAGAGTTGCGATGTTGGAGAATTGTCATGAAAGGAGTTAAACTGTGTATATAGAATTTTGAATTTGAATTTAAGTTTGCAGATATTCTGAAGTTAACTATAATACTTAGGAATTGGGATTATATTTGGTTTTCTAAATAACTAGGGATAGGTAAAAAGGAAAGTTTAGTCTGTAAACTTTTAAATAGGGAATAACACTAGATTTAATTAGCTAGAGAGATTAGAATAATAACAGAATCTCACTGATTCTGATTAAAAAGGAATTTGTTGTGGTTTGATATATACAATTTGGGATCTAAACAGAATGTTGGAATTTTGAATTGTTCTCGCTCATGTATGTATTTTGTACATATTGTTTTTTCTTATAAACAAAACCTTATTTCCAGAAGTGTGTGGTTTCTTTTCACTGCCTCCTTCCGATACCAGAATCTTCTGATGGCCTACTAGCACCTAGTGTAATTTGATTTTTTCAAAAAGAGTGCGACAACCAGTCACACGCGATGAGACCGGTGCTACACAGGTGTTACAATAGCATACTCTGTCCTGAAAGGTAAGCTACCCTCATATACACCACACTGATTATTAAAAATAGTCAATTAACCCATATAACTATTTTCCTACATAAACTGATTCAATTCACTAATTATTTTCAGAGGCATGTGCAGTTATCAGTTCAATCAGTTATAAATGCATTCTATCTGCTGACTTTATTCTCTGGGATTTCCTCATCCCTGATGAGTCCACTCCAGAAATACCCAATTCTACTGGATCCCCTCTTCTCTTGGCTAAGCCCTCCCTACTGAGGTGCTGAGGGCATTTGATAGTAAGCAAAGCATGGAGTCTTGAGCCATAAACAATCTGCGGGAAGAACTCAGCGGCTGAAGAATGTCTATGGAGGGAACAGAATTGTCACAGTTTTGGGTCAAAGCCTACATCAGGACATGCATAGAGTACTCACTGACTGAGAAAAGGTTAGGGTCAGCAGGGCAATTGCCTCTTGTGATCGTTATTCTCGTCACCTGAGATGATTAGTCTCACTGGTAATGGGCGCTTTGATCTGGCTTCATTCTCTTAGTCTAATTCCACTTGCCTTTATCCACTCCAGACTTGGGTTGTACTGGAGATTTCAAGCTAATTATCCTGCCTCTTAAGAAGTTATTGATGGTTCCTTCACTGACACTCATGCATTAGTGGGACTGGCTTGGAAGAACATGGTAAGTTATGCCTTCTTTGATGGTTTATGAATATTTTTACTTACCTTAAGTGTTCACTGGATGGTGAGTTTGTTTGTAAGAAACGTGTATTATCTTTTGAGCTCTGGACTCACAGTGATGCAGTCCTGATCATGAGCGTAGCCAATTGGGTGAACAGTTAATGAGGCTGCAGGTATTGTTGAGGCTGTGGGGCTGTGTTGAGATGGGGGCCTTAGGGTGGAGGGATGGTTCCATCATGGTGAGGGGTGCAATGGGGCTTGAGTACCTTGTGTAGGGGGTGCGAGATAGGGAGTTGCCTTGGATTACTTTGCACTTAGCATTCCGGGGTTTGGAGTGTTAGGGGTGGGGTATTGAGATTTACGTTATATCAGACTTTGGGAATTTTAGAGGTTGTTGGGTTATAGTTAGCAATTAGGGTTAGAGTGGTGAAGAAAGTGATTGTGCTTCATAGAGCTATAAAATACCTGCAATGTGTACCCAGATGCATTGAACACACAAGATGCTGGAGGTACTCAATGGGTCTATGGGGGGAAATGGACAATGGACATTTCAGGTTGAGAGCCTTCATCTTATCATCTTCTCTCTAACTTATCAAGAATTTGTCTGCCTCTGTCTTAAAAGTTCTTCAAGATTCTGCCTTCATCATCTGCAGTAGGGATTTTCAAAATCTCATGATTTTCTGAAAGCATCAGCTCTTCCTCAAATGGTGACCCCTTATTTTTTCAGGGATTACTCCGGCAGCTCTTGGGAAAGGACAGGTTTAGGGAGAGATTGATCTGAAAACAACTAAAAAGTAAAATGGCAGATGATGAGACTATTGCACTTGTCATCGACAATGTGTAAGCTTGGTTTTGTTGGAGATGATGCTCCCCGTGCTGTTTTCCCCTCCACTTTTGGATGCCCAAGATATATGGCTGGTTTGGGCCAAAAGTACAGCTATGTAAGTGACGGGGCTCAGAGCAAACGGGATGTTCTTACTTTGAAATACCCCTTGAGCTTGGCATTGTCACCAGCTGGGATGACATGGAGACGATGTGGCATCACAGATTCTATAATAAGCTTGTGTAGTGTGGTGAACTATGTGCCTGTCGGGACACGCCCCTGCTGACTGCTCCTGTGGCTCCTCCCACAGGCCCCTGTATAAAGGAGACCTGCGGCCTGAAGATCGGCCTCAGTCTCCAGGACCTTGTATGATAGACACTCACTCCTGGTTCCTTCTTCCAGTCAATAAAAGCCGATATCTCGCCTACGTCTCAGTGTGAGTTATTGATGGTGCATCATGTAGCTATAGATAAACACCCAGTACTGCTCACAGAAGCTTCACCGAACCTTAAAATCACTGGAGAAAAGATGACACAGATGATGTTTGAGACTTGCAACACACCAGCCATGTACGTGGCCATCTAAGCTGTGCAATCTTTATGGCCCTGTGTGCCTCTGGTATTGTTATGGACTTTGGTGAAGGTGTTACCCATACAATTCCCATTTATGATGGTCGTGCACTGCGCCATGCTATACTGTGTCCGGATTTGGCTGGTCAGGACCTCATGAAGAAGGGTGCCATGGTAGCATATTACCACAATAACAGCCCAGGGGCATCAGAGTTCAGAGTTCAATTCTAATACCATCTGTAAGAAGTTTGTCTGTTCTCCCCATGAACAAGTGGGTTTCCTCTGGGTGCTCCGGTTTCATCCCATGTACCAGTTAGTAGGTGAATTGGTCATTGTGAATCATCCTGTGATTAGGATTCAATAGGTGCGTTGCTGGATGATGTGGTTTACTGAGCCAAAAGGGCCTGTTCTGCACTTTATCTCTAAAAATAAAAAAAAAGATTCTGAGGGAGCGAAGGTACTCTTTCACGACCACTGCAGAAAGGGGAATTGTCTGTCACATCAAAGAGAAACTGTGACCTATAGTGATGAATTGAATGGTGGAGCAGACTCAATGGGCCAAATAGCCTAATTCTGCTCCAAAGTCTTAAGGTCTTTAAGCAATGACGTCAGCAAATTTCTGCTATAAGAATAATTCTTCTCTACATCTACACCAACAGGACCTCTTGGGATCTTACATGTTTCAGTCAAATTGACTCTCACAGTTACAAACTCTGTCAGCCATAGGCCTTGCCTGTAAGAATTTTGAATGTGCCACTTAATGCACATTCAAAAATGCTTCAGCACAGCTTCATCAATTCTTTTTAAACTGGTAAAATTGGTTTATTATTGTCACTTGTACCAAGGTACAGTGAACAGCTTTGTTTTGTATGCCAACCAGTACAGATAATTTCACTACACTTGTGCTGAGGCTGTACAACAGAATGCAGAACAAAATGTTACAGTGACAGAGGAAATAGATAACAAGATGCAAGGTCACAGCAAGGTAGACTGTGAGGTCAAGAATCAATCTTATCATATACTAGGGACCGTTCAATAGTGTTATAGGGTAGAAGCTGTCCCTGAGCCTCATAGTATTTGCTTTCAGGCTTTTGCGTCTGGAAGCATCCATGTAAACCTTCTCTGCACTCTCTCCAATTTAATTATGCCTTTCTTATACAGGGCAACCAAAACCATACACAATACCCCAATTAATTTCCAAATTATTCCTTATAAGGACATCACATGTCTACCGTTCACATTTTTTACTCTGGGGGCCATTTTAATCCTACTGTGGTGATTCTGTCAACATCAGCTGATCTTATTGTTAAGAGCGACCAAGCGGTATCCTAGTGTCTTAACGATAAGGTGAACTTTGAATCTCATCTCTCTCACTCCCTTCTGAAGGTGATTGGATATGTTCAGAAGTTGGGGATCTGGGTTTCACCAGCAAGAACCTTTGCCCATTATCTTGGGGGTCGGGGGGGGGCTTGCTAGGCCATTTCAAAGGGCAGTAAGAAGTCAACTAAACTGAATCTAAATTAACGGAGAGAAGTCACATATGAAACCACAATACTAAAGTATATACACCTTATATATTTTTTTAAAAACATTATAAATAAGCACTCAGAAGACCCACCCTCCTACCTTCTGTCTTTCACCTGGATTCACCAATTCTGGCCAGCTCCTGCTCCTCCCCCTTCGCCCACTCTTTTATTCTGGTTTATCTCTAGTCCTGATTGAGGGTCTTAGGCCAAAAAGTCAACTGTTCATTTTCCTCCATAGATGATGCCTGACCTGCTTAATTCCTTCAGCATTTAGTGTGTGTTGAACAATAAAACTGTCTCTTTTTTCCAGAAGTTATCAGTGAAACAGATTGCTTCTGTGTAAACAATCTGTTGGACAATTTTATTAAGACAAGCTTTATTTGTTAATTTCAGACTATTACCTACTTCTATATTTCAGCAGTGCCTTAATGGGATTTGAACTTCGGTCTCCTTGTTAGCCCGGAATCTGGGTTACTGGACTACCAGTAGCACTGCCAGCATACATGGTAACATTGAGTGGATAACTTTGGGAAGGGTTGGAAGATGTAAAACTTCTGTGGTGTCACACAAGTACTGGTCATTGGGAGTGATCAAACATAGATTGAGTGGGGAGCAGGAAATCTGACATTCAGTACAGGATATCCTGATACACAAGCAGAGCTCCCAGTCAGTGCTAGTTACACCCATTCCCTGTGGTTCTCAAACTATTTGCAGAAGAGCATTCTTTTAAAAAGAAGCAGGCATTTTTTGAATTGCTGAGAGTGAGGTTGTACCTTCCAGGTGGTGATTTTTATTCTATATTCGTACACATAGAAGTGATTTTTGTTTGAGAAAACCAGCCAAATTCTTGTTTCCAAAATCCAAAACTGTGAGACTTCCATAGAACAGGATAATCCTTAAAAGCAGAGTTCTGAGAACACACACTACCATTGTGACCGCAGCATTGACAAGTAAACATTGCAGTACTGTTTCTAATCACTTGATAATGTGGGTTGTTTTCAAACAGTTCAACCCCCATGCTTATGGTACAATACAAAATGGGACATTCCAAGGCAGTGCAGATGCCACTACATCCCTGTTGTTCCACACATCATTATGCTGCCAGTTACATCTGCTGGGGAGCTGGTCAAGCTGCAGAGACACCCATTGCCTCTATGCCCACCAATGGGTGTTCGGCTATTGGTGGGTAAACTTAAAGGGTGAGCCTCAAAACTCACCAAACGATGTAATACTTTCCATCTTGCTCCCCGGCAATGTTCAGTGCTTTCTTACTGCAAAGTCAGACACAGAGACAGTAGCATCTAGCTTGGGGGCCCTTCTATCATTTGGAGATATATCAGACAAAGGACTGCTGCTCCCCTTAGTGGGGCAAACAGTCCTAACTTCCGTCCCACTGGATAGCAACTGGAACCGAGCAATGGCTTTCAGATTTCAGATTTTACTGTTTGCTGGAGAAATTGTGGAAATCAAAATGCAAATCATTATAATATTTTTTGGGACTGCCCTGTTATCAAAGACTATTGGAGGGGGATACACAATGCCCTACAAGACATCTTTAAATGTGAAATACCCTCAGAGAGTAAGACAATATATGATTGAAAAGAGATAAATATTTAATGAATACACTGTTGGTGGCTGGTGAAAAGATTCTTACCAGAAAATGGTTATCACAGGAGAGCCCAACTTTAAATGCATGGATGGAAATTACAATGGACATTTACAAAATGGAGAAGATAACTGCATCTGTTAATCATAAGCTGGAATAATTTGATTCATACTGGGGAAAATGGTTTAACTACATAATGCCTCATAAGCCTGATTTTATTCCCACAAATCAATGAATATGTTGTAAAAAAAAAGATCACTCCCTACTTGTACAGGAGGTTATGGGTCAGGAGGGAGTTTTGTATCCTGCCTGGGATTTAAGCTGAAGTTTGGATTCTTAACCCATCATATCCTTAAGATGGTAACATTATGCCATTTTTGTTGTTATTTGTGTTTCTTGGTTCTTATTTGTTCAGGGAGTAGATCGATTAAGTTTTACTCTAATTTCAATGGTACATTGACAGATAAATACAGACAGCTAAGGACAAGGTAAAATTCATTTCTTTTAATGTCAATGGGCTATTAAATCCAATCAAACGTAAGAGAATTCTATCCAATTTGGAACAATTTGATTCATACTGGGAAAAATGGTTTAACTACATAATGCCTCATAGGCCTGATTTTATTCTCACAAATCAATGAATCTGTTGTAAAAAAAAGATCACTCCCTACTTGTACATAGTTCTTTCCTTTTGCTTGTTTTTTCTTTCCGCTCTTTTCTATAAGTGTATACCCCAGATAAATACTTTGTGGAGATTTGTGATATATATGATTATATGATATATACGTACAATGTCTGAAATACATCTTATGGAAATGTTTGTTTGATGATGAACTTCAATTAAAAAAAAAGATGGTAACATTAGCTTAAGAGAGCATTGGTAGTGGTCAGGAGAAAGGTGGATATAGACCACAGTGTAGTGAGTATCAAGGCTCGTCCTTTCAGAGGGAAGATTCAATATTCAAGATTCTTTAATGTCAGTTCCAGTACACTAGTATAAAGGAGAAAGAAATAATTGTTACTTTGGTACCGATGCAGCACAAAAAACACAAAACGATAAAGAATCAGAATCAGGTTTAATATCACCAGCATATGTAGTGAAATTTGTTAACTTTGCAGCAGCTGTAAAATGAAACTAAATGATAACATAGGGATAAAACTGAGAATTACAGTAAATATATATATATATATCAAATAGTTAAAATAAGTAAGTAGTGCAAAAGCGTAAAAAAAAGTAGTAAGGTAACACAATAATAAAAAGACATTTTATATATATATATATATGTCTGTGTGTGTGTGTGTGTGTGTGTGTGTGTGTGTGTATATATATATATATGTGTGTGTGTGTGTATACACACACACACACACACTGCTTTATGTGCATAAAGTGCTGCTGGGCACAGGAGGAGACTCTGACAGAAAATGATGGAGTAGTGGTGCTGGGGTTGGTTAGTGGGTTGATGAGCCTAACTGCTTGAGGAAAGTAACAAATGGGCAAACCGCCAGGACAAATGAGCCTTCCAAGGTCATGTGCATGGTACCATGGGTAAAAATAGACACACGTGCAATTCCAGCAGCCAAATGAAGAAGCAGGAAGAGGGTAAGGTGACAATTTCCGGTTCATTAGTACTGGAGCGGTACTAACATTCTTGCAGGAAAATTTGCTAGTGCTGCTCGGGGGGGGGGGGTTTAAACTAAATTTGCAGGGGGCAGGGATCCAGAATGTGAGAGAATATAACGAGATGAAAAATAAAGGACAGGCGGGGACTACATGGTTCCGGAATATTAAGTGTGTAGTAGAGAAAGGTGAGGCGGAACAAGTGATAAGGAGGACACATGTACAGAGGGATGGTCTGATGGAACATGGAGTTAAATGTGCAGAAAGAATAAGTAAATTTAGGAAGGACAACAAAATTCAAGGGGCGTATAGCCCGATGGGAGTTCAGGGAGCTGGGTTAAGCACAATAGCAGCGATTTAAACAGAGAGAGGAGAAATGGGCTAAAACTTCTATATCTGAATGCACAAAGTGTCAGAAATAAGGTGGATGAGTTTGAAGCTCAGGTGCGATTGGGTAACTATGATGTTGTTGGGATAACAGAGACATGGCTGCAGGGAGATCAGACCTGGGAAATGAATGTACAAGGGTATACGTGCTATCGTAGGGACAGAAATGTGGGCGGGGGGGGGGTGGCCCTGTTGGTGAGGAATGAGATTCAGTCCTTTGCAAGGGGGGCATATAGGATCAGGAGAAGTAGAGCCTGAGTGGATAGAACTGACGAACAGTAAGGGCAAAAAGACCCTAATGCCTACAGGCCCCCAAACAGTAGCATGGATATTGGGTGCAAGTTGAATAGGGAGTTAACATTGGCATGTGGCAAAGGTAATGTCGCAGTAGTTATGGGGGATTTCAACATGCAGGTGAACTGGGAGAATCAGGTTGGTGCTGGACCCCAGGATAGGGAGTTTGTAGAGTGCCTACGGGATGCATTCTTGGAACAGCTTGTACAAAAGCCGACCAGGGACAAGGCTATTCTGGATTTAGTGTTGTATAATGAACAGGATTTGATAAACGATCTTGAAGTAAAGAAGTCATTAGGAGGTAGTGATCATAATATAATAAGTTTTTATCTGCAATTTGAGAAGGATAAGGGCAGATCGGAGGTGTCAGTGTTGCAGTTGAACAAAGGAGACTATGGAGCCATGAGGGAGGAGCTGGCCAAAGTTAAATGGACGGATATCCTAGCAGAAAAGACAGTGGACCAGCAATGGCAGGTATTCTTGGGAATAATGCACAAGGTGCAAAATCAGTTAATCCCCTGGAGAAGGAAGGATTCAAAGGGGGGAAAGGGGCCACAGTGGTTGACAAAGGAAGTCAGAGATTGCATAGCATTAAAAAAAAGAAGTATGACAGAGCTAAGGTGAGTGGGAAGACAGATGATTGGGAATTTTTTAAGGAACAACAGAACTTAAGTAAAAAGGCAACACAGGGAGAAAAAATGAGGTATGAATGCAAGCTAGCCAGGAATATAAAGGAGGATAGCAAAAGCTTTTTTAGGTATGTGAAGAGAAAGAAGATAGTTAAGAACAATGTTGGGCCCTTGAAGAATGAATTGGGTGAAATTGTTATGGGAAACAGAGAAATGGCAGAAGAATTTAATAAGTACTTTAGATCTGTCTTCACTAGGGAAGACACAAGCAATCTCCCAGATGTATGGATGTGCCAAGGATATAGGGTAACAGAGGAAATGAAACAGATTGACATTAGGAAGGAAACAGTGATGAGTAGACTGATGGGACTGAAGGCTAACAAATCCCCAGGTCCAGATGGTCTGCATCCTAGGGTACTAAAGGATGTGGCTCTGGAAATTGCGGATGCATTGGTAATCACTTTCCAATGTTCCTTAGATTCAGGATCAGTTCCTGAGGATTGGAGAATGGCTAATGTTATCCCACTTTTTAAGAGGGAGGGAGGGAGAAAACAGAAAACTATCGTCCTGTCAGCCTAACATCAGTAGTGGGGAAGATGCTAGAGTCCATTATTAAAGATGAAATAGTGGCATATCTAGATAGGATAGTGATAGGATTGGGCCAAGCCAGCATGGATTTACCAAGGGCAAATCATGCTTGACTAATCTGTTGGAGTTTTTCAAGGATGTAACCAGGAAGTTAGGCAAGGGAGATCCAGTGGATGCAGTGTACCTCGATTTTCAGAAGGCATTTGATAAGGTCCCACATAGGAGATTGGTGGGTAAAATCAGAGCTCATGGCATTGGGGGGAAGATATTGACATGGATAGAAAACTGGTTGGCAGATAGAAAGCAAAGGGTAACGGTGAATGGGTGTTTCTCGGAATGGCAGGTGTGACTAGTGGGGTGCTACAGGGCTCGGTATTGGGACCACAGCTGTTTATGATTTACATCAACGATTTAGATGAAGGCATTGAAAATAACATCAGCAAGTTTGCTGATGATACTAAACTGGGTGGCAGTGTGACATGTGATGAGGATGTTAGGAGAATTCAGGGTGACTTGGATAGGCTGGGTGAGTGGGCAGATACTAGGCAGATGACGTTTAATGTGAATAAGTGTGAGGTTATCCACTTTGGTGTAAAGAGGGTTTCTTTTTTGTTAACTAGCAGGAATGCTAATTTACTGATAACGAGAATGGTATTCCTTTGTAAACCAAATGGGGATTAATGTTCTTTCTTCTGAGTCTGTAAGCTTTTGTTGACGGGCTTTTGGGCAGATCGGCGTGAGAGGGTCGAGAGAGAGGACGCAATGCTCTAAGCTGGGCGAGGATCGGACCCCAAAGGGGGGTCCGAGGCCGGGAGATTCTTCGAGGGGGGGGGGGATGAAGCTAGATGTGCTTGGTTGACCACTCGGAGGGTCCTGAGCTGTTTGGAGAGTCAAGGAGTTCGGAGGGTCCTGAGCTGCGAGTCGAGGAGTTCGGAGGGGATCGAATGGTGGCCAGAAGACTTCAGAAATTGAGCTCCAACGGCTGTGCACGAAGTGGTTTGGACTTTGATAAGTTTGGCGCCTTTTCTTTAATTTTCTCTTCATATATACTGTATCGTTATTAATCACTTAGTTATAGTAACCTTTATAAATTGTACTCATTTAATCGCATATGGTGTACTGTCTGTTTTTGGGTGAGGCGGGGACATCACACAGCATCCACACCAGCTGATTACCCAGTTTGATGGGACCGAAGGCTGCTCCCCCTAGACGAAATGAGCTGAGCGAGCCTGAGGCGACCCAGGGGGTTACAGGAGTAAGAACAAGAAGGCAGATTATTATCTGAACGGTGTAGAGTTAGGTAAAGGAGAAATACAAAGAGATCTAGGAGTCCTTGTTCATCAGTCACTGAAGGTGAATGAGCAAGTGCAGCAGGCAGTGAAGAAGGCTAATGGAATGTTGGCCTTTATTGCAAAGGGAATTGAGTACAAGAGCAAGGAAATCCTTTTGCATTTGTACAGGGCCCTGGTGAGACCACACCTGGAGTATTGTGTACAGTTTTGGTCTCCAGGGTTAAGGAAGGACATCCTGGCTGTAGAGGAAGTGCAGCATAGATTCACAAGGTTAATTCCTGGGATGTCCGGACTGTCTTACGCAGAGAGGTTAGAGAGACGGGGAGTGTACATGCTGGAATTAAGGAGATTGAGAGGGGATCTGATTGCAACATATAAGATTATTAAGGGATTGGACAAGATAGAGGCAGGAAATATGTTCCAGATGCTGGGAGAGTCCAGTACCAGAGGGCATGGTTTGAGAATAAGGGGTAGGTCATTTAGGACAGAGTTAAGGAAAAACTTCTTCTCCCAGAGAGTTGTGGGGGTGTGGAATGCACTGCCTCGGAAGGCAGTGGAGGCCAATTCTCTGGATGCTTTCAAGAAGGAGCTAAATAGGTATCTTATGGATAGGGGAATCAAGGGATATGGGGACAAGGCAGGAACCGGGTATTGATAGTAGATGATCAGCCATGATCTCAGAATGGCGGTGCAGGCTCGAAGGGTTGAATGGTCTACTTCTGCACCTATTGTCTATTGTCTATTATCCTGGGAAGTCTCTTCAAGTTATGTCCATTTTGAAGGAGCTTTCCTTCCTGCTTTGAGAGGAGCTCTGTGATACCCTCTATCACTGCTTCTTTTTGTTCCAATCCTTCTCTTCACCCTTCCATACTGGTCCCAGTTTACATGAAAGTTCTTGACCTGAAATATTGACTCTCCGTTTCACTCCACAGATGCTGCCTGATCCGCTGGGTTCCTCCAGCATGCCATTCATAGCTAGTGCCTTATACTGGTTTAAAAAAAAGTCATTTAACATTATTTTCTAAAACCTTTAAACATGAAGCCATTCAGCCCAAACTGCTCATTCTGTTGTTTACCCACTAAACACTTTGATGTATCCAAAACAAGTTCACCCAGCACTCGGTTCACATCCTTCCATATCATCCCTCTGCATTCAGTCAAATGTTGCCAGTTACTCATCTCAACCATTGATCCTGGAGTGACTTTCACCCACTGCAAGAAAGGCTCAAAGACCCTAAGCACAAAAGGGAAAACAAGTTCAAACCCATGAGAAAGGGAAAAGAAGATACAGTAAAGGGAAACTGAAATATAATCCATTCAGTTTTGATAAACAGTGATTTAGCTCCATCTATTGATGCTCTTTAGGAACTGCATGCATAGTGGGATATGCTGGTTAGTTAGCAGAAACAATGGGCTCAAGTTGATTGACATACGTGGACATAAATGTATAAATGCAAATGTCATGAAATTTAGCCTTTTGCAACAGCAGTACAGTACATTACAAACATAAGTTAACATAAACTTAAATTAACATTAATTACATATTACTTTCATAACAAAATAAACATAATGACATAATGGTACTATAGTTTGAGGTAGTGTTGGGGTTCTTCAGACTGGTTTAAGAACCTGATGGCAGTGTTATTAGAACTCAAAGTGTGGGTCTTCAGGCTTCTGTACCCTCCTGCCTGATGAAAGGCATGGCCTGGATGGTGGAGGTCCTAGATGATGGATGTCACCTTCCTGAATCATCACTGCTTGTAGATATCCTTGATGATGGGGAGAGCTGCACCCATGATATAAGTGACTCAATCTGCCACTCTCTGTAGCCTCTTACATTCCTGTGCATTGCTGTTTCCATACCAAGCCTTGATGCAAGCAATCAGAATACTTTCCACTATACTGGTTTATCAGAGTTTTCAATAACATGCAGAAGACATACTTAATATTCAAATAGTTCTCACCCGTATGCATAGCTTCATTGAAATCCTCATGGCTATGTTAGCACACATGCCAATTCTCCATTCAGTTGCCCAGAAATATTCATCTCCACCTTACCCTTTCTCCACACTAACATGAAAACCATTATACTTATCTATAATAGAACACTCCCATAAAAACTGGTATTTCAAAAGGCTACATTATTGGCTGATGCTTTTTTACAAACTGCCTGTGCTAGTAAAACTGATCTTCAGAACTAAGAGGAAACTATTCAATTCATGAACCTCCTATCCCAATGAATCACAGCTTGGTTTGGCAACTGCTCTGCCGAGCTCCACAAGTAATTGCAGAGAGTTGTGCCTTCCTTGGACTCTGTCCGCACTTACTACTGTCCCTGCAAAAGAGCATCAGAAGTTGCTTCAGTAAAACATAATCAAAAGCAAAATCCATACACCCCTGACATCCCCTTTTCTCCTCCCTCCCACTGGGAAGGAGATACAACAGCGTGAAGACACATACCACCAGGCTCAAGAACAGCTTCTTACTCACTTTTATAATACTTGTGAATGATCCCACCTATGATAAGATGGACTCTTGACTCATAATCTACCTCAGCATGCATGACAATAATAATCTAATAATGCAACAACAAATAAATCTAGAACCAAGGTCAACAAAATGTCAGCAGTCAAACTGCAGCATGCACATGTTTGTGCACAGTCAAGAGACCACACTTCGAGATACTGCTTGTAATGAGAAATCTTGACAAGGATGGTTTGAACCCAAATGCTGGAGTATCTGAGACTTCAATCGAGACACAGTCTCAAATTGGATTGAGAACTCAGCACAAAACTAACGCTAGATGATATCACTAGTTGGGCTTACAAAGGCTCCATTCAGGTGCTCTTTAGATACTCAATTCTTGGTATCCAAAATATGATTGCCAATTAGCAGTCCTGAACCCTTAAGAGGGCTGTGCAAGCTATCCATACACCAGAGAATTAGAGCGTCTAAACCCCAGAAGCTGGCCTGGTTGGGCACAACTTGTAACTCAGCCCCTTCCCCTATGGCTGACTCCTGACAGCCCTGGCTGCTCGGAGAGACGGTGATGGTAGTCATGGATGCCAACCATATCCAAGATGTCTCTTTCAGGCACCCAGCACCTTTCCTCAGGACCGAATCTTTCCCAGAGCATGAGGTATTGCTGAACACCCTGAACAGTTTGTGAGTCCAATAGTCTTCTCACCGTCTTCCGGTTGATAAACCTGGGTGATGGTGGGGCTAAGGGGCTGATGTAGACAGGTTTTAATTTAGAAATGTGGAAGGTGGGATTGACCTTTAGGGTCTTGGGGAGCAGTAAGGTGTAAGCCACCGGATTTACTTTCCTCAGGACTTTGAAGGGTCCAATGAACTTGGGTGTCAACTTTCTAGACTCCACCCAGAGAGGCAAATCATGAGCAACAGACAAACCTGTTGCCCAGGCTGCAAAGTGGGTTCCTGTCTTCCTTGGTTCGCCTTGGTTTCCACCTTCCAGTAGAGGCCAGCAGAATCTGCCTTGCCCTATTCTATTTCTGCTTGGAGCACTGGATAAGATCTTTGGCTGCAAGAACCCAACTTTGGTGTCCTGTTCTGGAAAGAAGGCAGAGGATGACCAAAATGGCACTCCAAAGGTGACATCATATGTGCCGAATGCTGTTAAGTTGTATTAGCAATCTCTGTCCACATCAAATGGTCACATCGGTCATCAGATCTATCTGAGGCCAGGCATTTTAGTTCCAAATCCTGGTTGGTCCACTCCGTCTGGCCGTTGGACTGCAGGTGAAACCCAGAGGAAAGACTTACTGTTGCATCTATCACCTTACAGAACACACTCCAGAAATATGATGCGAATTGTGGACCACGAACCAAGGCAATGTCCACTAGGAGTCTGTGGATCCTGAAGCCCTGGTCCAGGACAATTTTGGCTGTCTTCACTGCAGATGCTAGCTTCTCCAAGGCAATGAACTTGCAGGCTTTTGAAAACTGATCAACAATTACCATGATGACAGTCTTCCCCTTGGATGGGAGAAGAGCCCGTGACAAAGTCCATGGAGGCGTGCACCCATGGTCTTTCCATAACAGGTGCAGGCGCTTGAGGTTGGGTATGTGGCTCCTTGGTCCCAGTGGACACATCACATGCCCGCACATACTGCGGGGAACAAGGCAGCAGGTCAATAACAGGCGTAGGATCAGTGCAGTGGAAGAGTCAAGCCCTTTCCCTTGCTGAAGACCTCCTCCAAATCCTTGTAGACAGAAGGGATTTCAACCAGTTTGGGTGTTGCAATCTCCTCCAGATCTTCCTTCAAGAATGACCCCTGAGACTTCTTAGGTGGCGGGGGTGATTTGACAAAGCTCAGAGCCCACTTCCCCCTTCCCTAGGTTCACAAAGCTCATTCACAGAAACAGTGGCCAAATCCGTGCCCATCTGCATCCTCAGACAACGTCAGCGAGGTGTTACAGATGGTCCTTGCCCCTCCCCCAGGAATAGCCTTCAAGGATCTGCATTACGGAGTCTTCTCTTTCTTCGAGACCTGGCAGCTGGATTGTTGAGGGTTAGCTGCAAGTTTTCCAGACTGGTCAGACATCTCCTTGGTTTTCTCCTGAACTAAAGATTCCCTGTCTCTAGTTCCTGTGCAGTCCCAACTAGACAGGGTCAGCTCACACACAGTCCTATTGGCCGGGACTGGCTTGTCTGTCTCCGAGGGCAGGACTAGGTCTCCGGAAGGTCTCAGGTTACCTTGCACCAAAGGCCACCCCCTTGCTGGTCGTTGGTCTCAGGTGAGTCTGGGGGTCAGAGCACCACACCACAAACATGCCCTCTTACAATGACTGGACCAAGCAATCTAAAGATATAGACTACAGCAGTAGTGTGCCCAGTATTTCCTAGGCACAGCATATCTAGAACCCTGCCAGGACTGCAAATACCCCTGGGACACAGCTGTCTGCTCCCTGATAGCAGCACATGTCCTACAAACAGCAAATTGCTGCCCCAGGAGTCAGCCTGCTGTTGATTCAGGGTTACTGGATTGTGGAGAACTACAGGCAGTGTTTGCTCCCTCCTGTCCTTCCTCAGGATACCATTGCCTGCTTGCTAAAGGGCTAGTCCTGTCAAGACCCTTATTAATTCATACACTTTAATCGTCCATCTTGTTCTGTACAACTGTTCCTCAGAAGACAACATTCCAGATATTAGACTAGTAAATCTCTCTTATAGTTCAAAATGTATTAATACGCTTCGTTATATCAGGAGACTAATACACATACTCCAGAAGTACTCTCTCCAATGCCTGATATAACTGAGGTATAAATTCCCAGATTTTATATTAAATACAATTTAAGAATTTATACTTAATTAATTTCTTTCCAATTAATTGTTCTAACAGGAAACTATCCTTTTGCTCTCCTGCATCTCTGTGATACCCTTCTTTAACTTTTCCTCCAAAGGTGGGCAATTCCTCATTGTCTCACATTGTACTTCTTTGACCAGATCTTTATCCACCCACTTAATATTTTCAAATATCTTTGTATGCTCCATCATAACATCACAACTTACATTCCCACTTATCTTTAGGTAATCAGCAAATTAGGCAACCCTATTTTAGGCTTCTTCATCAAATCATTTGTATAAGCTGTAAGAAGTTGAGGCACCAGCATCACTGCCTGTACCCCAAAAGGGACGTTGTTTCATTTACCTGTATGGTTGAATGACACCTGAGCTTGAACCTGAACGCTGCTCGTCACATCTTACCAACAAGATAAGTGGGGTTTTTTTGCTGCTTTGGTATTTCCTATTAGTCAGGTTTGTCTTCTATCCAAAGTCAAAAGTCAAAATAAGACTTGCTATCAAAGGACATACTGTATATGTTACCATATACTACCTTGAGATTCATTTTCTTGCAATCATTTACTGGAAAATAAAGAAATACAACAGAATTTATGAAAAACTTTGCATAAGCAAAGATTGATAGATCCATACTAATGTGTTACACCCCGAGTCATAAGCTTTAATTTTCCACAATAAGCTTTGATTGATCACCTTATCAAATGCCTCTAGAAATCTTAAGTACATCAACCAGAAACCCTTTATCCACAGCATATGTTACGTTAAGTCTGTTTCTCTTCCCATAGGTACAGGCTAAACCGAGCAGCAAACTGTGAGAAACAGCAGCCAATGGTAGCAGCCTGGAATGAGCTGGAGCTAGGAAGCTGAGAGTGACTGTGTACCGGCCTCCACTGAAAGCTGCTGTTTACTCTGGTCACATATCACAGTTAGCTGCTTATGCTACATTAGGGAGATCACTCTGTGAGGACAGAAGACTCTGAGGCTGATGTGAGAGCATCCTTCAGGAGGGTGAACCCATGGGAAGCATCTGGCCCAGAAGTGCTTTAAGACATTGGTCATGAAACAAATCAACTCCTGCATGAGGATTGATTTGAATCTGCTCCATTTTTGACTTCCAACTTGACAACAGGTCCGCTGCAGATGCCGTGTCATTGGCTCTTCACTCAGCCCTGGAGCAACTGAACAGGGAAGATGCATGCATTTGACCACAGCTCTGCATTCAACGCTATCGTTCCCTCAAAATTTATCAATAAGCTCCAAGATCTGGGGCTTGATACCTCCCCGTGCAACTGGAGCTTTGATTTCCTCACTTGCAATCCTGAATCAGTTTGGATTGTCAACAACATCTCCTCCACAATCACCATTGTCATCAGCACAGGAGCACCACAAGGTTGGGTGCCTGGTCCCCTACTCCATTTACTTCATATTATGACTGTGAGACTAAGTACTGCTCCAAAGCCATATCCAAGTTTGCTGAAGACATCACTGTCAGTAGCCGAATCAAAGGTGGTGATGAATTGGCATATAGGCGGGATAGTGAAAATCTAATTGAATGGTGCCACAGAACAACCTCTCACTCAATATCATCAAAACCAAAGATCTGATTATTGATTACTAGAGGAAGAAACCAGAGGTCCATGTGCTAGTTCTGTTCAGGAGAGCAGAAGTGCAGAGAGACAGAAACTTTAAATTCTTTGGTGTCATCATTTCAGAAGATCTGTCCTGCCATACAAAGAAAGCCTGGCAGCCCCTCTACTTTCAAGAGTTTGCACATATTTGACAAGTCATCTAAAACTTTGACAATTGTCTATAGATGCACAGTGGAGAGAATCCCAAACAGAAAAGTGGACAAAAAGAAGTGGTCCATCACAGCCCAGTCCATCACAGGAAATATCCTCCTCACTACTGAGCACATCTACAAAGTGCACAGCCACAAGGAGGCAGTATCAAGACTATCCGCCACTATCTAGACCAGGGGTCAGCAACCTTTACCACTGAAAGAGCCACTTGGACCCGTTTCCCACAGAAAAGAAAACACTGGGAGCCGCAAAACCCGTTTGACATTTAAAATGAAATAACACTGCATACAACGTTTTTTTTGCCTTTATGCTATGTATAAACAAACTATAATGTGTTGCATTTATGAAATTGATGAACTCCTGCAGAGAAAACGAAATTACATTTCTGCATGCAACAAAAACATTTTGAACTCCGAAAAAAAGACGTTGGGTTGAAGGTTACTTTTAAGTAAAATACTCAACGTCTATTTGAGTCCTTCTTGTATTTATGAAAAACGCCAAACTTAAATTTGCCACCAGCAGCAAACCAAAAATAACATCAGCCAGCTGTCAGCCTGAAAAATAAAAGGACTATTTCACTGAACAATGAAAAAATATGAATATACATAAAATAATAGGCAATTAAAATATTTATCATACTTGGTTAATGGGATTTCTGCTCCTGGACCTCAGCGCACAGCGTCTGCACATCAGGGCTGTATGACGTCACCTTCATCTTTACACAGGATCGCAAGCTGTCATCTGTGAGGCGTGCGCGATGTTTGTTTTTAATAAAGTTCATGTTGGAGAACACCTGCTCACATACATATGTGGATCCAAAGATCGACAGGACTCCAAGCGCATACTTTTTCATGTTTACATAAATGTCGGGCATAGCATTCCATGTTTCGAACACAAGTTTGTCCGGTTTTGGAAGGTTTTCAATATCACTCCATTTGTGATTCTGAGCAAGAACGGCCTTCTGACGGGCAACATCTTCAAGGTCTGCTGTCAAGCGTCTAAACTTGGACACCCATATGTCTTTGTCGGCTATGTCGGCCAGTTCCATCTCAAGATCAGGTTGACTCACACCTGCCAATGCAGTCGTATTCAGTAGGGAAGGATCGATGCTTAAGGGAGTGACCGGGAAGGATAATGTGTTTTTTTCCTCTCTGAACTCACAGAAGCGTTTCCCAAACGATGTTTGCATTGCGATGATTGCAGAATGTAAATACTCCGAAATTATCATGTCGTGACCTTGTTTGAACTCTCTCAAATTGGGGAAGTGAGACAAAGTGCCTTTCTGTAAATCTCTGGCAAGCACTGTCAACTTGCGCTCGAATGCCAAGACATCCTCCAACATGTGCAGGGCTGTGCGTCCTTTCCCCTGAAGAGCTGTGTTCAGCGTGTTCAGGTGCGCTGTCATGTCTACCATGAAGTGTAGCTTTTCCAGCCACTCTGGCTGTTCCAGCTCAGGAAAGGTGAGCCCTTTGCTGCCCAGGAAAGTTTTCACTTCTTCCAGACACGCGACAAAGCGTTTCAGCACCTCCCCTTTGGACAGCCACCGGACTTTGTTGTGCAGCAGGAGATCAGAATATGCGCTTTCCAGCTCGTCCAGTAACAAACGGAATTGACGGTGATTTAAACTTTTTGCCATTATTTTATTGACAATCTGAATGACAACATCCATTACTTCTGTGCATTCCGGAGGAAATGTTTGAGCGCACAGTGCCTCTTGGTGCAAGATGCAGTGAAAAGTCAGCAGCTTTCTGTCCAGCGACTTCTGCAGTAAAGCCACAAATCCCTTGTGCGTTCCCGTCATATTCGGTGCCCCATCAGTAGCTACTGACACCAGATGGGTGGTCTTTATTCCTTTGGCTCTTAAACAATTCAAGACAGCCTCACAGATGTCCTCCCCCCGTGTTTGGTCTTTTAGAGGTATCAACTCAATCAGTTCTTCCTGTGGCCCGGCAGAGTTTACATACCGGCAGAACAACGCTATTTGTTCAATATCACCTTTGTCTTTAGACTCATCACAGGCAATCGAGTAGGCCACAGCTGAATTGATGTCTTTAATTTGCTGTCTTGTGATGTCTTCTGCCATTTTTATGGTTCTGTCTTTGACAGTCTTTGCAGAGAGGGGCATATCCCTGATTTTCTGCACAATTTCACTCTTGTTTTTAAAGTCCGTGAATAGATGTTCTGAAATCTTAATGAAAGATTCTTTTATATATTCACCATCTGTAAACTGCTTCCCGTGCCTGACTATTTCCTGAGCGGCAATATAACTGGCGTATGTCGTTGATTTTCCAGACTTCATCCATTTCTGGAAATGATTTTTGCTCAGATCAACCTTCCGCATCAGTTCCGAAACGGCTTTTTTTCTCTCATCTCCATCCGGATATTTTTGAGCAAAGGCTGCGTGTTTACTCTGGAAATGCCTTGCGACATTTGACTTTTTGTTGTTTGCTAGTTTCTCATTGCATATTAAGCATACCGGTAAACCAGTCTCGTCAACAGTGAAAGCAAATGAATCTGTCCACGTATCATTAAACGTTCTGTTTTCTTCAGTCACTTTTCATTTTTTTAGAATTCTCCATAGTTGGCTTACCTTGGATCGAAAAATTAAAGAAATCGCGCACTGGCGGGTGTCAGATATTGGCAGTGGTGACGTATATTAATAGCGATAAAAACACGTTGTAGTGGTGTGCTCACGCAGTCAGTAAACTGCAGTCGAATAACTTTATTCGAACTAAACAGCCTTGCTTTTAAGCCTCCCTCAACCCAGCCCCCATGGACGCAGATGCTGCAAAAGACGCGTACTCACAAACCCCCGTAGGCTATCTCCCTTAGCCGGAATGCTGGCTAATTGTGAGCCGTTTCGGATGTGCCAGGAAATGTGTCGCCACACTTAGATTGTACAAGATCACCATAATCTTCAAATTTAGAATTACATTTCAAAAGCTAACAAACTAACATAAAATACATTTTAATTAAATACTGACCAATTATTTCCCAAAGCCACAGGGAGCCGCAGCACAGAGGTGAAAGAGCCACAAATGGCTCGGGAGCCGCAGGTTGCCAACCCCCGATCTAGACTATGCTCCCTTCTTACTGCTGCCAGCAGGAAGGAGGTACAGAGCTCCAAGGGCAGTTATTACCCTTTAACCATCAGGCTCCTGAACCAGCATGGACAACATCACTCAACTGAACATTGAACTGATTCTACAACCTACAGACACACTTTCAACGAATCAAGTCTTTGAACAAGAGTCCATGATAGTAATCAATAAGTATTTATTACTTCTTTATTATTAGCATCACTATCATGATTACATGTTGAGCACACCTATTCCGATTGGAAGTGTTTTGGATTTTGGAATATTTGCGTCTATATAATGAGATACCTTGGGGATGGGACGCAAGTCTAAACATAAACAACACACGCAAAATGCTGGAGGAGCTCAGCAGGCCTGGCAGCATCTATGGAAAAGAGCACAGTTGATGTTTTGGGCTGAGACCCTTCAGCAGGACTCATCTAGGGGCCGAAACGTTGACTGCTATTTTCCATAGATGCTGCCTGGCTGCTGAGTCCCTCCAGCATTTTGTGTGTGTGTGTTGCTTGGATTTCCAGCGTCTGCAGATTCTCTCTTGTTTGTGTCTAAACACAAAATCTATTTTCATTACATATACAGTTTATCCATATACTCTGAAGGTAGTTTTATATAACACCTTAAATAATTGTGTGAATGAAACACTGAACCATCAGAAAGATAAGCTATCACTACCTCGGCCACCAGGTGGACAGTCAGTGGTTGTTTAGTACTGTCAACATTCCCAACTCTGAACATATGTATGACAGGTAAGAAGTCTTTCTCTTACACTTATTCATCATGCACTGATGTACATTTGTACTGATGCAGCTATTCAGCGAATTAGATCTTCGTCAGTGGCATATTCATCAATGAATTTCTCTGCCGCTTCCTGATGAACACATGATTTATCTTTAGAATTGTAATGCCATGCCTTTTCTTAAATTTCTGCAACCAGCTTTCTGTATATTCACAATTACCTTCAGCTTTCAGTTTGTCTTGACAGATCTCTTCATGATCAGCATACCATTAAGCAGTATATATTCACAGCGATGCTGATGAATCCACTCTATCATCAACATCTTCATTTTTCGCTTTTTGCAATTTTTCTGTGTCAATTACTTCTGTTCATTGCTATGTGAGGTCAACCCTCCGAACTGTCCGTGATGCACAGAAACCTGTGCATTGCTAGGGAACCTTCCCAGCACCTTGTGGAATTTTCCATTTTCGACATCATGTCAGCGATCAAAAGAATTTCAGACTTCAGAGGCTTTTAGATTTTGGAATTTTGGATAAGGGAAGCTCAAGTTTTTCTTTTGTATATACACAGTTTGTCTTCTTTCGCACATTGGTTGCTTGTCTTTCTGTGTCTGTGTATAGTTTTACACGGACTCTCATGCGTTTCTTTATATCCACTCTGAATGTCCAAAAGAATCAGAATCAGATTTAATATCACTGTTGTAAGTCAAGGAATTTGTTGTTCTGTGGTAGCAGCACATTGCTGTACAAAGTATTAAAAACTATGAACTATAATAAGTATATGTTAAAAAATAAAATAAGTAGTGCAAAAAGAGAGGGAAAAGTACTGAGAAGGTGTTCAAGGGTTCATTGTCCATTCAGAAATCTGATGGCGGAAGGGAACAAACAATTCTTGAAACACTGAGTGTCTGTCTTCAGGCTCCTGTACCTTCTTTTTGATGGTAGTAATGACAAGAGGGCATGACCTGGATGATGGAGGTCCTTAATGATGGATGCCACATTTTTGAGTCATCACTTTTTGAAGGTGTACTGGATACTGGGAAGTCTAGTGTCCATGAAGGAGCTGGGTGAATTTACAACTGTCTGCTCCTGTACAGTGGTCACTCCATACCCAATGTTGATGCAACCAGTTAGAATGCTCTCCATAATATATCTTAGAAATTTGCGAGCGGGTTTGTTGACATACCAAGGCTCCTCAAACTCCTAATGAAATGTAGCTTCTGTTGTGCCTTCTTTGTAATTGCATTGATGTGTTGGGCCCAGGATAGATCCTCGGAGATGTTGCACCCACGTACTTGAAATTGCTCTCCCTTTCCACTTCTGATCCCTCAGTGAGGTCCGGTGCATTTTCCCTCGACTTACCCTTCCTGAAGTCTACAATCAATTCCTTGTCATACTAATGTTGTGTGCGAGGCTGTTGCTGCGACACCACTCAATTAAGAAGGTGTATCTCAGGAGAGTACAAGGTGACATATACGTACGTACTTTGTTAATAAATTTAACTTTGGAATATGAACTTCGAGAAACTCAGAGAAGTTTCAGTTTAAGTCTATTGTTGCTGTCATAGGGTGTAAATGCCCCAAAAATTAATTTTTTGGCAACAGTATCACAATACGTTACAAGAAAAGGATAAACATATGGTAACTTAAACTTAAATTAACATAGATTTGTGATGGTTTTGGGTTTGCTGACTACAAAGAATCCTCAAAGACTAGTTCACACTATCCTGTTCTTCCTCCAAGATCAATTTAGCTGCCAATACCCACTATTTAAACAGAGGGATCCCCCCCACCCCAACCCCACCAAGGAGGAGATACTTCCAGCTAACAAAGTACAGGTGTCCCCCGCTTTACGAATGTTCGCTTTATGTCACTTCGCTTTTACAAAAGACCTACATTAGTAACTTGCTTTCATGTTACAAAGAGGATTTTCGCTTTTACAAAAAATTTTCCCATATAAATTAATGGTTCTTCACTTTATGCCATTTCAGCCTAAGAAAGCATTTCATCGGAACACTCTACCTTTGTAAAGGGGGGGTAGTTTAAACACAGTTCATTTATTTTTAGTGATACATGTTTAAATTCAAACAATATTCTTGAAACACAATTAAAATTCCCAGAGGATTTCTATTTTAAAAAATTTCCAAATTACAAATAATGTCTAAAACACAAAGGATTTCCAAAACACAAGTACAATTCCTATAAGCTAAAAAGACAAACCAATGAACCACAGACAAACCTGTCATCTGTCACAGGAATCAAAGGCAGAGGAATGGATTCTAGTTCACCCCTTGTTTCTGCCATTCTTCTTGATGTTCCTGGACCGTTCTTAAAAAGCCAAGACTACTCTCTACATTCATATTGCTTCTTTGCCACTCAGATGATATCTTACATACGCAATAGTTTTTTCAGATACCTTTTAACACAAGTGATCTAAAAGCTTCTGGAGACATTGAACTCAGGTACTCACAATTAATGATGTAAAACTAACTCTCTTAAGTTTACAAACCGTCCAACTAATAATACATCAGCTATTTGGTATGCTATGTAATTACATCAGTCTCATCCAGAAGCTTACCTGAAGCAAGTAACTTGTCCAGTTTGAAACAAGCCAAAAGAAATAACCATTGTGTTACACTGCATCTTTTCAGCAACTAGACCAGGTGCTGTGGGGCCAGCAAGTCTGTGCTATTACCGCGCTTGTTTCCTATGCTGTCCTTTTAACTTCAAACTGATCACTGCTTGCCATTTACATCAAGAAGATCCCATTTATGACAAGAAGCTAAACAAAGAGTATTGGAAGTTTAACTTACTCAGAAACACTTTGATCACTAGAAGTGTCAGCTGCTATGTTCAGAAAGCTAGTCTTAGCAAAAAAGAAAAGGCCCCCTGACCCAGGACAGTGAATATCCATCACAGATTACACATAACTTAACATCAGTGCAAAATAAACAACAAATTTAGCATGATCATACTAGTGTACGACTGAGGAGAAAGCTATGAACATGGATGCACTAAAACTTAGACTAGGTAGGACCTGGGGTCATATGCCTTTCTATGCTCCTCCCACGTATCTCGATGGCTGCCTGTAATGTTTCTGACATTCATTGTTCAGTAAGAAGAGTGTTGGGTGTAAACAGATCCCTGATTGAATTCAGGCATGACTGCAGAAACATTTCAAGAAATGCGAGGAATGCAGAATCCCTTGTGTTTAAGATTTGCTACATCACTGAGACGCCCCCCCACCCATAGGCACTGCCTTATTCCTCCACAATTCTGTGCGTTACAAATATTAATTTGTAAGCAGTTTACAAATCAATCTATCAGGACTGGAGGGTGGTGTGGGGCAGCTTGGTTTAGAATGTAGATCAAATGTGGTCATATAGATATGGGTATAGAGTGTTAGATCAATTCAATATGGATACAGGCCCTTCAGCCCAACCATGCCATGCTGACCACTGGCAACTGGTTCCATAGACTTGCCACTCTCTTTGTGAAAGAGCTGCCTCTCTGGCCCCTTTCAAATCTTTCCCTTCTCTTTGCCCTAAATCTGGTTTTTGACTCCCCTACCCTGTGGAAATTACTGTTACTGTCCACCTTGTCAATGCTTCTCATAATTTTAAACACTACTATGAGGTTGCCTCTCATTCTCCTACTTTCTAAGAAATAAAGACTGGCCAACTTCTCCCTGTAGGTTCAAGTTTAATTATCATTCAACCATATACAAGTGTACAGCTAAATGAAACACTGTTCTGCAAATCACAGTACATTGTCATAAGTCATATTAGCCGAAGTCCCTCAGTGGCATGACCAGAAGATTGATGGTGCATGGATGTTGTCCTGGGAGCCACATCTCTGCAAGAATAAGCACACAGCAGTTCCGCACCTTGTGCTGGGTCAGGCACAGACAAAGGCAATCCAGGGAGGTAACACTAGAGCGCAGCACTGATAGGAAACCCAGCCTGCAGGGGGCTGTTCCCCACCCCAGCACAAATCTCAGTGCATCCACCGCGACTCTGTTCTCTCCCACACCACCTCCAGTGCTTCCTTCCCTGGATTCCTGTAACAGGTGATGCTGCAGTACGAGGACCTGGTCCACACACCAACCAAGGGCACACATCTCCCCCTCCGTTGGTCTCGCTAATGAACCAATGAACTTGATTTGCATGCTTTGTATTACCAATGTCCAACAGGGTCTTGCGATCACAAGAAAAATGTTTAAGACAAACATTTGCAACATTTGTTGGACCCAGAGAGGCCACTGCACTGAGCGCACCAGCACCTTCCCAGATGACTAACTCAGAGTCTCTAGTCCCTGCACATCCTTACAAGTCTGTTTTGCACTCTTTTCAGTTTAACCACATCTTTCCTGTAACCGTACAGAGAACTCCAAGTGCAGCTTCATTCAGTGTTAACATAATGTCCCAACTCAGATACTGACTGATGAAGGCCTGAGCACTAAATCCTTTTTTCAGCATCCTGTCTACCTGTGGCTTTGCTTTTAATGAACCACCAACAAGTAACATTGTTTATGGAGATACGATATTCATAAAAACTGGTCATTCTGTGAATGAAGAAGAACCGTCACCTTTTCAGATCAAAGGTTGAAATTTAGGCTGGAATTGAACAGTAAATCACATTTAGGAGATTTTGAAACCAAAAAGTCCAAGTTTAGCTTCCTGCTAAGTGCCAAGAATCCCAGAAGTGGCTGCAATTATGCTCTACTCCAAGTAAAGCCACTTTCACAGTTCTCTATCTTCAGCAATCCCACAATCCTAATTGAGAAGTTGCAGAACCTGGGCCTCTGTAATTGGATCCTCGACTTCCTAACTGGAAGACCACCATCTGTGTGGATTGATGATAACATCTCCTCTTCACTGATGATCAACACTGGCGCACCTCAGGAGTGTGTGCTTAGCCCACTGCTCTACTTTCTGTGGACTTCTGACTGTGTGGCTATTCATAGCTCAAATACCATTACAAATTTTCTGATGATACAACCATTGTTGGTAGGGTCTCAGGTGGCGACGAGAGGGCGTACAGGAGTGAAATATGCCAACTAGTGGAACTGTGCCGCAGCAACAACCTGGCACTCAATGTCAGTAAGACGAAAGAGCTGACTGTGGACTTCAGGAAAGGTAAGACAAAGGAACACATACCAATTCTCATAGAGGGATCAGAAGCGGAGAGAGTGAGCAGCTTCAAATTCCTGGAAGATCAAGATCTCTGAGGATCTAACCTGGTCCCAAAATATTGATGTAGTCATAAAGAAGGCAGGACAGTGGCTCTACTTCATTAGGAGTTTAAAGAGATTTAGCATGTCAACAAATATGCTCAAAAACTGCTATAGTCGTACTGTGAAGAGCATTCTGACAGGCTGCATCACTGTCTGGAGTGGAGGGGCTACTGCACAGGACCAAAAGAAGCTGCAGAAGGTTATAAATCTAGTCAGCTCCATCTTGGGCACTAGCGGTGTCTCAGAAAGGCAGCGTCCATTATTAAAGACCTCCAGCACCCAAGGCATGTCCTTTTCTCACTGTTACCATCAGGTAGGAGGTACAGAAGCCTGAAGGCACACACTCAGTGATTCAGGAACAGCTTCTTCCCCTCTGCCATCCGATTCCTAAATGGACATTGAACTTTTGGACACTACCTCACTTTTTTTTAAAGTATTTCTGTTTTGCACGTTTTTAATAATCTATTCAATATACGTAACTGATTTACTTATTTATTTATTATGTTTTACTTTATTTAATATTATTATTTTCTCTGTCTGCTAGATTATGTTTTGCATTGAACTGCTGCTGCTAAGTTAACAAATTTCTTGTCACATGCCGGTGATAATAAACCTGATTCTAACTCGGAGTTCTTGGGACTTATCATTGCCTTGTTCCAAATTGGCCACTTTATTCCCAACCACACGGGGGTGCTAGAGTCCACACTGAGGAACATCTTGCCAAACCTACAACTGTCATAAAATATATCTTAAGAATTGCTCAGAACCCTGAAATGTTGACTGTTTATTCATTTCCATAGATGCTGCCTGATCCTTTGGATTACCCCAACCACAGTGGCACAGCTAATAGAGCTGCTGTTGCAGTCTCTCAGGTTCGACTCTGACCTCCAGCACTTTCTGTGTAGAATTTGCACATTTTCTGCAAAGGCTTGTGTTTCCCCAGAAGCTTTGATATGTTCCCACACCCCAGAGGAGTGTTGATCTACATGCTAATTTCACCTAATGTAGGTGAATGGTTGGGTCTGGAAGGAGAGGAACAACACACACATGGGATTGCTCTATAGATCAGCATACACTTGATGGATCAAATAGTCTACCTCAAAGTTACGATGAAATATGAAAATATAAAACAGAAGGCCCCTTGAGCCTGCTTGTAGCCTCCACTCACTACCAAACTTCTTAAACTATCTTTGAGAACTGGTGTCTTGCAGCCTCAGACCTAGGTTCAATCCTGACCTCATACTCTATATATGTAGAGTTTATACATTCTTGCTGGGTGGTCCCAGAATGAATTAAAATGAGATTAATGTAGGATTAGCATAAATGGGTAGTTGATGGTTGGCGTGAATTCAATGGACCCACGGGCTTATTTCCATGCTGTCACTCTCTATAACTTTCCTGATGTATCATATTAGAGTTTGTAAAACACTGGATGAATGTCTGGATGGTCAGCACTTTTTGATCTTGTAGCATGTGGGTTCTGTTAGTGGGTAATGTTTCTCAAATATCTAGGGAGCATTGTCTCTGAGGATAGCGGCATTGACAACGACATCCAGAGCCGCATTAAACAGGCATCGGCTGTCTTTGGGAGACTTTGGCGTAGAGTCTTTCAGAACAGGAGCCTTCGTCCCTCCAGAAAGGTTGCTGTATACCAAGTGGTCTGTGTCACCAGCCTCCTTTATGGCTGTGAAGCTTGGGTAACCTACAGCCATCACATCAAGTCCTTGGAGCGCTTCCACTTAAACTGCCTCCAGAGCATCCTGGGAATTACCTGGCGTGAGCGGGTGCCTCACACTGAAATACTTGTAAAGACCAACTGCAGAAGTATTGAGGCCGTGATCACCCTGATAATGTAAAGAAGGTACTGTCTTTTTATTGTCTTATTTCCTTTTATAGTTAAAGGATTTTTGATGTATGATTGTCCCCTTTTAAGGCTAAAAGGTTGTTAGCTGTTCTGCTAAAATAGCAATTATTAGTTAGTCACGTATACAAAGTATGGCAGACTGTATTGTTGCCTTTTTGTTTAAGATTGTTCCTGCTTTACAACTATCTTGGTTTATAATTAACCTGTGGTCAAGACTATTGAGTAAGCTTTGCACCTAGATCTGCATTCGAGAATGGACAAATATGGACCCTCTGCTGTGCTGATTGCTTAAGGGGAAGTAACCTGAAGACTGTTGTAATTGTTCGAAGTTCTGCAAAATATCTGTACAGAAAGAGGTGTCTGTATGTAAGGTACGGATCCTAGGACAGAGGTCTGGTTGGCAAGAGGGGATTCTTGCCCACTGTAGATCTCGGATCTCTCGCCAGCTGAAGTTGGAATAAAGAAGAAATGGTTAATTGAAATTGTACGGTGTCTGACTTGACTTAATTCCACATTTGGTGCAGTGACTTGCATTCCAACATAGGGAACATCTCCCTGGGCTGAATAAGTAACAGGGGGCTTGAATCAATCACAATTGAGCAGCTGGGCAAGGTAGTTTACCTCCAGCTACTCTTTGTTGTCCGACCAAGCATTCTGCCCCTCGCCCATTGAGATCGGTACCTTGACGGGATCAGACGACCGGTTTGGATACAGGATTTAAGGTAAGCAGTTGTCTCTTTTATGGTGCTGCGGGTGACGGAGATCTGGCCGGATGAAATTTGATGATTCATGTCTCAAGATGTGGCCGGTTTAAATTTGAAAATGACACGAGACTGGCAGCCCAGTAAAATTCTCACCTTAGCAGCAGAAATCTGGCCGGTTGAAACTTAATGAGACAAGTTCAGGATAAAGGAGGAAAGGCCTCCAGATTATGTGAGAGTTGCTTTTGCGAGTATTAAAGGAACATAGGCTGGTATTTTTAGTGAGATTTAAAGGCTGCGGGTGGCATTGGGAAGTCTGTATTGTTCCTAAGGAAAAAGTTGGGACTGGAGACCCCGGTCAGGAGAGGCAGCTACCGCTCCCTGACTGATTTGACCATATCAGCTGCCTCCTGATTACCTGGCCAGTTGAAATTGATTAAAAGGGGAGGCAGGCTGGCTAAATTTCCCACCTGGTGGCGTAGAAAAGAGATTTTTTTTTGGTTTATGCCTGGGCCCTTGTGTTGTGTATTTTGCGCATATGAGGTGTTTGCTCTGTTGGTTTGTCCGTGTTTCATGTATTTGTGATTTTAGCTACTTGCTTTGTACAGCACTTTGGTCAACGTGTGTTGTTTTTAAACGTGCTATATAAATAAACTTGACTTGACTTTGACTTGACCTGACTTGATAAATAAGAATAACTGGTGACATAATAAGGGCAATAATGGGACAGGCCTTTGATACAGCTGGAAAGGGAACTCCCCTCCAGAGTATGTGTGAAAAAATTACCTAAAATAGAGGATGATTTATGAAGATTAAGTTTTGCACTTCCTAAACATTCGGGATCTGATATTTGGCCCCTGGGGCGGGGGCGGGGGGGGACTTGGGATATAGAGTCATGTGAACAATCGGTTAATTTAGTTTGGTAAAAAGGCTGTGGGGGGATAAAATGGAAGTCCTTGATCAAGGAATGGAAAGATAAGGCAGATGTAAAATGGAATAATACCTTACTGGCCAGTTGGAGGAATAATGCCTGTGGTAAGGGGATAGAAGTATCTGATGGAACTCCCAGAGGTTGGGAGACCCTCAAAGCTGAATGTGAATGGGTAGATGGGAGAAGGAAGAGCAGAGGAGGCAACAGAAGGCTGAAATGAATAGGAAGGAAGGACGTGTTGAGACAACAGTGCTGCAAGGAAAAACCAAAAGGGTCCCGGGATCCTGACCCATTGTCTGGCATACTGACCCTGCTTGGAGACTCAGGGAATGAGACAGAGGAGGAGTGGGGAACCCTTCCTAGAATCCCGACCCCTCCGGGTCCATCCGCCCTCCCTCCACCTCCTCCATCTTACAGTGAGGAGTACCATGAAACTTTAGAGGAGTGAATAAAATTGAATCCAAGAAATAGGGGACGTAAAATTGAGGTCAGAAGGAAGAAGTGGCAGAACTTACTCTGCAAATGGAGGAGGTCCAGACTAGCCCCCCAGGGCAATACCCGATTAGACAGCTGCCTAATCCACGATCAGGAACACAATTGAGGTTTATGTCCCTTGGAAATGCCAGGAGATGATTATGATCATGAATCAAGCCCCAGACCGTAAGGAAAAGCCAGCCCAATTTGCCCAGTATGTCCGGAATACTATTCAAATGTATGGGGCCACTACTAAAGACTTACTTGGGTTATGTTTTAGGATCCTATCTCCACCCACTAACCCCTTTCAGCCAGGACCCTGGAGGGGAAGCCGAGAAAGATCTAATAGTGGATCCGGGCCGCAGGGAACCAGATCCCAGATGTCCAGAGGGGGATCTCAACCCGGGGCAACGGGTGGGACCTGCTATAATTGCAAAAGATATGGTCATTGGAAGGCAAATTGTCCCTATCAATCAAGGACAGAATCCCCTCCCCATGGACCACCTTGAGCCTTATTCACTGTGAATAATCCCTTTGCATGAAATAAGGGTCAAGATCTCCTGGTCGTCACCACATCTCCCAACCAAGAACCACACGTAATATTACAGGTGGCCAGAATCCCTATTCCATTTATGATCGATACGGGGGCAACCGCCTCGACCCTTGATCAGGAGGTAGTAAAGGATAGGGGATTCTGGCTATTGGATGCAACTGTGGTCCTATCAGGATTTGAGGGACAAGAAAAGTATACTGACAGACCATGCCACTGCTTGTTCAATATTGCAGACAAACCTGTGTTATCCCATTTACAGTTACCACTAACCTGTGATGTGATCTAGCAGGATGAGATCTGCTCTGTCCATTGGGGGTCAAAATTCTCTGCACAGATGAAGGTATCAAGCTGGGTCTGACTAGGGGAAGGCAGTATCCCCAGTTTGCTGTTCCCCAATGGTGGGGAATCAACCTGGGCCCATCCACATTTGTGCCTCCCTTCCCAGCAGCTGACCCCCATGTAACAGTCCGTTATGATACCACCGGGACCTCAATCGAAGGCAACCTGTACAATAGTTCTCTTGTAGGAAAGGAATATCCGGTTTCGGTGATCGGAGAGATTGAAGGACAACAATATACCTGGACTCACTTGCCTCAAGGGTTCGTCCACTCTCCAACTCTGTTTTCGCAGACCCTTCACAAACTTTACGAACTGGAACTACCCTACAACTCAACACATGAGAGTTACAAATTAATGGAGGACTGAATACAGTCAATTGCAGACGCCCCATTCCAACTACGCCAAAGCAAATGAGGGCCTTTCTGGGACTTTTAAATTTCTGAAGGCAATGGATACCGAATGCTGCTATCTACACCCATCAGTTATCTTCAGTAGCATCTCCGAATGCCCCTTTGCACTGACCGCAGAACAAAAAGAAGCTGTAACTGTATTAAAAGGCAGTTTATTATAAACCCCCACTTTGGGACGACCCCTCTACAATCGTCCTTTTCAGCTGTACGTCATCATCAAGGACGGTTGTGCAACTGCAGTACTCACTCAGAAATATGGTGATCGACAGCGCCCAGTAGCTTATTACTCTACCAAGTTAGACCCAGTGGCAGTGGGATTACCACTGTGCACACAGTTTCTTCCAGCCATATACACACTTGTATCAGCTGCATCAAATATTACCAGTTACTGCACTCATGCTACATTCCACAGTGGAACTCCTCAATACTCACCAAACTCAGCATCTGATGCAAGCCTGGCAAAGCCAATATGAGATGACTCTCATGAATAATCCCCTATTGACCTTCGCCCACTGCACGACTTTGAACCCTGCCACCTTCTTACGTGACCCACCGCAGCCCTTAGACGCTCCAATAGACAATAGACAATAGGTGCAGAAGTAGACCATTCGGCCCCTCGAGTCTGCACTGCCATTCTGAGATCATGGCTGATCATTCACTATCAATACCCAGTCCCTGCCTTGTCCCCATATCCCTTGATTCCCCTATCCATCAGATATCTATCTAGCTCCTTCTTGAAAGCATCCAGAGAATTGGCCTCCACCATCTTCCGAGGCAGTGCATTCCACACCTCCACAACTCTCTGGGAGAACAAGCTCTTCCTCAACTCTGTTTTAAATAACTGACCTCTTATTCTCAATCCATGCCCTCTGGTACTGGACTCTCCCAACATCTGGAACATATTTCCTGCCTCAATCCTATCAAATCCTTTAATTATCTTAAACGTTTCAATCAGATCCCCTCTCAATCTCCTCAATTCCAGCGTGTACAAGCCCAATCTCTCCAATCTCTCTGCATAAGACAGCCCTGCCATCCCAGGAATCAACCTAGTGAATCTACGCTGCACTTCCTCAATTGCCAGAATGTCCTTCCTTAAACCTGGAGACCAAAACTGTACACAATATTCCAGGTGTGGTCTCACCAGGGCCCTGTGCAAATGCAAAAGGACATCCTTGCTCTTGTACTCAATTCCCCTCGTAACAAAGGCCAACATTCCATTTGACCTCTTCACTGCCTGTTGCACTTGCTCATTCACCTTCATTGACTGGTGAACTAGGACTCCTAGGTCTCTTTGCATTTCTCCCTTACCTAACTCTACACCGTTCAGACAATACTCTGCCCTCTTGTTCCTGCTTCCAAAGTGGATAACTTCACATTTATTCACATTGAATAACATCTGCCAAGTATCTGCCCACTCACCCAGCCTATCCAAGTTTCCCTGTATTCTCCTAACGTCCTCTTCGCATGTCACACTGCCACCCAGTTTAGTATCGTCAGCAAACTTGCTGATATAGTTTTCAATGCCCTCATCTAAATCGTTGACATAAATCGTAAAGAGCTGTGGTCCCAATACAGAGCCCTGTGGTACCCCACTAGTCACCTCCAGCCAGTCCGAGAAACACCCATTCACTGCTACCCTTTGCTTTCTATCTGCCAACCAGTTTTCTATCCATGTTGAAACCCTGCCCCCAATACCATGAGCTCTGATTTTACTCACCAATCTCCTATGTGGCACCTTATCGAATGCCTTCTGAAAATCTAGGTACACTACATCCACTGGCTTACCCTCGTCTAACATCCTTGTTACACCCTCAAAAAACTCCAACAGATTAGTCAAGCATGATTTGCCCTTGGTAAATCCATGCTGGCTCGGCCTAATCCTATTTCTGCCATCAAGATGTGCCGCTATTTCGTCCTTAATAATGGACTCAAGCATCTTCCCCATGACTGACGTTAGGCTAACAGGGCGATAGTTCTCCGTTTTCTCCTTCCCTCCCTTCTTGAAAAGTGGGATAACATTAGCCACTCTCCAATCTTCAAGAACTGATCCTGAATCTAAGGAAGATTGGAAAATGATTACCAATGCATCCGCAATTTCCTGAGCCACCTCTTTTAGAACCCTCGGATGCAGACCATCTGGACCCGGGGATTTATTAGCCTTCAGTCCTACCAGTCTACTCATCACAGTTTCTTTCCTAATGTCAATCTGTCTCAATTCCTCTGATATCTTATGACCCTGGCCCATCCATGCATCTGGGAGATTGCTTGTGTCCTCCCTGGTGAAGACAGATCTAAAGTACGCATTAAATTCTGTTGCCATTTCCCTGTTTCCCATAACAATTTCTCCCAATTCACTCTTCAAGGGGCCAACATTGTTCTTAACTATCTTCTTTCTCTTCACATAGCCAAAAAAGCTTTTGCTATCCCCTTTTATATTCCTGGCTAGACTGAGCTCATACCTGATTTTTTCTCTCCGTATTGCTTTTTTAGTTAAGATCTGCTGTTCCTTAAAACTTTCCCAATCATCTGTATTCCCACTCATCTTAGCCCTGTCATACTTCTTTTTCTTTAATGCTATACAATCTCTGATTTCCTTTGTCAACCACTGTGGCCCCTTCCCCCTCTTTGAATCCTTCCTTCTCATTGGAATGAACTGCTTTTGCATCTTTTGTATTATCCCCAAGAATATCTGCCACTGCTGATCCACTGTCTTTCCTGCCAGGGCATCCGCCCATTTAACTCCAACACACGATTGCCTTTTACGGAATCGAATTTTCACCTCCATGCGAGAAGATCTGACTGATCGACCACTTTCCAATGCAGACCTCCAGTTCTATGTTGATGGCAGTTCCTTTATCAGCCCCACTGGCCAATGCTGCTCAGGATATGCCATTGCCACGACTCCACAGTCATTGAACAAGGATCTTTCGAAACACCTATATCGACTCAAAAGGCAGAACTTCACGCCCTCACCCGTGCCTGTGTGCTAGCCAGAGGTAAATCGGTCAATATTTATACTGACTCTCGCTGCACCTTTGGCGTTGCACGTGACTATGACGCCCTGTGGGAACACTGGGGATCTCTAACTTCCACAGGACAGCCTGTTAGTAATGCCCTATACGCTTCTCATTTATTACAGGCTCTTCAGCTCCCCTCCCAAGTGGCTGTTATTAAATGTGCTGCCCATACACGGGCTGGCGATGAGATGTCCGGGGGAAACACTCGAGCCGATGAAGCAGCAAAACAACCCGCTCTCCACCGGCCACTTATTATACCCTCAGGAAGTAAACAGTGAAAGGGTATGCCAGACATAGGGGAAATTCGTGGGTTTCAGGGGGACGCCCCACTGAGAAGCGCCAATCATGGTCCCAGATGGGATGCCACTGTGACAATGACTCTCAATTGTGGCTGACCCCTGTGGGACAGGTTTGTGTTCCAAATGTTTTTCTTACCTGTTTTGATTGATTATGTACACAATTAGACCCACCTGGGCAAAGAGGGAATGGTAGCTACATTATTACAGTCCTGGTGGCATCCTGATTTCCAACCAGCAGCTGAAAAGCAGATAAAGGCATGCCTATTGTGTAAAAAGGTAAATGCTGGAAAAGGGGTATCTTGTGCCCCCGGGAAGACCCCCTTGCCAGGTGGGCCATTTTCTTGTCTGCAACTTGATTTTATTGAATTGCCCAGGGTGTATTGCTATAAATATTGCCTGGTAATAGTAGACGTATTGAGCAGGTGGATAGAAGCTAGACCCACTACTGATAACACTGCCATGACAGTTGTAAAAATATTGTTGAGGGAAGTGATTCCTCATTATGGGCTACTGGAGTGTGGTGAACTACATATACATGTCTGGACACGCCCCCTGCTGACTGCTCCTGTGGCTCCTCCCACAGGCCCCTGGATAAAGGTGATCTGAGGCCTGATGCTCGGCCTCAGTCACCAGGATGTAGTATGGTGGTCACTCACTTCTGCTTCCTTCTTCCAGTCAATAAAAGCCGATATCTCGCCTTATGTCTCAGAGTGAGTTATTGATGGTGCATCATGGAGTCCATAAGCTTCGATAATGGACCTCATTTTATTGCTATAGTAAATGAGAAAATATGTAAAGAACTGGCAATAGAGCAGCAATTTTACTGTGCTCACCCTCCCAAGGCAGCTGGTATAGTGGAACGAGCAAATGGAACTTTAAAAAGTAAGCTAACTAAACTTATGCAAGAAACTGGACTAAACTGGCTTAAGGTTTTACCTTCGGCATTGTTTCACATGAGAGTTACCCCCTCAACCAAAACTGGACTATCCCCGGCAGAAATCATTTATGGAAAGCCTATGCGTACCCCTTGGCCACTGGGGTTAGCTTCTCACCTCCCTGATAAACTAGTTATACATACCCTAGGGGGAGGAGATGGGAAAATATTTGTGTAGGCTAACCAAAATTTTCCAAAGTCTGCATTTGCAGGTTCACCAGGCCTACCGAGAGGACGAGGATCCTGCTAAAGGGGATTATCCCGCCGCCAATCCTGGAAATTTAAGAAATAGGACACTCGGTGGAAAGGACCCTATCAGGTGTTGGTGACCATACCCACAGCCCTGAAGGTGGAAGGAAACCAAAGTGGATTCACCAAACGGACTGCAAAATTGTCACCAGAAGAGAAGACGACGATTGAAAAAAAGAGAGGAAAAAAATACCTGTTGTGTTATTCTTTTTACTTACTGTACACATTCCCTCAGGGCTCCAAGCAAATACATTTCTTTCCAAGGGCCACATTTACGCAAGACAGTAAGGCAGTCAGCTTGCTGGGTATATGCCCATCTACCCCAACAAGCAGGATCCAGAACGCCCCTGGAGGGGGGTGCCCTTGAACAGCAGCAAAATGCTGTCTGTCAGGTTTATGCAGGATTTTAATTTGACAAAGCCAGGCCAGACTACAGTGATGGGGTTGGGGGGGGGGGGGTGATGCCATGGCTAAGGCTAAACAGTGGCAGGCAGAATGTAAGGATCCTGGGGAGTGCGGATGTCTTTGCTTCTGGGGCTGGCATTTACGGATACCCACAGCTGGGGCTGAGAGGCCTTCCCTACACCTTACCCGTGTTATCTGAAAGGTGAACAGGACTTGCTGTGGCGAACTGGAGGGAAAGAAGGAACATTCCTGGGAAATAGCACTTGTATAGAGGTTAAGACAGATCCCCCGACCCTCTGTATGCCATCAATGGAACCTATTGGGTATGTGGAAGAAAGGCATATCCCTGGCTCTCAGGGCCTTATAGTGACGAGGGGACGAACACAGCAGGAGGTTGGACGGGATGTTGCTACTTGGCTTATATAGTGCCCTCTATATACTCACTAGCCAACATTTCACAACGTATTCAGTTTCGGCAACAGAAGAGAGGAATTACAGAAAGTGAAATATTTTGGACGATAGCATTTCTCGCTTAATGGGGCAGCTCGAAACTCCCTGGAAATAATCCACTTGGCAGCCGCATTGGAGGAATTAGCAAATAGCACCACACAAAAAAAAAGTTGTAACTAATGTTGAGACTGAGATTGCAGATTTGATTGCTGAGATAGAAGGTTTAAGGATGGTAGCGTTACAGAATAGGATGGCTTTGGATTTATTGCTAGCAGTACAAGGAGGGACTTCCGCCGTTATAGGGAAGGAATGTTGTACGTACATTCCTGATGTGGCCTCTAATATCACAGACCTCTATCAGCACATCACTCAAGAGATTCAGAAAATTAAAGGAATTGGAAGAAGGATGCGTGGGTTTACCGATGGAAAGGGAATGTGACCTTGGCCTTTTAACCTTCCTGGAGGTTCCTGGGGAATGCTTTTACATGAGATAATGATAATAGTTTTAATTGAAATAGCAGCAATTTTTGCAAGATGCGCCATAGCTTGTTGTACGTGGGATGGGTTGTTTTAAAGTTTATCATCAAATGATAAAAAGGCGGGAATGATAATGTAAAGAAGGTACTGTCTGGTTACTGCCTTATTTCCTTTTACAGTTAAAAGATTTTTAATAGACAACAGACAATAGGTACAGAAGTAGACCATTCGGCCCTTCGAGCCTGCACCGCCATTCTGAGATCATGGCTGATCATCTACTATCAATACATGGTTCCTGCTTTCTTCTTGAAAGCATCCAGAGAATTGGCCACCACTGCCTTCTGAGAAAGCGCATTCCACACCCCTACAATTCTCCGGCAGAAGAAGTTTTTCCTTAACTCTGTCCTAAATGACCTACCCCTTATTCTCAAGCCATGCCCTCTGGTACTGGACTCTCCCAGCATCTGGAACATATTTCCTGCCTCTGTCTTGTCCAATCCCTTAATAATCTTATATGTTGCAATCAGATCCCCTCTCAATCTCCTTAATTCCAGCGTGTACAAGCCCAGTCTCTCTAACCTCTCTGCGTAAGACAGTCCAGACATCCCAGGAATTAACCTCGTGAATCTACGCTGCACTTCTGCTACAGCCAGGATGTCCTTCCTTAACCCTGGAGACCAAAACTGTACACAATACTCCAGGTGTGGTCTCACCAGGACCCTGTACAAATGCAAAAGGATTTCCTTGCTCTTGTACTCAATTCCCTTTGTAATAAAGGCCAACATTCCATTAGCCTTCTTCACTGCCTGCTGCACTTGCTCATTCACCTTCAGTGATTGATGAACAAGGACTCCTAGATCTCTTATTATTTCTACCTTACCTAACTCTACACCGTTCAGATAATAATCTGCCTTCCTGTTCTTACTCCCAAAGTGGATAACCTTACACTTATTCACATTAAACATCATCTGCCATGTATCTGCCCACTCACCCAGCCTATCCAAGTCACCCTGAATTCTCCTAACATCCTCATCACACGTCACACTGCCACCCAGCTTAGTATCATCAGCAAATTTGCTGATGTTATTCTCAATGCCTTCATCTAAATTGTTGACGTAAATTATAAACAGCTGTGGTCCCAATACCGAGCCCTGTGGCACCCCACTAGTCACCACCTGCCATTCCGAGAAACACCCATTCACCGCTACCCTTTGCTTTCTATCTGCCAACCATTTTTCTATCCATGTCAATGTCTTCCCCCCGATGCCCTGAGCTTTGATTTTACCCACCAATCTCCTGTGTGGGACCTTATCAAATGCCTTCTGAAAGTCGAGGTACACTACATCCACTTGATCTCCCCTGTCTAACTTCCTGGTTACGTCCTCGAAAAACTCCAATAGATTAGTCAAGCATGATTTGCCCTTGGTAAATCCATGCTGGCTCGGCCCAATCCTATCACTATCCTATCTAGATATGCCACTATTTCATCTTTAATAATGGACTCTAGCATCTTCCCCACTACTGATGTTAGGCTGACAGGACGATAGTTCTCTGTTTTCTCCCTCCCTCCTTTCTTAAAAAGTGGGATAACATTAGCTATTCTCCAATCCTCAGGAACTGTTCCTGAATCTAAGGAACATTGGAAAATGATTACCAATGCATCTGCAATTTCCAGAGCCACATCCTTTAGTACCCTAGGATGCAGACCATCTGGACCTGGGGATTTGTCAGCCTTCAGTCCCATCAGTCTACTCATCACCGTTTCCTTCCTAATGTCAATCTGTTTCATTTCCTCTGTTACCCTATGACCTTGGCCCATCCATACATCTGAGAGATTGCTTATGTCTTCCCTATTGAAGACAGATCTAAAGTACTCATTAAATTCTTCTGCCATTTCTCTGTTTCCCATAACAATTTCACCCAATTCATTCTTCAAGGGCCCAACATTGTTCTTAACTATCTTCTTTCCCTTCACATGCCTAAAAAAGCTTTTGCTATCCTCCTTTGTATTCCTGGCTAGCTTGCGTTCCTACCTCATTTTTTCTCCCCATATTGCCTTTTTAGTCAAGTTCTGTTATTCCTTAAAAATTTCCCAATCATCTGTCCTGCCACTCACCTTAGCTTTGTCATACTTCCTTTTTTTAAATGCTATGCAATCTCTGACTTCTTGGCCCCTTCCCCCCCCCCCACCCCCTTTGAATCCTTCCTTCTCCGGGGGATGAACTGATTTTGCACCTTGTGCATTATTCCCAAGAATACCTGCCATTGCTGTTCCACTGTCTTTTCTGCTAGGATATCCGTCCATTTAACTTTGGCCAGCTCCTCCCTCATGGCTCCATAGTCTCCTTTGTTCAAGTGAATGTATGATTGTCCCCTTTTAAGGCTAAAAGGTTGTTAGCTGTTCTGCTAAAATAGCAATTATTGGTTAGTCACATACACAAAGTATGGCACACTGTATTGTTGCCTTTTTGTTTAAGATTGTTCCTGCTTTACAACTATCTTGGTTTATAATTAACCTGTGGTCAAGACTATTGAGTAAGCTTTGCACCTAGATCTGCATTCGAGGATGGACAAATATGGACCCTCTGCTGTGCTGATTGCTTAAGGGGAAGTAACCTGAAGACTGTTGTAATTGTTCGAAGTTCTGCTTATTACTAATTTAACTTCAAGCCTAGTGTATTTACAACCTATTCAATATTATGTTATGTTATTTTTTTTATATATGAAACTCAATAAAGATTGAAAAAGAAAGAAAGAAAAAGAAAGAAAAGAAGTTCTGCAAGATATCTGTATAAAAAGGGATGGTGTCTGTATGTAAGGTAGAGATCCTAGGACAGAGGTCTGGTCGGCAAGAAGGGATTCTTGCCCACTGTAGATCTCAGATCTCTCACCGGCTGAAGTTGCAGTAAAGAAGAAACGGTTGATTGAAATTATATGGTGTCTGACTTGACTTAATTCCAGAACCCAGCATCAGCTGCAATGACCGGGGCACAGGTAAGGATGCCCCATGTTGTCTACCCCGCAGAGTGTTATAGGGCCAGCTACATCATGGTCAATGCTCAGCTGGAGGGCCGAAGAAGCGCTAAAAGGATCAGATGAAGAATGCTTTAAGGAAGTGCAAGATCAAACCTGAGGACCTGGAGGATGTTGCTGCTGACCGTAACACTTGGCAACAGCTGTGTAGGGATGGGGTTCGTATTCTGCAGATGGAAAGAACAACCAGAAGACAGCAGAAGAGAGCCAGGAGAAATGCAGCCATGGTTTGTATCACTACCACCACCACTACCACATATACATGTCCCACCTGCAAAAGAGCTTGTGGGTCCAGGATAGGAATGTATAGTCATCAAGGATCTCACCGTTAAAGAAGTGGACGTCATCATCAGATTTCGATGGACAACCGAATAAGAGAATATTTTGAAGTCTCTGTACAGAGTAAACACTGTGGGTCTGTTAAACACTGTAGCACGTTTGATTGTAGTAGGGGGATTCTTAGTCTCAAGCACCATTAAAATGAGACTGACTGCTAGCGACTGTTGGTCACTTTGAGACCTGGTTGATGGATTCTTGCTTAGTGTCTACATTCGAGCTTATTGTTTATGTGTGTAAAATCTTAATGTGTTTTTGAAAGCCTGAGAAATGTTGTGTACAAAGCATTGGTGGGCTAATGGATGAAGAGTGACTATTAAACTGTCTAATTGATTTACGAGGATTGTGTTAATGGACACGCATATGTTGTTTGGTGGTTACAGGTTTAGTTAATTTGAGATCAAAGTGCTTGCCTATGCCATGGTTACATTATGCTATGCTCGTGGAACTTGCATAAATGAAAAAAGATTTCATTCATTCTTTGGACCAACTTGGACCAGAGATTGCGATCATTGCCTAGGACTCGGGAGTGGTTTCATGAGTGAGTCGGAAATCGAAGTTCCCCCGATAACAGCAACAATTAAGTTGTGACAAAGAATAGTGAGCACGGAAATCTTTGTAACTTTCTATGTAGTATTTAATGTGGTTTATTTGTGTTTTCTATTTTATGATAATGAACCAGCTTAAGTTACTTTGTTGTGCTTGTATGCTTATTACCACATCTCCTGGACACTCAAATAGTTTGAGTCTGATTAACCCAGCCCATTACACCTGGCCTGCTACAAGCAACTGGTGAAGAAGTCACAGGGACAGTTTGACTCTTTGGATGCATTAATTGGGTGCATGAATCCAAAGAATGTCTTGTTCAAGAAGCTACCATTGCAATGGCTCCTGAGGCCCATGTCTGCAACCCTAAACAGGTCTCACTTGGTAAAAGTCTTTATTACTAAAGAACAGAAAGAGAGGTCCAGTCACAAGGTTAGGGGCTCAGTTGGAGGCTTGTGAAGGATTTGGTGGCCAAAATGAAGGGTCTCAGCCCTTCATCTGTTCATTTGAACATGGTTCAATGAACCATCATCTGTTCATTTCTTTCCTTCGATGCTGCCTGGTCCACTGATTTCCTCCAGCTTGTGCGTGTCATTCGAGATATCAGTTCTTATTTCTGATCAGTCTTTATGATGATGAGCTGGGTTATCAGGTTGATGCCTTTTTACAAGGACAGGCATGAAGAGATTGCTTGCTGATGGGAGTGTGTTTTACTGATTAAGGCAGAATCCGCTGATGTTTTTCCCAAAGCAGCACAAACAAATTACTGGATGAACTCAGCAAGTCAGGCAGCATCTATGGAGGAGTATAACCAGTCAATGTTTCGACCCTAGACCCTTCATCGGTACAGGAAATTAAGTTGGAAGAAGGTGGGGGGAGGAGTACAAGCTGGGAAGTGATTGGTGAGACTAGGTGAGGAAGAGGGCAGGAAGGGGATCAGAGTGAGAAATGGTGGAAAAGGTAAAGGTCTGAAGAAGAAGCAGGAATCTGACAGAAGAGGAGATGGACCACAGGAGAAACTAAAGAAGGAGGGTGCCAGAGGAAGGTGATGGATAGGTGAGGGGAAGAAAGGGATAAGAGGGGAGCCAGAATGGGAAACTTTAAAAGAGAAAAGGAGGAGTACAAAGTTCAAACTACATTATTATAAAAGTGCATATTTGTCACCATATATTGCCCTGAGATTCATTTTCTTGCGGGCATTCACAGTAATACAAAGAATAATTGAAATACTGCACACAAGAAGATGGACAATCAGTCAATATACCAAAGACAACAAACTGTGCAAATACAAAACTAAAAAAATAAATATAATAAATAAGCAATAAATTTTGAGAATGTGAGATGAGGAGTCCTTGAAAGTGAGTCCATAGGTTGTGGGAACAGATCAGTTCCCCTCTGATTCAAAAACCTGATGGTTGGTGGGTAATAACTGTTTGTGAACTTGATGATATGAATCTCGAGACTCTTGTACCTCCTTTCTGATGACAACAGCAAGAACAGAGCATGACCTGAATGGTAGGGGTCCTAGATGATGGATGCTGCTTTCTTCTGGCAGCATTGCATATAGATGTGCTCAGTGGTGGGGAGGACTTCACCTATGATGGACTTCTTGTAGGCTTTTCTGTTCAAGAGCATTGGTGTTTCCATACCAGACCATGATGCAACCAGTCAGCATACTCTCCACTTTGCACTTATAGACATCTGTTGAGGTTTTAGATGACATGCTGAATTTTTGCAAACTTCTAAGAAAGCAGAGGCACTGCCGTGCCTTCTTTGAAAAGAGATGTCCACGTTGGACCCAAGACAGATACTCTGAAATGATAATGCCAAGGAATTTATTTATTATAATAAAGTGTGCCATGCTACCCAGCAACCCCAATTTAACCCTAGTTTAATTTCCTACCAAATGAAACAGCTTTGGATTGTGGGAGGAAACCACAGCTCCTGGAAGAAACCCATGTGGTCATGGGAGAATGTACAAACTCCTTACCCCCAACAGCAGGAACCCTCTCCAACTCCGATACTGTCACAGTCCTGATCATTAATCCCCTATCTTGCCCCAATCTTGTTCAATTATGCCTTGATTCCAATTGTTAATTTCCCATTTACTGCTAATTCGCTTGATGACAGCACACCTGGTCTTCATCAAGAACTGCGGTATAAGAACCCTAGTGTCACAACCACGGGTTGCCAGTTCGTTGGTCTATTCCTGTGTGATAACATTGTTTCCCAACTGCTTAGAGCCGTTAGTTCTAAGTTCAGTTCCAGTTTCAAGATATTCCATGAAAACCCTGTCTCTGTGTCAAGACTCCATATCAGAGCTCCATGTCAAGATTCCTTCTGCTTGCTGTTCAAGTTCACGTCTGTGCCAGCATCCCCAACTCAATCTCCATGCCTGTGTCCTGCACTTAGGTTCTCGCCAGTTGCTCCGTGCAACAGAATGAACTGGCCATAATGAACCCAGTGGACACGAATCCCCTGCAACAAGCCCTCACCAGCCAGGGCTCCCTACTGGGCCTGCACGATCAGCTGCTCCAGGATGTCACGGAGCACCTCCGCTCCCTGTCAGTGAACAGGTTGACCGAGTATCCGCTCATCTTACCCCATCCACTCCAGGAACACTGTCTGACCAGCCCAGAGAGCCTGTCGTGGCAATGCCGTATGTATTGACAACACGACTGCTAAGAGAGCCGCACGTACCTGAACCAGAACTGGGGAAGTGCCTGGCCTTTCTGCTGCAATGCTCCTTGACGCTTGAGCAGCAGTAATCCATCTACACCACAGACAGCTTACATCACGGGGTTGTTGCGAGGAAATGCCTTAGTGTGGGTCACTGCGATTTGGGATAATCAGCCAGAGACATGCTCTTCATTCCCCACCTTCATCTCAGAAATGAGGAAGATTTTTGATAATCCCGTCCATGGTAAAGATGCCGCTGAGCGTCTACTCAACCTCCATCAGGGCTCACGCAGTGTTGTGGAATTGTCCGCGGAGTTCTGGACGCTAGCAGCCGAGTCGGAGTGGAATGATGAGGCACTCCCGGAGGTATTTCAGCAAGGCCTCTGTGACATGGTAAAGGACGAGTCGGTGGCAAGGGATGACACTAACAGCCTGGATTCATTGATCTCCCTAGTTACCAGGCTGGACAACCGACTCCAAGAATATCAGAGAGAGAGGACCGGTCATCCTACACCTTTGGTCACCCCACGGCACGCTTTACTATCTTCTCCTAGCCCGAGCCTCTCTTCTCCTCCTGCTCCTAGAACAACTCCTGGTCCAGCCGTTTCCACCACCCCGGGAGAGGAACCAATGCAGCTGGGAGGGATGGAGCTGTCTTTCTCCCACAAAGCGACTCCGGAGATTCAGAGCAGGGGATTGTCTCTATTGCAGTCAGTTTGGCCATTTTCGTGCTACCTGTTCCCTTCGGCCAAAAGGGAGGGCACACCAGTAGAAAGGGGGATCCTGGTGAGTCAGACAACATTCCCTTCTGTCCCCCAAACCCGGATGCAGATCCAAGCTACTGTAAGCTGCCACCAACAGTCCCGGTCTCTGTCCACCTTGGTGGACTTCAGTGCCGAGGGCAATCTATTGGATGAAGACATAGCTTCCCGGGCCGGAATTCCTCAGGAGTCGTTTGGTACTGCTCTGGAAGCCCAGGCACTGGACGGAAGACTTCTGGCCTGAGTCATTCACTGTGCACCACCACTGTCTTTGATTCTCTCTGGGAACCATTGGGAAACGGTACAATTTAACCTAATTTCCTCTCCTCAAGTTCTTATAGTTCTTGGGTACCCCGGTTAAGCCGCCATAATCTCCACTTTGATTGGTCCACTGGGAAGATAGCCAGCTGGAGTCAGTTTTGTCACTCTACTTATCTACAGTTGGCCCTTTCCCCTGTAAAAGCCACCGCAACCTCGTCTGCCGCTGACCCCCCTGACTTGTCCAGGGTTCCAGCAGAGTACCACGTCCTGGGACAAGTGTTTAGTAAGCAACGGGCCCTTTTCCCTGCCTCCACTCTGACCATACGATTGTGATATTGACCTTCTCCCCAGAGCTCCTCTACCCACCAGCCAGCTGTATAACTTGTCCCGACCAGAGAGGGAAGCAATGGAGGCTTACATCAGTGAATCTCTCGTGGCAGGCATTATCAGACCTTCATCCTCCCCAGGGGGTGCAGGGTTCTTCTTTGTGGGGAAGAAGGATGGTTCACTACGTACCTGAATCAACTACCAATGTCTAAGTAATTTAACCAGAAAGAACAAGTATCCACTGCCCCTCATAAACTCAGCTTTCAAACCATTTCACGGAGCCAACATCTTCTCCAAGTTGGACCTATGAAATGCCTACCATCTGGTCAGAATAAGGGAGGGAGACAAGTGGAAAATAGCATTCAGTAACCTTCTAAGCCACTTTGAGTACCTGGTCATGCCATTTGGCCTCACCAATGCCCCCAACATCTTTCAAGCGCTGATAGACAATGTCCTAAGAGACTTTATTAACCGTTTTGTGTTTGTTTACCTGGATACATCCTAATCTTCTCCAGCAGTTTCCAGGAACACACCCATCATGTCCGTCAGATTCTACAGAGGCTTTGGGAGATTGAGGCCATAGTCAAAGAGGCCCCATGGGCCCAACCTGACCCAGGCAACGGACCTTCCAATTGTCCTTTTGTGCCCGATTCCGTTCGATCTCAGGTTCTCCAGTGGGGGCACTCATCTCATTTCATCCCATCCCGGGATTGATCGGACACTGTCCCTTCTGAAGAGGCAATTCTGGTGACCCTCCGTGAATACTGGCATCCATTCCTTTGTCTCTGCCTGTTCTGTTTGTGCCTGTGAAAAAGCCTCCCACCGACCACCTGCTGGATTGCTTCATCCCCTACCTGTTCCTAGCCACACTTGGTCTCACATAGCACTGGATTTTGTTACGGGACTACCCCCTTAACATGGGAACACTGCCATACTCACCATGGTGGACTGCTTCTCCAAAGCTGTGCACTTTGTAGCCTTTCCCAAACTCCCTACAGCTCAGGAAACAGTTGACCTTCACATCCATCACATCTTCCGCCTTCACGGGATTCCTTCAGACATTTTTTTTGACCAGGGTCCCCAATTTGTCTCTCAAGTCTGGAGATCTTTTTGTCAAGCTCTTGGTGTCTCAGTAAGTCTGTCATCTGGCTTTCATCCGCAGTCGAACAGGCTAACCAGGATTTGGAAGCAGCACCGCGCTGCATAACAGCCAACAACCCGTCTGCCTGGAACACCCATCTCGCTTGGGCAGAGTAAGCCCACAACTCCCTGGTCAGCACTGCCACCGGAAGGTCTCCCTTCGAATGCTCCCTCGGTTACCAATCCCCTCTGTTCTCTGCTCATGAAGGTGACACTGCTGTGCCATCTGTTCAGGCCCATCTCCGCCGGTGCCGCAAGATCCTGAAAGACACACGCGCGGCCCTGTTCCGCTCGGCCGACCACAACCGGAGGATTGCCGATCACTGTTGGATTCCTGCACTTGATTATCGACCTGGAAAAAGGTTTGGCTCTCTTCTAAAGACATCCCCCTCAAGAACAAGCCAAGGAAACTCGCCCCTCACTTCCTGGGACCTTTCAAGTTTGAGAGCATTATCAACCCCACGGTGGTCTGACTTAAACTGCCTAGATCTATGCACATCCATCCTACATTCCATGTTTCCCAATTTAAACCGGTATCTGTCAGCCCTTTGACAGTTGACTCTTCATCCCATGTTCTCAATATGTATTGCTGATTTATTTTTTTTCTCTCATTTTGTATTTGCAGTTTGTTTTCTTTTGCACATTAGTTTTGTCCATCCTGTTGGGTGTCATCTTTCACTGAATCTATTGTGTTTCTTAGATTTACTGTGTTTGCCACAAGAAAACAAATTTCGGGGTTGTACATGGTGACATATATGTACTTTGATAATAAATATGCTATGAACTTTGAACTTTATTGAGTGAATAAGCAAGTGAATAAGCACTGACCATTTGAACAGCTATCAGTTGACTAGAGAGAGCCAAGTGGAGTTTTAACATGTAGAGTACGTGCAAAAATCTTGACTGAAATTTTAAGTAAATATCGAAAGCAGTCAAGAGTGAATATTTAAGGATGTGATTTATGTGCACTTCTAAGCAATTCATTAGAAATATACACTCATGCCCAGATCAATATCTAATCCTCTTGTTAGATACACTTTGCGTATATGGGCTCAGATCAAGAAATGCTATGGTTTCCAGGGGTTTTCCGTTTCCAGCCCTGTTGCTCATAATCACCTTTTTTTTACCTACTACAAACAATTCAGCATTCCAGGTTTGGTATAGGAACGGCATTAGACATTTTGAAGATCTTTTCATTGATAATCCCTTTGCTTCTTTTCAGCAGCTCTCTGTTAAGTTCAATCTGCCCAATGCTCATTTTTTCAGATATCTCCAAATCCAACACTTTATTGCTCCTTTAATTCCTAACTTTCCTGAAATGCCTGCGAAAAATGCTATGGACCTATTTTTTTCCATGAGTCCACTAGGTAAAGGCTTAATATCAATCATCCGAGATAAACTAGCAGCCTTACAACGGGCCCCCATGGATAAAATCAAAATGGCCTGGGAGCAGGATTTAAATATCTCCTTATCTGAGGACAGCTGGGATTCAGTTCTCAAATCGGTTAACTCAACCTCTCTTTGTGCTCGCCACTGCCTTTTACAGTTTAAGATTGTTCATAGAGCCCATATGTCTAAATCTAAACTATCTCGATTCTACCCTAGCGTTAGTCCGCTCTGTGATAAATGCAAGAGGGGCGTGGCCTCTCTCATCCATATGTACTGGTTCTGTCCTAGCTTGGAGAAATTCTGGAAAGATGTCTTCACTACGTTATCGTTTATTCTGAATCAGCACCTAGAACCAAACCCCTTAATTGCTTTGTTCGGTTTCTGGGGTGAGACAGATTTACGTCTGAGTCCGACCAAATGCCAAATACTATCCTTTGCCTCTCTCCTGGCTAGACGCTTGATCCTCCTCAGATGGAGAGATCCTGCCCCGCCCACTCATGCTCAATGGCTTAACGACATCATGGCCTGTTTGGACCTTGAAAAAATTAATTATTCAGTTCTCAATTCAGATCTAAAGCTCCATGAGGTCTGGGGACCTTTTATCGAGTACTTTCATTTCCTTCCTCTTGACTAGGGTTTTTTTTTCGGTCCCTTGCTTTCAGCTCCTTTTTTTTCTGGTAGAAGGCATTATTATCCTCTGTTGCTGAGTGTATTCACAGTCTGGGAGTTTGGCTGTCCTGACTTATACTCTCTATATTGTGTTGTAGTTGGTCTGGAGTTGCTGTTGTTTTTTCTTGTGTTGTGGGGCTTGGGGAGGACACTTGTCTTTAAAGACACTTACTTGTCTTTAATTTAGGTGCTTTTTTTTTGCTAAATTCTCTTCCTTTGTAGCATATTGTTATTGTATGCTTAATTTTGCACTGTTTTAATGTTCCTCATAGGGATTTGGGGTTTTTAATTTGTAAAATGTTTTGAAAAACTAATTTTAAAAAAATTAAAAAAATATATATATATATACACTCAATGGCCATTTTATTATGTACACCTGCTCATTAATGCAAATCAACCAATCATGTGGCAGCAAATCAACAGGCACGGTCAAGAGGTCCAGTTGTTTTACAGACCAAATATCAGAATGAGGAAGAAATATGATCTAAGTGACTGACCATGGACTGATCGCTGATGCTGGATGTAGTGGCTTGAGCATCTCAGAAACACCTGATCTCCTGGGATTTTCATGCACAACAGTCTCTAGAGTTTACAGAGAATGGTGTGAAAAGTTAGTGGCAGTTCTGTAGGTGCAAACACCTTATGTGAAAGGGGTCAGAGGAGACTGGCCAGACTGGTTCATGCTGACACGAAGACAACAGTAACTCAAATAACCACACATTGCAACAGTGGTATGCAGTAGAGCATCTCTGAATGCACAACATGTCGAATCTTAAAGATGATGGACTACTGCAGCTGAAGACCACAAACATACACCCAGTGGCCAACTTAGTAGTTAACTCCTGTATCTAATAAAGTGACCACTGAACGTAGAACATAGAAATTTGAAGTATGATTGGGCCATTCAACGCAGAGTCCAACTTTACCTGCTACCATGCCAGATCATCCATGTGAGTCTTGTATTCTCTCCGTATTCCTTGATCCTTTTAGCATTGTATCACCTCCTCAATGACTTGACCTCCACTGCCTTCTGTGGTTGACAATTCCACAGTTTCACCACCATCTGGGTGGCGAGATTCTTCCGAATTTTGGTTCCAGAACATAGAACATAAACGCTATAGCACAATACAGGCCCTTTGGCCCACAATGTTGTAATGATCTTTTAACCTACTCCGAGATCAATCTGACACTTTCCTCCAACATAGCCCGTCCATTTTTCTATCACTGATGTGCCCAGATAAGAGTTTCTTAAATATCCCTAATGTATCTGCCTCAACTACCAACTCAGGGAAAGTGTTCTAGGCACGCACCACTTACCTCTGGCATCTGCCGTCTACTTTCCTCCAATAACATTAAAATGATGCCCCCTCATCTCCAAACCTGAGAAAAGGTCTCTGTCTATTGACAAAATGTTTGCCTCTTATCAAGTCACCTCTCACCCTCCTTCTCTCCAAAGAAAAGCCCTAGCTCACTCAACCTATCCTCATAAGGTGTGCTCTCCATTCAGGCAGCATCCTGGTAGATTTCCTTTGCAACCTCTCTAAAGCTTCCACATTCTTCTTATAATGAGCTAACTAGAACAGAACACAACATTCTGTGGTCTAACCAGGGTTTTATAGAGCTGGGACATCACCTTACAACTCTTGAACTCATTCCCCTGACTAAGAAGGGCAAAAGACCATACACCTTCTTAACAATGCTGTCAATGTGCATAGCAATCGAGAGGGATTGATGGACATGGACACCAAGATCCCTCTGTTCCTCCACACTGCTAAGAATCCTGACATTAACCCTATATTATCTTCAAGTTCAACCTCCGAAAGTGAATCACTTCACACTTTTCACAGTTGAACTCCTATTGTCAATTCTCAGCCCAGCTCAGCATCCTGTCAATGACCCATTGTAACCTATGACAACCTTCTACAAGCTCCACAACTGCACCAACCTTAGGGCCTTTGCTGATGCTGTTAGCCATTGGGAACATCCTCCCAATAGTTAGTCTGTTTAATTGTTAGAATTTTATGGATTTTAATGAAATCAGCTCCCATCCCTCTAATTTGTTGAACTCATTGCCACAGAAGGCCGTGGAGGCCAAGTCATTGGGCCATTAAAGTGGAGGTTGATGGGTTCTTGAGTAGTAAGGGCATCAAAGATCATAAAAAGGCAGAAGAATGGGGTTGAGAGTGAAAATAAATCAGACATGATTGAATAGTGGAGCAGACTCAATGGACCAAATGGCCTAATTCTGCCCCATCACTTGTGGTTTTATACTCTGCTGAATATAAATAACCAACACCTTCTCTCCTCATTCATAGCAAATTGTCTGGTAAATCTTAAGTAATAAATAACAAAACAGCTGGTTAAATTTAGAGTCCTGGACATTATCAACTGTGGCTCAGTTAATAATTTACCAACTCAGAACTACAAAATCGTGTTCAAGGCTTGTTTCAAATAATTGACCTCAAAAGTCTTAGGTGACTGTTAATCAATGTTCAGGGGAATGTGTTCAGGGAGTTCTGATGCTAAATTTTGGCTTGATTGCAACAATGAGTGGGCTGCAACATGCTCTGTTATCATAACAAAGTGAAATATATGGGAAATGGCTCGTATCTCCGTGCCAGATGAAATCCAACTGCCTGTAAATCAAGAACACGGCAGATGTAATGACTCTAATGAGATAAAATAAGAAAATGGCCTTAAAATAATTTGGTAGAGACCTTGAGGATTGTGAGTGATGAAAACCAAAGTCTTTGCAAAAGCTTCAAAACGAGAAAGTAGGTTATAAAATTCTAAGTCTGAAATTCTAATTCTAAAATTCGAACAAGTGTATTTGTTGGGCTATGGGAGCATGTATCCTCAGCAATGATTAATGAATCATTTCCATAGAGCCCAGACATGTGTACAAGGATGTTTTTAAACTGGAAGAAGATCGAGAGGCTGGTCAATTTAAGATTATAGATGGTCTTTGTGAATCAACTTAGTGATCAAATGATTGCTCATTTTTGTGTCCTCTGTCCTCACAAGTGGGCCATTAGTGGCAAGGTATGTTAAAATTACCAAGTGAGCCAAACAACATCCTGGAAGTCTAATAGATTTTCATTTTAATTTTAGGATTTTGTTAATCCAGCCAGGATTTTAAATTAATCACACTAACATATAGATCAGGGAAAATGTTGGAGATATGGCATTCATTGTTGAACGAATCATCGGAGGCCACGTCATGGGTTATATTTAAAGTGGAGGTTAATATGTTCTTGATCCAAGATTCAAGATTGTTTAATTTCCAGTACACAACTGTAAAGGGGAACAAAGTAATCCCTTACAGATCTGATGCAGCGCAAAAAAAAACACAAGATGAACACAATAATATAAAAATGCAATAAATAATAATACATAAGATAGTTTGTATACATAGATTGATTATATGTCCACAACGTAACATTAGGCACAAGAGTGTCTGCACATAAGGTGACTGACAGGAAATGATAAAGCAGTAGTGGTGGGAGAGGAGGTGTGGAGAGGTGGGTTAGTGGGTGGAGTTCTTGATCAGCTTTGCTGCTTGGTGAAAGTAAATGTCTTTGAGTCTGGTGGCCCTGGTGTGGATGCCACGTGGTCTCATCCCTGGTAGGAGCGGGACAAAAAGACCACAAGCAGGATGGTGAGATCCTTCATGATGTCACTGGCCTTTTATCTGACCCTTTTCTGTATATGTATTGTTGATGGCAAGTAGATTGGTACCTGTGATGCATTGGGCAGTTTTGACTACCTGTAGCAGAGCCTTCTGCAAGTTCCATACCAGGCAGTGGTGCAGCAAGTTAGGACGTTGTCTACTGCGCATGATTGGAAGGACATGAGTATAGATATGAATAGTCCAGCTCTCATCAGCCTCCTGAGGAAGGAAAGGTGTTGGTGGCCTTTCCTGGTTGTGTAGAATGTGCACTCCCAGGAGTTTGAAACCGCTCGGTTTTCACCGCTGTGCCGCTGATGGAAAGAGGGGTGTGAGTGGTGCGAGTTCTCCTGAGTTGATAATCATTCCTTTTGCCTTATTGACATTGAAGAAGAGCAATCATGTGTGAGCAAAGGGTTCAGCACACAGGCGTGGGGGATGGGGGGCACCTGTGTTAGTGACGGAGAGGGAAGAGTGGTGCCAGACAGAAATCTAGAAACAGCATTCTGACATAAGGTTCCTTGTTTACTAGGTGTATCAGGGCAGGAGCACTACAGATGCTATCTGTTGTGGAGCGATTCTGTCAGTAAGCATATTGGTGAGTGTTCAAAGTGGCAGAAATGAAGCTTTTGATAGGTGCCACTACCAGCCATTCAAAATACTTCATGTCAAAGGCTATGAAGAGAAAGCAGGAGAGTGGGGTTGAGAGGGATAATAAATCAGCCATGATCGAGCTGAATGGCCTGATTCTGCTCCTATGTCTTATGGTCTTATTGGAACAGAGCACCAGAGGGGCCAAGTAATTTGCTTAATCATTCCCTTGTGTTATGTTGGGCAGAAGCAAATAAAAATGGCTCAATAGCCGGAGTAAACTGAAGCTAAGGGGTTTTGTAGACAACCAGCATGGGAATCTATGGTCTGCTGACAGCTAATGTGATGACAAAAAGACAAAGGAACACTTTGCTGTGTGTAGACCATGTGGAACCCAAGGATCACAGATAGAAACTTCCTGTTCCGTGAGGAGAAACAGGGACTCTGGTTGTGCAGAATGTCATCAGAAGAAGGCTGGACTTATCTATTAGATCCAGTGGTTTAAGGGAGTGCATAAGCAGCAACTGCAAAGATGAAAAACAGTGAACAATTCAGGTCAGTCATAACTTTCAGAACTGAAGCAGTTCAAGATAAACGTAGATCTGTTTTATTCAGTAGGCAAAATGCAAAGAGAGTAGGAAAGTTTGAAAAAGAGACCATGAACGGGATCTTGGAGTTAGCCTGCACAATGGATGATCATGCAGAGCAAACTCATAAAGGCATCTAGTCTGGATGGTGTCTCTGTTGTCCCATTAGATCCTGCATAGACACTCATCTCAGGAGCATTTAGACAGTAAAGACACCTATGTTTGACTATTGTTTACTGAATTCAATTCCATCTTCACTACTATAAATTCAGCAAAGCTCATCTCCAGGGCCAGGGAGATGGCATCCACAATAGACGTGTTTTATTCAGTAGTTGAATTGCAATGGATTGAAGTTGTCTGGGAGGCTGGAGTTAGTATGTGCCATGACCAGCCTCTTGAAACACTTCATGTTGGCGGCTGTCAGAACCACTGATAATGATCGTTAAGGTACATTACTTGTTTTACTGAGATACCAGGATGATACTGGTCTTCTCAAGTCAGAGCAAAACTCATACTAAAACAGGGAGAGGTTATAGATGTCAGCAAGTACCCTACACTTCAAACTATCCACCATTGTCCCTGTTCCAGAAAAGACCAGAGTCACATGCCTGAACGACTTGCATCCTGTTGCAGTCACCTCAGTAATATGCAAATGCTTTGAGAGGCTGGTCAAGGACTATATCTGCAGCTTGCTACCACCCACATTGGACCCCCTACAATTTGCCTACCGACACAACCAATCAACAGACAATGCAGTAGCCACTGCTCTACACACTGTCCTTACACATCCGGAGAAGAAGGATGCTTATGTGAGAATGCTGTTCTTGGACTACAGTTCAGCATTCAACACCATAATTCCATCCAGGCTTGACAAGAAGCTCAGAGACCTTAGCCTTGACCCTGCCTTGTGCAGCTGGATACTGGACTTCCTGTCAGATTGCCGGCAGGTTGTAAGAATGGGCTCTCTCACCTCCACCCCTCTGACTCTCACCACAAAGCCCCTCAGGGCTGTGTCCTAAGCCCCTCCTTTACTCTCTGTATATCCATGACTGTGTCACCCACAGCCCAATTTGCTAATTAAATTTGCTGATGACAGCACATTGATTGGCCTGATCTCAAACAATAACAAGGTGGCCTAAAGGAAAGAAGTCATTTCTCTGACACAGTGGTGTCAAGAAAACAACCTCTCCCTGAATGTCACAAAAACAAAGGAGCTGGTTGTGGACTACAGGAGGAATGGAGATGGGCTAACCCCTATTGACATCAGTGGATCTGGGGTTGAGAGGGAAAACAGCTTTAAGTTCTTCGGCATCCACATCACCGAGGATCTCACGTGGTCTGTACGTACCAGCTGTGTGGTGAAAAAGGCACAATGGCACCTCTTTCACCTCAGACAGATGAGGAAGTTTGGTATGGGTCCCCAAATCCTAAGAACTTTCTACAGATTGTACAAACAAGCTGGATGAACTCAGCAGGTCGGGCAGCATCTGTTGAAAGGAGCAGTCAACGGATGCTGCCTGACCGGCTGAGTTCATCCAGCTTGTTTGTATGTGTTGATTTGACCACGGCATCTGCAGTGTACTTTGTGTTTGGAATAGATTGTAGTTGGGGTGACTCGGGTCCTTTTCTCACATCTGTCTTTGTACAGATTGAGAGCATCCTGACTGGCTGCATTACTGCCTGGTATGGGAACTGTACTTCCCTCAATCGCAGGACTCTGTAGAGACTGGTGTGGACAGCCCAGTGCATCTGGAGTTGTGAAATTCCCATGACTCAGGAAATTTACAAAGACAGATGTGAGAAAAGGACCCGAGTCACCCCAACTACAATCTATTCCAAACACAAAGTACACTGCAGATGCCGTGGTCAAATCAACACATACAAACAAGCTGGATGAACTCAGCCAGTCAGGCAGCATCCGTTGACTGCTCCTTTCAACAGATGCTGCCCGACCTGCTGAGTTCATCCAGCTTATTTGTACAATCTATTCCAGCTGCTTCCATCCGGGAAGCGGTACCGCAGCATAAAAGCCAGGACCAACGGGCTACAGGACAGCTTCTTCCACCAGACCATCAGACTGATTAACTCATGCTGAATTGAGTGTTACATCAACTGTTCTATTTATTATAAATTACTATGCTTGCACATTGCACATTTAGACGGAGATGTAACGTAAAATAAAACTCCTCATGTATGTGAAGGATGTAAGAAATAAAGTCAATTCAATTCAATTCATAGCTCAGAGATCCCAACAATCAGCCTCCTCTGAATGGACTCTACACTTCTCTCTGCCTCAGCAAAGAAGCCAACATAATCAAAGACCCAGCCACTCATCTCTTCTCTCTTCCATCAGGCAGAAGGTATAAAAACCTGAAAGCACTTACCACCAGGCTCAAGGACTATTCAACTGTTCCATAATATTTTAAGATGGGTTCTTGACCTCAGAACCTACGTACCTCGTTAGGACCTTGCACCTTATTGTCTATGTACACTACACTTTCTCTGTAACTGTAAACTTTATACTGCATTCTATTACTGTTTTATCTTGTACCATCTCAATGCATTGTTGTAATGAATGGTAGGCATGACAAGTTATTCACTGTAATCTGGTCCCTGTGACAATAATATACCAATTTACCAATATACCAATTAAAAGGAATGAGATAAGAAGCTTTCCAGTGTAATCATATCCAGATGAGGTGTAACTGGGAACTATTGATCATTAACTTACATTGTTGAACTTGGTGTGAATCTGGAAAGTTGTAATGAGCTCGGTGAAAAGTTCAGGTTCTCCAGCTCAAATTTACATTGAGCTTCGCTGGAACACAGGACAGACAAGTCAAGAGTTGGAATGGGTGGAATATTATTATTATAGACAGCCAGACACTGAGGGCAATGCACATGTGCTGAACGCTCTGCAGGCTTTACCAGATGGGTCTTTTATTTCCCAAAGGTGGTAGAGACCATATCTTGGTTCAGTGAGTAGTGTAGACTCAAATAAAGGAAGTAATATTTCAACTACCGCTTAATGGGGCTCCAGTTTCTGCATTCCCCTTGTAAATGGAGAAACCAAGAGAACAAAATGGATTGCTTACAAGAAACAGTGTGGGAATAAGCGTAATCAATTGAGTATTTTTAAAATGGAGGTTGATAGGTTCTTGATTAGTAAGGGTGTCAAAGGTCACAGGGAGAAGGCAAGTGAATGGGATCAAAAGGGATAATAAGTGGGGGGGGGGGGAAGAAACTCAATAAGTATTTTGCATCATTCTTCACTGTGGAAGACACCAGCAGTATGTCAGAATTCAATAGTGTCAGAGGGCGGAATTGAGCGAATTGCTATTACTAAGGAGGAGATAGTTTATTGCTAGAACTTTCTACGCCAGAAATTTGAGTGAGAGGCGGAAATGAGTATCACCACTCCTACTAAGGTGGATGTTCAAATGGTTCTATTTAATATCAGAGAATGGATTCATTACACAATCCGAAATTCTTGCTCTTTGCAGACATCCATGAAAAACAGAAGAGTACCCCAAAGAATGAGTAACAGTGAAAGTGATAGAACCCCACAACCCATTCACCCCCCACACACACACACAAGCAGCAGCAAAGCATCAATCTCTCCCACTTACTTCAGCAAAAAGAATCAGCAACCACTACCCAGCGAGCAAGCAATACCAAAACCTTCAAACAGAGACCATGGTCTGCAGTACAACAAAAACTAGTCATTCACGCCGACAAGTTTGAATGTGTTTGGAAAGCTGAATTGTCTGAAGGAGATAAGTTACCTGGACCAGATGGACTACACATCAGGGCTCTAAAAGCGGTGGTAGTCTCCCAGCATCAAAGACATCTTCAAAAAACAATGCCTCAAAAAGGCAGCATCCGTCATTAAGGACATGCTCTGTTTTCATTACTCTCATCTAGGAGGTATAACAGCCTGAAGAAACATTCAATGTTTTAGAAACAGTTTCTTCTCCTCCGCTATCAGATTTCTGAAATGGAAAATAAACTCTCATACACTACCTCACTTTCTTAAAACTTTTTTGCTCTCTTTTTGCATTACTTGTTTAATTTATATGTACAGTACATTTCCAATTGTAAGTTTTATATTTTTAATATTATATATTGCAATGTATTGCTGCTACAAAACAACAAATTTCACAATATCCGGTGATATTAAACCGGATTCTGATTCTGAAGTCCCACAAACAACCATTCAGGAACAACGTTTCCCCTTCCACCATCAGATTTGAGAACAGCCTGTGACATGCATGAACATTACCTTCTTACTCCTCATTTTTACACATTTTACATATTTTTGTCATTTACAGTAGTTTTATGTACTTACACTACTGCTGCCGAAAAACAACAAATTTCATGACATATAATTCCATGATAATAAATCTGATTCCAATGCCTCTGTACCCATGGTAAGTACATTCTCAGAATCAGTCAGAGTCAGGTTTATTGTCAATGACCTAAGTTTATTGTCAATGACAATGAAATTTGTGGTTTTCTGGCAGTGGAACAGTGCAGGCAAAAACAAACTACGATAAAGAAAACAACTACTTAAGCAGTGCAAAAGAGGAATAGTGAGGTTGCGTTCATGGGCTGATGGACAGTTCAGAAATCTGATGGCGGAGGGAAAGCAGCTGTTCCTAAAAATGTCGAGTTTGAGTCCTCAGATTCCTGTACCTCTTACCTGATGATATTAATGAGAAGAGGGGGTCTCAGAGGTGAGTACCCTTAATAATGGATGCCACCTTCTTAAGGCACCGCCTCTTGATGATGCTCTCGGTCACAAGCAGGCTTGTTAGTGCCCATGATGGAGCTGGCCGAGTCTACAACTCTTGGAACCCACTTGCAATCCTATGCATTGGTACCTCCATATCAGGCAGTGATGCAACCAGTCGGGCGGCTCTCCTCCGCACACTTGGACTTCAGTGGTGGACCTGCAGTATGAACACGATACTTGTATTCGCACAGCCATGGAAGCTTACAAAATAATCATTATCCACAAGACAAGGAGCTCTACAAACCTGGTCCCCTTTCTTTATTTCAATTATTTGCTCTAGCTATAATATACTGCGGTGAGTATAATCGTTACTTGTCTTTCTTTGCATTCGTGATATCATTGATTTAGTACATTCTCTTACAGTGTGCCAATTTCCTCAAAACAATGCACCAATGAGGAGCTTGAGAGACAATTATACAGGGCTCTGCCTCAGTGTCCAGTATTAGCAGGCAATTTGACTGTAGTCCTTCCCCACCAAGCGTCAGCACATGCTCCTGTATCTCAGAATGTGCCAGTCATCCTTACACCAGAAAGGTGACTCACCTAACGGCAACTGTTTTGCTTGCATCTTCGGAAACAGATCTATTTCTATCTTTAGTATCCCTTTTTTCCCTTTTCAAGGTTCTTTTGAAGACCCTGACCTGGAGTTACATGCTGACTTCGGCTCTTTGCGGAAACGGAACCCGCTCTCAGGGCGTCGTGACCGGCCGCTTTTCGATATGCCAAGGACACAGTCTGGAAGATTAGTGCGCCTTCAGGGTGCCGGATTTTCGTTGCTCTGGAAGTGGGCAGATTTGAGGCCGATGCCACCGCCTGATGTGTCGTGGGAGTAAACAGAAGATCGAAAGCAGCGAGCTGGCTGTGTGTCTAAAGACCCAAGTTCTTTGATCACAGAGCTTGGAAAAAGCAACACAACAGACTTTTAACACCATAAGTCAGCGAATTGTTTTGTTATGTCTCCCCTCTGGCTGTGAAATGAGGACACCTCTTTTTCCCTTATTAGAGAGAAAGAAAGCCTGTGGAACGTTGAATTACCGGATGAACGAGTAGTCTTTGGGGTTCTGCAAGTCTGTGTCTTTCCTGACGCTTTGCTGCAAGCTTGAGTGCTTGGTGGAGGGTGCTTGCTTTTTTTTGCTGGTGGGGGGGTCATTACAGCTGCTTATGCATGGGACGGTGGAGCTGCGGGGGCTTTGGGGTTCTAGCATTTAACTGTCATTCATTCTTTGGGGCACTCCTCTGTTTTCGTGGATGTTTGTGAAGAAAAAGAATTTCAGGATGTATATTGTATACATTTCTCTGACATTAAGTGCATCTATTGAAAACTAACAAGTTTGAGGCAGATCCAAATGCATCTTTAACCAAGTTGATGGTGTTCCAGCAGCAATGAAAGTGCAACTCAATATATATCCCAACCATCCCAAGATCAACTCTTCCCTCCAACAATAAAGATTCATGGTGTGTCTTCAGAATACATGAACCACTTCCCCCATCTTGGGAGACACTTCTTGGCCAGGACAGCACCAACGATGAAATTCACCAGCACCCTCAGTGCACCATGGACTTTGTTCCATTGGGTCAAAGAGTATTTGGAAATTGAAACCTCAAATATAACATAGATCCTATGTTCTTCCAGGCAATGCTAATCCCTCCCTACATACCTGTGTGATATGGACTACATACAGCAGGCATCACAAGGCACTGGAAAAATATCATCGATGTCTCTTCACAAAACCCTCAATCTTTCAAGGGAAGATAAGAGAACCAATGCCTGCAGTTTCTCCCAGGCTAGGGTCACCCACATTGATACCCTAGATAATCTCAAATTGCTACATTGGGCAAGTCGAATCTCATGCCTGATATCAGGCTCATGAAAGGGCCACTCCACTCTGAGCTCTATTTCTGGAGGAGTTTACCAAGCAGACCAAGAATAAAATGTGCACGAGCTTCTTTGAGGAAGTACAACACTCCCTCTCACACGACAATTGAAAGTGACGAGGGGTTTTGGTATGGTATTAAGAACTTCAAGACCACGAACCTAGAGCACATAGAAAGCCATTGTATATGGCAGAAGGAGCGTACTGCCTTACAAACTATCCCCCCCCCCCCCCCACTTCATTAGTCATCTCCTGCCCCACCTTTGGAAGCCTGTAATTTCCAAACTGGCCTCATCAACCACCTCAGAACCTAGAGTGACCACAAGTCTCCCTCAGTCTTGTGGGACTGCCTTAGAAGAATGCCCCTTTAAAAGTTGCTGGGAAGATCGCTGCTGCTGTGTCACAGAGTTAGAACTATGAGAACTTGCAACACATCAGTAAAGAACATCAAGTTACAGTGTCAGAGTGTGTTGCATAAGGAAAGTGACAACAAACCTCACACATGAAGGTCTTGCTGTTTATGAAGCTTTCACAAACTGTATTTGGGTTATGAATGATGCGCTTTACTCCCAATAAAACCATGTAGGGCAGTTTCACAAGGACCTTCAGAGGCATCTTGCTCAGAGACAGAAACAAATTCATCGAATGTAACCTGTTTCTACATAAATAGTGTGTGGTATGCACTCACAATATTCTTTTGCACAACATGCAGGAAACAGTCCAGAGCAAAACTCCGTCATGAAAATCACAGCCTGGTCCTTTTCACAGACTGCTTTGCCCAATCTTTAATAATCCCCTATGTTCGCATGAGCTTCTTCTTGGATTTGTAGAAAAAGTGTTTCTCAGCAAAACATTGTCCTTCACAGCTTATCTTGTGAAAAGGGATTAGTTGAAGTCTCAGTTATCAGCAGTCATTACAATACCTAGACTTACTATTTCTAGAAAATACAGCCAGTCGTCAGGTTTTGAAAGGGTTGCTCTCCTGGGAACCAATTTTTCCATAAATCAGAAACTAACAAATTTCTTACCCCCCGCCATCTAAAATAAACATCCATTGTCCTAAATTGACCGCTTTTCCTGATGTATTGTTTAGCTTTCTCTTCAAGGTGCCTTTTCTCCTTGGAGCGAAGAAGGATGAGAAGTGACCTGGTAGAGGTGTACAAGATGATGAGAGGCATTGATCATGTAGATAGTCAGAGGCTTTTTCCCAGGGCTGAATTGGTTGACACAAGAGGACACAGGTTTAACGTGCTAGGGAGTAGGTACAGAGGAAATGTCAGGGGTAAGTTTTTTACTCAGAGAGTGGTGAGTGCATGGAATGGGCTGCCAGCAATGGTGGCGGAGGTGGATACGATTGGGTCTTTTAAGAGGCTTTCAGATAGGTACATGGAACTTAGTGAAATAGAGGGCTATAGGCAAGCCTAGTAATTTCTGAGGTAGGGACATGTTCGGCACAACTTTGTGGGCCAAAGGGCCTGTATTGTGCTGTAGATTTTCTATGTTTCTATGTTGTAATCCATTTTCTATCTCTACCCATATTGTGTCACTCTATATACTTCTGTAATTCTTTCATTTCTTCGAATACCTTTTATGTTCATCCATCGCTATCCACAACACATCAAATGGAGCATATACAATATCTAGTTGTTTATGAATATAAGATAACATTTTACTATTATTTATTAGATTTACATACCATTGAAGGGAGAATTTGTCCATGTACATGTTAAGATACTGATGATAACCTCCTGGAATGTCAAGTGTGTGAGGCTGCAGAGAAGGAAACACAAGATTGGTCCTAATTGATTTCCTTTTGAAAAAGGTGAATGATAATATGTGTGGCGACTTGAGCTGTACCTGTGGAAAATGGTAGGAAAGGTAACACTGCAGATACCAGAATCCAAAAGCTGTTGGAGATACTTAAAGAGTCAGGTATAGGTTCTGGAGAGTGCCTGGAGACACAAACACAATAAAGGTAATAATTTGAAGACTTTTCACCATGACTGGGAAAATTAGAAGTGAATAAGTTTTATAATCCAGACAGGTGTGATAAAGACAGGATGAGCAAGAGGGAAGTGATGCACCATCAATAACTCACACTGAGACGTAGGCGAGATATCGGCTTTTATTGACTGGAAGAAGGAACCAGGAGTGAGTGCCTATCATACAAGGTCCTGGAGACTGAGGCCGATCTTCAGGCCGCAGGTCTCCTTTATACAGGGGCCTGTGGGAGGAGCCACAGGAGCAGTCAGCAGGGGCGTGTCCCGACAGGCATAGTTCACCACATTCACCCCCCCTTCGTTTGAAAAAGTCCTCATGTAGCGAAGGTTCTTACAAGTCAAGCCGATCAGGCGGTCGAATCTGTCGCTGCGATCTACGTAGCACCGGCTGTGACCGCATAGGTGCCGGCAACATTGGCGATTGCACAGGGGACGGGGGTTGCGCGTGTTCTTGCCCACTAGGCGCCGGTGATCCCTCATGCATGTGCGAGGCGCCTGGTATAAATGCATACGAAACGCCCGGTATACAAGTGTCGTGAGGAGTCTGTGTAGGGCCTGGTGAGTACGGTGTCACCTCTGGTGCAGGGTTCACAGTTACCGGAGAGCCCTCAGGGTAGTGGTCTGCTGCACCTGCGGGTGCCAGGTCGCGGATGGAGACCGTGTCCTCCCGCCCATCAGGTAAGACCACGTAAGCATACTGGGGGTTCGCATGGAGAAGGTGAACCCTCTCCACCAGCGGGGAGTATTTATTGCTCCTCACATGTTTCCGGAGCAGCACTGGCCCCGGGGACGTCAGCCAAACTGGTAGGGTGGTCCCAGTGACAGACTTCCTGGGAAAAGAGAATAGGCGTTCGTGAGGGGTGGCATTGGTGGACGTACATAACAGAGAGCGGATAGAGTGCAGTGCCTCAGGGAGGACCTCCTGCCATCGAGAGACCGGCAACCCTTTGGACTTAAGGGCTAAAAGTGTGGCCTTCCACACTGTGGCATTCTCCCGCTCTACCTGGCCATTACCCCGGGGATTATAACTCGTGGTCCGACTGGTAGCAATGCCCCTAGCTAGCAAGTACTGGCGCAGCTCCTCACTCATAAAGGAGGACCCTCTATCACTGTGGATATAGCAGGGATACCCGAACAGAGTGAAGAGCTGGCGCAGGGCTTTTATGACGGACGTGGCAGTGGTGTTGGGGCAGGGGATGGCAAAGGGGAACCGTGAGAACTCGTCAATAACACTGAGAAAATAGACATTGCGGTCAGTGGAGGGAAGGGGGCCCTTAAAGTCAACACTCAGGCGTTCAAAAGGGCGGGTGGCCTTGACAAGTTGTGCCGTGTCAGGACAGTAGAAGTGCGGTTTGCACTCGGCACAAATTTGGCAGTCCCTGGTCATCGTCCTGATGTCCTCCAGGGAGTACGGCAGGTTCCGAGCTTTCACAAAATGGTAAAATCGGGTGACCCCCGGATGGCAAAGTTGTGCATGTACAGCTGGTCGAGCTGTGTGCTAGCACATGTTCCCCGGGATAGGGCATCAGGGGGCTCATTGAGTCTGCCAGGCCGGTACAGGATATCATAGGTGTAGGTGGAGAGTTCTATCCTCCACCGCAAAATCTTATCATTTTTGATCTTGCCCCGCTGTTGGTTGCTGAACAGGAACGCAACCGAGCGCTGGTCGGTCAGCACAGTGAATCTTTTGCCAGCAAGATAGTGCCTCCAGTGCCTAACAGCCTCCACTATGGCCTGGGCTTCTTTCTCCACCGCGGAGTGCCGAATTTCAGAGCCTTGGAGGGTGCGAGAAAAGAATGCTACTGGTCTGCCTTCCTGATTAAGGGTAGCAGCCAGAGCGAAATCGGAGGCATCACACTCCACTTGGAAGGGAGCGGTCTCGTCCACTGCATGCATCGTAGCTTTGGCAATGTCCGCTTTAATGCAGTTGAAGGCCGCGCAGGCCTCAGCAGAGAGGGGAAACGAGGTAGACTTGACCAGGGGGCGAGCCTTGTCTGCGTAATGGGGGACCCATTGGGCGTAATAGGAAAAAAACCCCAGGCACCGTCTGAGGGTCTTGAGAGTGGTGGGAAGAGGGAGCTCTAACAGGGGGCGCATACGTTCGGGATCAGGCCCAATAACCCCGTTTTCCACGACATACCCAAGTATAGCAAGGCGGGTGGTACCAAAAACACACTTGTCCCTGTTATAAGTAAGGTTCAGAGCTGCGGCCACTTGGAGAAACCGTTGGAGGTTGGCGTCGTGATCTGGCCTGTCATGACCACAGATGGTGATGTTATCCAGATAGGGAAATGTGGCCTGCAGTTGGTACTGGTCCACCATCCGGTCCATTTCCCTCTGGAAGACAGAGACACCATTCGTGACACCGAAAGGGACGCGCAGGAAGTGATAGAGCCGGCCGCCCGCCTCGAAGGCGGTGTAGGGGCGGTCCTCTGGGCAGATGGGGAGCTGGTGATAAGCGGATTTCAGATCTATTGTCGAGTACACCTTATACTGAGCAATCTGGTTGACCATATCCGCGATGCGGGGTAGGGGGTATGCGTCAAGCTGCGTAAACCTATTGATGGTTTGACTATAGTCCACCACCATCCTATTTTTCTGCCCAGTCCGAACAACAACCACCTGGGCCCTCCAAGGGCTTGTGCTCGGCTCAATGATCCTCTCCCTGAGCAGCCGCTGCACCTCCGACTGAATGAAGGCCCGGTCCCCCGCGCTGTACCACCTGCTTTAGGTTGCCACAGGTTTACAGTCGGGGGTCAGGTTGGCGAACAGCGGTGGGGGAGGGATCTTGAGAGTGGAGAGGCTGCAAGTGTCGGTAGCGCAGCTGTTGGCCTGGTTCTGGATGGGATGTGTGTGTCCGTGTGTGTGTGTGGTCAGTAGCGGGGTATGTGAAGAAGTCCCACAAAACTGAGGATTCTTGACAGTGAGTGGTGGGAGGGGCCCATCGTATACCATAGTCACACTTTCGAGATGGCTCTGGAAGTCCAGCCCCAATAGCACAGGTGCACACAGATTAGGCATGACCAGCAGTTCGAAGTCCCGATATTCTGTGCCTTGCACCACCAAAGTCGCTACACAACCCGCCCGGATGTCTGCGGACTGCGACCCAGAGGCCAAATGGAACCTCCGACTGACCGGCCGCGTTGCAAGTCCGCAGCGTTGCACTGTGTCCGGGTGAATAAAACTCCCAGTGCTGCCCGTGTCAAACAGGCATCCAGTCCAATGCCCCTCCACCTGGATGTCCATCATGGATCTTGCAAGCTGGTGTGGGGCGCTTTGGTCGAGAGTCACAGTGGCCAGAGTTGGATCGCCGCCGGGGTACCCGGTCAGCATCGGAGGGTCGGGGGCGGGGCGTGCTGACGTCGACAAAGATGGCCGCCCACATCCCGGCATGCAAGATGGCGGCCCCCACGTTTCACCCGCAGCGCTGCACTCCGCTCGAGGTTGAGACTTACAGACCTTGGCGAAGTGGCCCCGCTTTCCGCAGCTGGAGCAGGTCGCTTCTCGCGCTGGACAGCGTTGTCGAGGATGTTTCTTTTGGCCACAGAAATAACAAAGCACGAGTTTCTTACGGGCCACAGCCGTGGTCTGGGTCGGGGAGCTCGTGGAATCGCGACTGGCGGCGGCGTTGGCGAATTCGCTCCCGGGAGCCGGTGGTGGCGGGGTCTGAGGCGTCCACGAAACCGGCGGGGAATCGCGCGACTGGACAGCGTCGGTGTTATGCAAAGCAGCTTCTAGAGCGTTGGCCTTCTCTATCGCCGAGCTTAAGGTAAGATCCAAGTTCTCCAGCAGCCGCTGGCGCATGTACACTGACCTCAGTCCCGTCACAAAGGCGTCTCGCACCAGCAGCTCCGCATGCTGTTCTGCCGTGAGCGTCTTGCAGTCACAAGCTCGGACGAGTGTCTGTAGTGCTCGGAGAAACTCAGCGCACGATTCGCCAGGCCGCTGTTGCCGGGTAGCTAAGCGATGTCTTGCGTAGACGGTGTTCACCGGCCGCAGGTACTGTCGTTTGAGGGCGTCCAGTGCCCCTTCGTAGGTCGGCAGGTCCCGGATAAAGGAGTAAACTTTGGAGGAGACCCTCGAGAGTAGGATTCTGTGCATAACGGCGGGTTCAGTCGCACGAAGCTCCGCCAAGTACGATTGGAAGCATGCAAGCCAGTGTTCAAAAGCGAGAGCTGCGTCAGGGTCTTGAGGGTCCAAATCCAACCGGTCCGGACGCAAAACGGGTTCCATGTTTTAAAACTTCCAGTCAATAAAATTGATGCACCATCAATAACTCACACTGAGACGTAGGCGAGATATCGGCTTTTATTGACTGGAAGAAGGAACCAGGAGTGAGTGTCTATCATACAAGGTCCTGGAGACTGAGGCCGATCTTCAGGCCGCAGGTCTCCTTTATACAGGGGCCTGTGGGAGGAGCCACAGGAGCAGTCAGCAGGGGCGTGTCCCGACAGGCATAGTTCACCACAGGAAGATCTGTCACTCACTTATTCTCACTTCTCAGTTTTCAATCTCCTTGTCAGAGGGTAAGGGAGAGACCAATACCTTCAATCCCAACATTCCAACAGCTGTTCTAAGACCATAAGACATAGGAGCAGAATTAGGCCATTCAGCCCATCGAGTCTGCTCCACCATTCCATCATGGTTGATTTTTTTTATCCCTCTCAACTACATTCTGCCTTACCCCTGTAAACTTTGATGCCCAGACTAATCTACAACCTATTAAACTCCATTTTATATACACCCAATGACTTGGCCTCTACAGCTATCTGTGGCAACGAATTCCACATATTCACCACACTCTGGATAAAAAAAAATCTTCTTCATTTGTGTTTGGAAGGGATATACTTCTACTCTAAGGCTATGCCCTCTCACCACAGCACTCTATCTAGGCCTTTCAGTATTTGATACCTCCACGAGCTGGATCAACACATTGATATCGTGCGGAGGTTTGGATGTTTCAAGGACTCCATCAAGTGATACCAACTCAGGGCCACCCACGATGGAACGGCTGTGGACAAGATACCAGACAAAGATCAATCCAATCCGGGCTCCTGAGCAGACAGACTCACGTCTGCCCCTTCCAGGCCACTCATCTATTAGAAGTGTGAATACCACCCAAAGCAACAAGTATTTGATGGATTTCAATGAGATACCCCACCCCATTCTTCTAAACACCAGGCAGTGCAGACCCAGAGCCATAAACTGCTCCTCATACATTAAACCTTTCATTCTTGGGATCATTCTTGTAAATATCCTGTGGACTGTCTCCAAAGCCAGCACATCCTTTCTTAGATAATCGGCCCAAAAACACAGTACAAGAAGTGATTGATAAGTTTGTGGCCAAAGGTAGAAGGAGTCAATTTTAGAAAACCTAGCACATTTATTTTTCCTACATTTACACACATTGTCCAGCGGTCGTGGAGCGTACGGATCCCTTCTTTGTAGAATTCGGCGTCTTGGACCTCCAGAAGTGGTCCACAACTTGGGGTGATTGATGCTTGTGGCCTAAGGTAGAAGGAGATGAGTTGTTAACTTCAAACTTTCTGCATTTTCACTCAAAGAGTTGCACTTTATGTGCATGTAACGAGAGCTGTATAACTCATCTCCTTCCACCTTAGGCCATGAACTTACATACATCACCCCTGCTGTGGATCACCTGGACTTCCAAGACGCTCTCATTACATGCACATGCAGTTCAACTCAAGTTAACAACTTCTACCTTAGGCCACAAACTTATCAATCACCCCTGCTGTCGACCACTTCCACAAAGAAGGGATCCATATGCTCCACAACCGGGGGACTAAGTTTGTACATGTAGGAGGGGACTATGTTGAAAAATAAATGTGCTAGGTTTTCTAAAATTGACTCCTTCTACATTAGGCCACAAACTTATCAATCGCCCCTGCTGTCGACCACTTCCACAAAGAAGGGATCCATATGCTCCACAACCGGGGGACTAAGTTTGTACATGTAGGAGGGGACTATGTTGAAAAATAAATGTGCTAGGTTTTCTAAAATTGACTCCTTCTACATTAGGCCACAAACTTATCAATCGCCCCTCGTAGGTAATAGCAAACAGAACTTGAACACACAAGTTAATGAATCGGAAATTGATTGCTAGCTCTTGGAAAGCTAACTAAAATAATTGCTTAATGCCTGGCCTTAAATTATTTAACACAACATACTTAGTAAGTGCATATCACAGCTCTGTAATTTACATCTGCCAATGTAGTGCCTCACTGATTACTTTCAATATTCTAATGTTTTGGTTGCAAAATTGTCCTGCAACAAGATTCATGCAACAATATTTTCTAGTGAACAGATTCTAGATCAGTTGATAAATAAAATAAAAGCACTAAGCAGATTGGGCAGTATTTGTGGAAAAAGAAACGGTGGTAACATTTAGGTTGAAGACCATTCATTGGCACTGAAAAGAGGAGGGGCGAGAAATGTTGATTTTTTTTAAATAGCAAAGAGCTGTGTGGAGAGCTGTGACTGGCTTCATGAGAGATTCCTTTGTCCTATCAGAGTAGATAACTATGAAAAAAGTACATTAAAATGGAGATGTATTCTCCCATACTGTGCATTGAATTTGCCATTCCCTGCAGCCATACTAACCTTGGGGGTGCTGGGCTACGGATGACCAAGGTGCTTCCCGAGATCCTGCTCATGGATATGGTGTCAAAGGCCTTTATCCACTGTATATAATTGTCTGCAATGATCAGAGGTTTAAATCTATTTGAAATAGTTTTAAATATTTATTTTAATCTGGTTAGAAACATGGTGTAGATCAACAGAAGAACAAATTTTAATTGAAACAAAATAGGCAACTTGGGTTCACATAAATCAGTTGCCTTATGCAAATTAATGGGACCAAACTGGATACGTTGTTAACGCAAATCTGTGGAGCCCAGGGATAAAGAATTCAGATGTTTCAGCATCCAATCTCTGGCATATTTCTTCTATATTCAGACTTGCAAGTTGATAGAGTGCTGACTGATAGAGGACCTTGCTGGAAATTGTCTTCCAAGCTGCTGACTATGGGTCAGTTTTGAGAATTTAAAATGAGGGGGGAAAAGGTGGTCCCTCAAATCCATGAGAGGTCCCGGGAGATAAAATAATTACAAGTCATTTTAATTCTCCCAAAACAAAGATGTTTGGTTGATAACTGGCACAGAGGTTAGCATGATGCTGTTACAGTTCAGGGCGTTGGAGTTCAGTTCCAGCAGCCTCTGTAAGAAAATTTGTATATTCTTCCTGTCTGCACTTGGGTTTTATCAGGTGCTCTGATTTCCTCCCACAGTCCAAAGGTGTACTGGGTAGTAGGTTAAATGGACATTGTAAACTGTCCTGTGACGAGGCTAGGGATAAATCGGTAGGTTGCGGGGCGGTACTCTCACTCTCACGAAAATAAATAATATAAAATAAAAACTGCTCACCATTCTGGCATTCTGGCCAATGCTCTATAAAGCCTTGGCATTACATCCTTCCTTTTATATTCTAGTGCTGGTGAAATGAATGTTAACATTGCAATTGCCTTCCTCACCACTCATTTAACATACAAGTCAACCTTTAGGGAATCCTGCACAAGGACTCCCAAGTTCCTTTCCACCTCCGATTTCTGAATATTCTCCCCATCTTTATTCCTTCTACCAAAAGGGTATGACCATACACTTCCCTACTCTATATTCTATCTGCTATCTTTGTCCATTCTCTTTCTATCCTTCTGAAGACACCCTGCTTCTTCAACACTGCCTGCCCCCACCTGTCTTTGTATCGTCCACTAACCGGCCCACAATTTTCTGTCTTTTGCCTCCCTCCCTTCTTAAAGAGTGAAGTGACATTTGTAATTTTTCAGTCCTCCAGAACCATTCCAGAATCTAGAGATTCTTGAAAGATCGCTATTAATACCTCCACAGTCTCTTCAGCTACTATTTTGGATGTTACTGTGGATTTCAGCTGTTGTCGTCCCAAACAACAATATTTGATGATTCCTATTGGAGCTGCACACTAAGAGTTGCCACTTAACTGCACCGTTTTGAGCTGAGTCGACTTCAGGCTCCCCTCCCTCCTCCTCTGTGGTGGCAAAGAGAAATGGGCATGCTCTCGATGGTCAGGGTCCTTAAAGATGGATGCCACCTTCTAGAAGCACCTCCTCTTGAAAACGCACTGTATTCGACGATGGTGAAGGTTAGGCCCATAATGTTGCTGGCTGACAACAACTGTGCACAGTCTCACGTGATCATGCACACTGGAGCTTCCATACCAAGCTGTAATTAAAGCATCCAGAATGCTCTTGGCTGCACCTCTAAAAAATCTGCAGGTATCTTCTGTGATAAAGCATATCACGTCCAACTCCTAATAAAGTAGATCCACTGGCATACCTTCCTTACCATTACATCAATATGGTACACAAGAACGATCGTCCAAAATGCTAATACCCAAGAAGTTGAAGCTTCTCTCCCTTTCTACCAGATTAATTAACTGAGATTCTGACAGACATCTCCTGGAGTTAGTCTACTGTCCCTGCAGGCTTCAAGACAGCCACCGTCATCACAAAAGGGCAATGGTAACCTACCTTAACAGTCACCACCCAGCAGCTCTGACCTCAACAATAATAAAGTTCTTTGAGCAGCTGGTTATAGACACACTAAATCCCACCTTCCTGATACATTGGACCCTTTCCAGTTCGCTCAAATCAGTAAATGTGCCAAACACTAAGAAACTGTTTATCAGCTTCAACTCAATGTTTAATAGGATCATCTCTCAGAGGCTGATGGGTAAATTGTCCTTGTTGGGACTCAATACCCCTCTCTGTAAATGGATCTTGAAATTCTTGACACAAAGACCACAGTCAGTTTGTTTTGGCAGCAACATTTCCAACTCCATCACGCTGAGCACTGGCCATCTGGAGCTGTGTGCTCAGCCTGCTGCTGACACATGACTGCATTGCCTAGGTCCAGCTCAAGCCGAATCATCAAATTCAGTGAGGACACACAGTGATGGCTGGCATCATCAGCAACCATGACAAGATGGTAGACAGAGAGGAAGCAGAGCAGCTTGTAGAATGGTGTGAGCACAACAACTTGAGTCTCAATATCGACAAGACTAAAGAGATGACTGTAGACTTTAGAACAATGCATGATGACCACTGCACATAAATGACTCCTCTATGGAGAGAGTTAGGAGCACCAGCTCCTGGGAGTGTACATAATGGACGATCTCATCTGGTCCCTCAACACCACCTCTTTAGTCAAGAAAACACAATGGGGTCTCCACTTCCTGAGGAGATTGAGGCGTGAGACCTTCAATCTAACCAATTTTTACAAGAGCACCGTTCTGACCAGCTACATCACTGTCTGGTCCAGAAATTGCACAGCATCTGACCACTAGACCATATAAAAGATTGCTGAGAAGATCATCAGGGTCTCTCTTCCACCCATCTGCAATATTTATCTGGAGTGTTATGTAAGCTGGGCCTTAACTTTGTCAAAGATTCCTCCCATCCATCCCATAATATTTTTCAACCCCTGCCATTAGGCATGAGGTACCATACCATTAGGACAAGGACTGTTAGTTTGGGAAACAGCTCCTTCCTCAAGGGCATGAGACTATTGAATTCCCTGCCAGCACACAGGTCTCATCACTGATGAAATGCCAGTAGTGTTACACTGTTTACTTTTTCACTTGTGTCTTAAATGCATCTTATGCTACATGTCAATCTTCTCAATGTATTTTACTACTTATTAATTTATTTGAGGTAATATTACTTTACGCGTTGTGTGTATGGGTTATATGTTCTGTGTTGTGCACCTTGGTCTGGAGGAATACAGTTTTGTTTGGTTGTATACCTGTATCTTGTTGAATAATCATAAACAAACTAGAAATTGAACAGATTCAGATTCATTTATCACATGTACACCAAAACATACAGTGAAATGCATTGCTTGCGTGAATCAATACACTGAAGGATGTGCTGGGGGCAACCCACAAGTATCACCGTATATTCTGCTCCCAACAAAACAACAGTAAAACAAGCCCCTTTCCTCCCTCTCACCCATTCACACACAAAGATGCCCTCCCCAGGTCAGGGCAGGGCCTCTGGACCTCCAGCCTCCATTGGACTCACAGATGTTGGGTCTTTGACTTCCCCAGTGAGCTCACAGAACTGGGGCTTCAGCCATTTGGCCTCAACTTCGGATTTCCAATTGACCTTCAGGTTCAGTCTTCGGTATCAACCCTAGGACTCACCGATGATGTGACCCGCGTTCTATACCTCGAACTCCAGACTTGCCAATGATGAAACTGAACTCCAGGCCTCAAAGTCTGGAATCGCTGACGACAGGGTTCTGCTTGCGCACTTAGAGGGTGACCAGCTTTCCTGCCTCTGGCCTGCCCAGATCCCAGATCCTGCTGATTTTGTGGGGGAAGGGGAAGTGTGTGGCACCAGCCTTCATCCTCAGAGTTTGCTGGCTCAATGTCTGTCCATGGATGTCCTTCATCCACGTCATTGCTGACCTTTGAATGTGGAGCGGAGGTTTAGACTCTATAACTCCCCACATCCCTGTCCCTAAACCTTACCCCTATCTCCCCCCCCCCGTACCCAAACCATCCCTACAACCCTAAAAAGCAACAAAGTCTGAGCCATGACATCAATGGAGACCACAGCTCAGCACCATCTTAACTAAGAGTTATTTCCCTTCAACCATTGACCACTCAATGAAAACCAGTGTGTGTTCTCCTGATTTATTCTTCATAAAGTCCAGTCAGTTCCTTGATCTTGCTGATGCTGGGTGCAAGGTTGTTGTTGTGACACCACTACAACAAAGTATCAGCCAAGCTATCTCACTCCTGTGCATCTCTTCATTGCCATTGGAGATTCTGCCAACAACAGTGGTATGCTAAGCCACGTACATAGTCATTGGTGTAGAAAGAGTAGAGAACTGTATTAAGCACACATCTTTGAGTTGACCAGCATTAACTGTCAGTGAGGAGATGTTACTAACCTTCAATGCCTGTGGTCAGAACAGTTTCCCATTAATTCTGACGATTAGCTCCACTTCCACTGGACCTTTCATGGAGATGAAATCAAGCATCCCTGAAGAAAGATTAGTACAACTTAATCATTTTTAACATTTCAGTTGCCAGTCATAGACACAAGAGACTCTATAGATATTGGAAGTGCAGAGCCACACACAGAGAATGCTGGAGGAACTCAGCAGGTCAGGCAGCGTTAATGGAGAGGAATAAAGAGTTGACGTTTGGAGCCAAGGCCCTTCATCAAAACCATTTGCTAGAGCATGTATGTGTACTACTCTCATCTAATAACATCACAGCTGCTACTGCTCCAACTTTTCATTTCTTATACCGTGTTGTCCTGGCCCAGGAGGTTTACTGAAATTGGAATCAGTTTATTGTAACCTGTACCAAGACAGAGTGAAAAGCAACTGCATCATACAGATCAATTCATTACACAGTGCATTGAGGTCTAACAAGTAAAACAATAACAATGTAGAATAAAGTGTAACAGCGATAGAAAATGTGTAATACAGGTAAATAATGAGGTTCAAGATCATAACAAGGCAGATCGTGAAGTGAAAAGTCCATTTTATCATAATAGGAAACCATTTACTAGTCTGATAACAGTGGGTTAGAAGCTGTCCTTGAACCTGGTGGTACATGATTTCAGGCTTTTGGATCTTCTGCCCAATTGAAGAAGGAAGAAGTGAAAGTGTCAGAGGTGGGAGGGGTCTTTGATTATGCTGCCTGCTTTCCTGATGTAACAAGAGTCCATGGCTTCCTTGGTGTGCCTAGCTGTGTGCACAGCTCTCTGAGGCTTCTTGTGGTAATGGACAGAGAGCAGTCACAATAGCAAACCATGATACTTTCTACATTTTCTATGGTGTTTTAATAAAAATTGGTAAAGGTCAAATGGGACATGACAGATTTCTTTAGCTTCTTGAGGATGTAGAGGCATTGTTGAGCTTTCTAGGCCATTGCATAGACAAATTGGACCAGGGCAGGCTATTAGTGATGTTCAGTCCTAGTAACCTACAGCTCTCAACTCTTTCAACCTCATCACAGTTGACGTAGACAACAGCCTGTATACTCCCCCCTTCTTGAAATCAATGGCCAGATCTTTTGTTTAGCTCACATTCAGGGAAAGATTGTTCTCATGATACCATATTACTAAACTGCTTATCTCCTTCCTGTCCATTTTAGAGATACAGCCCACTACAGTGATATCATCTGCAAATGTGCAAGTGGAGTTACAGCAGATTATAGTACACAATCACAACTATACAGGGAGGAGATTAGAGCGATGAGGACGCAATCTTGTGGATCGTCACAGCTGAGGATAATCATGCAGTGGTGTTGCTGCCTAATCTTACTGATTGTAGTCTGTTGGTCAGGACTGCTAACCTCAGTTTTTCACTAATTCACTGACCAGGGTTTAAGAAGCCTATCAACAGAAGAAATAGATCCCAAGGATATGTGTGGTCATCAGCAGTTGAAAATAGTCCATGGATTAAGGTGTTTATCATTAAATAGTTTAAATTCCTAACTAGTTCTGTTTGCTCATCCTGTTTATCTAATCAGAAAAAAACTACATTGCTTGCAGATGAGACCTTACTAGATGACTGGTTAGAAGTTTGAGATAACATTTGGAAAGCAGTAAGGATACTTAGGAGTAACAGAAATGAAGACATAGAATCTAATCCCCCAGCCTCAATTCAAAAAGGACCTCTTTCTAGAACCTCCTTATTGTGACAGATGACTCGTTCATTTGCAACTTGATGGTATGTTTTGCTGGTTTGTAAGAATTGTAGCTGGAAATTGTTGTAGATTTAGAACTTACTCCTCAAATAAAAGAGGTTTGAACACTCAAACAAGCCTCTGCTGATGTACTGTTGAGGGTATCCTGACTTTCAAGTATCTGGAGAAGTGCAGAAAATGCTGGAGGAACTCAGCATGTCAGGTAGCGTTTAAGGAGGAAAATGAACGTTCAACATTTCAGGCTAAGGTCTTTCATCGGAACAGGAAAGAAAGAGATCAGAAGCCACAATTAAAATTTTAGAGAGAGGGGAAGCAGTACCTGCTGGTAGATGAGAGGGGAATCCTGGAGAGGAGGATAAGTAGGTGGAGGGGCAAGAACTGGGAATGATGTGAGAGGGTGGAGGATGATAGGTGCAAGTGTCAAAGGGTTGAAGAAGATGGAATGTGATAGAAGAGGACCATGATCATGGAACACAGGAAGGGGTGAGTAACCAGAGGGAAGAATGTGTGGGTGATGGGCATGTTGTGAGGGCAGTGGAGAAGGGAAAGAGAAGGAGTAATGAGGCCAGTGGAATAAAAAAAAACAAAGGTGAGGAAGGACAACACAGAAGGGAGTTGTTACAGAAGTTAAAGAAATTGATATTAATGAAGTAGAGGAGGCCATGGACAGACATGTATGTGTGAGAATGCAAAGTGGAATTAAAATGGCTGGACCCCAGGAAATCATGGCCAAAAGGGCAGCTGGAGCAAAGGTGCTTGACAAACTGATCCCCCAATCTGCTTTGGGTTTCAACTATGTAGCACAGGCCATACCACGAGCACCAGATGCAGTAAATGACACCGACAGATTCATATGTGAAGTGCTGCCTCACCTGGAAGAACTTTTTAGAACCCTGATAGTGAGGGAGGAAGGGAGGAGGTGTCGGAGCTGGTGTAACATTTGGGACCAGTGCAGGGATAAGTGCCTGGAGGGACATCAGTCAGGAGGAACAAGCAGACAAGGGAGTCTAGGAAGACCATTGCTCTGAGCTGCATTCATGCATACGCAGACGTCTCAGGTCAATGGGAAGTTTCCTGGTTTGCAAACAACCCCAGTCTGCAGTTTAACTTAGTCCAGGAAGACCATTGCTCTGAGCTGCATTCATGCATACGCAGACATCTCAGGTCAATGGGAAGTTTCCTGGTTTGCAAACGATCCCAGTCTGCAGTTTAACTTAGTCCAGGAAGACCATTGTTTGGAGCTGCATTTTAAATTCAATCTACAATCCACATTCAGATCTGGTTGCTTTTTAAATTAATATTTGCTATATTCCATAACTCCAGAATACAGCCTAACACCACAGATATCAGCACCCTACCATTCACTCTGTGTGTTTATCCTGATTTCTCCTGCCAAACTTCAACAGCTCACACTTGTCTGCATTAAATTCTATCAGCCATTTTCCGATGTGATGCAGATCCTGCTGCAAGCTTTGATAGCCTTCCTCACTGTCCACAATACACCAAATTTAACAGTACATTCCAAAAAGGAAGAGGATAAATAGGGGGAAAAAATGCAAGGCATTTGGAAAACAGTAGGGATAAGAACAAACTGAATAACTCTATCAAAGAAAAAACACCTGCAGAGTAGGCCAAATTGGTTCTTCCTGAGTTGTAAAATTCTATCAGTGTAATACTTAATTCGGGATCTGGTGGTGAGAAAAATAAGGAGATGCACAATAACTTTAAAGTACTAATCAATTTATCCACTGCTCGAGGGGATATAAGCAACTATTATCTATCTAAAGAAACACCCACAGGACCCAAGTCAACTGCAGACCTCCTTTGTTCCCTCTTCTCTCCCTGACACTGCTTGTGACACAGTCCAATGGTGAAGCCCCTCTGTAAGTGTGGAGTGATTGTGTTTGCTCCCAAGTCCCAACTCATTCAGGCATGGGAAAACAAACCCCTGCTCCCTTGAGTGATACCAAGACTGGGCATGGAATGAAGCTGTCATGAATTGGTCAGCCATAACCACTGATGGAACTGTTAGGGGATGGTATGTACCATCATACAACCAGAGAAAAGAACAAAATACCTGTGCTAAATGCAAGATCATGATAGGAATAGTGTCACTGTGTTGTGCTGCTTCGATTAATGTGAAGCTATGGGGCAACCAAGTGGGCTATACTTATCACCTACAGGCTGAGTATTTCATTTAGTGTGGGAGATTTTCTGAATTGGCAACACAAAAATTAGATAAAGGTTGGCAGAGCATAATGTTTTTACATATGATACTGACTCTAACAGTGGTCAGCACAAGTGTAATGAGAATTAAGGGACACCTCAAGCATGCATGCTTAGCCCACAGCTCTACACTCTCATGACTACATGCCTGTTTCCTATAGTGGGGGAGTCTAGGGCCAGAGAATACAGCCTCAGAATAGAGAGACGTCCATTTAAAAGAGAGATAAGGAGGGAATCCTTTTGCCAGAGAGTGGTGAATCTGTGAGATGTATTGCCACACTTGGCTTGGAGGCCAAGACATTAAATATATTTAAAGCAGAAGTTGTTAGATCCTTGGTTAGTCAGGGCATCAAAGTTAAGGGAAGAAGGCAGGGGAATGGGGATGAGAAGGAAAATAAATCAGCCATGGTGAAGTAGACTCAATGTGCTGAATGGCCTCATTTCACTCCTATGTTATGGTCTGTGTACAGCTCCCTGTAAGCTGCAAGATGTAAAGTCCCAATAACGAAGATGATGAGGTCAGGAATTCATCTTCTCGAACTAGGGAGACCATTCAGTAGTCTTTGAACAGTGAGATAGAACTTGTCCTTGTGCCTGGTGGTCCACGCCTTCAGGCATTTGTGTCTTCTGCCCAATATGAGGGGAGGGAAGTGAGAATGTCCAGGGTGGGTGAGATTTTTAATTATGCTGGCTGCTTTAATGAGGCAAAGCTCAAAGTCCAAAGTAAATTTAGTATTCGGCTACATACAGTACTGTGCCAAAGTCTTAGGCACACACACATATATAGCTAGGGTGCCTAAGACTTCTGTATACTACTATATATGTCACTATATACTACCCTATATACTAGCAAGGGAGGTGAGGCGGAGTACAGGGCTACGGTGGGAAACTTCGTCACATGGTGTGAGCAGAATCACTTACAGCTTAATGTGAAAAAGACTAAGGAGCTGATGGTGGACCTGAGGAGGGCTAAGGCACCGGTGACCGCTGTTTCCATCCAAGGGGTCATTGTGGACATGATGGAGGATTACAAATACCTGGGGATACGAATTGACAATAAACTGGACTGGTCAAAGAACATTGAGGCTGTCTACATGAAGGGTCAGAGCCGTCTCTACTTCCTGAGGAGACTGAGGTCCTTTAACATCTGCTGGGTGATACTGAGGATGTTCTATGAGGCTGTGGTGGCCAGTGCTATCATGTTTGCTGTTGTGTGCTGGGGCAGCAGGCTGAGGGTAGCAGACACCAACAGAATCAACAAACTCATTCGTAAGGCCAGTGATGTTGTGGGGGTGGAACTGGACTCTCTGACGGTGGTGTCTGAAAAGAGGATGCTGTCCAAGTTGCATGCCATCTTGGACAATGTCTCCCATCCACTCCATAATGTACTGGTTAGGCACAGGAGTACATTCAGCCAGAGACTCATTCCACCGAGATGTAACACTGAGTGTCATAGGAAATCATTCCTACCCGTGGCCATCAAACTTTACAACTCCTCCCTCTGAGTGTCAGACACCCTGAGCCAATAGGCTGGTCCTGGACTTATTTCCACTTGGGATAATTTACTTATTATTATTTAATTATTTATGGCTTTTTTAACATTGCTACATTTCTACTCTATTCTTGGTTGGTGCGACTGTAACGAAACCCAATTTCCCTCGGGATCAATAAAGTATGTCTGTCTGTCTGAGATTCCTTTTCTTGTGGGCATTTGCAATAAATACAAAGAAACCCAACAGAATCAATGAAACACTGCACACAGGGAAACAACCATTGTGCAAATACAACAAAAATAAAACAAAATAATAATGATAAACATTGAGATCAGCAGTTATAGGGTCCTTGGAGGTAGTGAGGGAAGTTCTCCACTCCCATTCAGGAGCCTGATGGTTGAAGTGTAGTAACTGTTCCTGAACCTGGTGGTGTGGGTTCTGAGGCTCCTGTGCCTCCTTCCTGATGGCAGCAGCAAGAAGAGAGCACGGCCTGAATGGTGTGGGCCACTGATGATGGATGCTGCTTTCTTGTGACAGTCCTCCTTGTAGATGTGCTCATTGGTCGGGAAGGCTTTACCTGTGTTGGACTGGGCCACATCCAATACTTTTTGTAGCCTTTCCATTCTTGGGCATTGGTGTTTCCACACCAGGCTGTGGTGCAACCAGTCAGATTACTCCTCACTGTGCATTTTTTGGCAGTGTTTTGCATGACGTGCTGAATCTTTGCAAACTTCTCAGAAAGTTGAGGTGCTGCCATGCCTTCTTCGTAACGGCACTTACGTGCCAGACCCAGAACAGATCCTCTGAAATGATAACACCGAGGATTTTAAAGTTACTGACACACTCCACTTCTGAATCCCCGACGAGGACTGGCTCATGGACCTCTGGTTCCCTCCTCCTGTAGTTAATAATCAGCCCTTTGGTTTTGCTGACATTAACTGAGAGGTATTCATTGTGGCACCATTCAGACAGATTTTCAATCACCCTCCTAGATGCTGACTTGTCACCACCTTTGATATGGCCAACAATAGTGGTGTCAGGTTCAAACTTAAATATGGCATTGGAGCTGTACTTAGCCTCATAGTCGTAAGCATAAAGCAGGTAGAGCAGAGAGCTATGCACACAGCATTGTGGTACACCTGCGCTGATGGTGATTGTGGAGATAGAAACATAGAAAACTTACAGCACAATACAGGCCCTTCAGCCCACAAAGTTGTGCTGAACATGTCCTTACCTTAGAAATTACTAGGGGTACCCATAGCCCTCTATTTTTCTAAGCTATCGAAAAGTCTCTTAAAAAAACCCCATCATATCCACCTCCACCACTCTCTGCGTGAAAAACTTACCCCTGACATCTCCTCTGTACCTACTTCCCAGCACCTTAAACCTGTGTCCTCTTGTGGCAACCATTTTAACCCTGGGAAAAAGCCTTTGATCCAAACTGATCAGGGTCTTCACGTGAGGAAAGTAAGGATCGAATTGCACAAGTAAGTATTAAGGCCTCGGTCACAATAGGCAGTGAGGATTGTAGAGACAGTTTATGGAGGGGAAGTTGGTTTCCATGATGTGCTGAGCTGTGTCCACAACTCTGCAGTTCCTTGTGGTCGCAGGCAGAGCAGGTGCCATGCTGTGATACATCAGGATAGGATGCTTTCTATGGTACAAAGATAGGTTAAAGGGGATATCCCAAATTTCTTTAGCCTCCTGAGGAAGTATAGGAAGTAGAGGCAGTGGTGCACGTTCTCGGCTGTAACATCAACATGGTTGTACTAGGACAGGCTATTGGTGATGTCCACTTCTAGAAACCTGAAGCTCTCAGTCCTCTTGACCTCAGCACTGTTGATGTATACAAGAGCAAATGTGCCATCCTCCCCCCCCCCCCTTCTTGAAATCAATTTACTTTTGCAGACATTGAGGGAAAGGTTATAATTATGACACCATATCACTAAGCTCCCTATCTCCTTCCTGTAGTCCAACTCGTTGTTATTTGAGATACGGTGGTGTCATCTGCATACTTTAGGTGCAGTTAGAGCAGAACCCGGCTATGCAGGTGTGGATGAACAGGGAGTAGAGCATTAAATCATCTTGTCAATTGTTTTATCTTTCATCAACCATTGTCTCAACAAGAGGAATCTAACCATATAAGAAATAGTGGGACTAACATGATAAGGAATGGGTTCAAATAATGTTTGGTTAAAAAAAGTATGCGTATACTTTGACAATAGAGTCCTCGCTATGAAGATCAATGAGCTGACTGGTGAACTCTGACATCAAATACAGTTGCACATAGATAAACTGCTGACCATCCTGAAATTGCACCTAGAGTAAACCACTGTACAAGGTCACCGAAACCTTAAGTCCACAGTTAGTACTTGCTCTCACTCACTGGATACAAGTGGAGCTATCAAATGAGCTAAGATAAGGGACAATGATTGACGGGCTGTACTAGCAAACAAAGGTTTAAAAAATATATTAGAATGAGAGGATGAGACATCAAGGTCCTCTAAAGGTATAAGCTTCCCACTAGGAAATTTTTCCCCTGTGGCGTCAGCTGATGAAAAGAGGAATTTCTTCCCACAGTGGAAGGATCCCAAGTAAGACTTCAGTAGGAGCAGTCCCCCACACATCTGCAGACTGTCCAGTGCATCGTAATAACTGAATGAACCTTCCCTAGTGTTGTTTCTGCTTCAGAAGGAAGTGTTATAATCAAATGTGTGCATAGAATAAATCTCTCTTGGCTAAATATGAGTCTTGCAGCAACTGTGTGAGGAAAGAAATGTTCAAACCAAACCCTCCACAGATGCTGCCTGACACATTGAGTCCCTCCAGTACATTTTTCTTTGCTCCAGCATCTTGTGTCTCTCTAGTGCTTTTAAAAATGTAACATTTTTAATTTATATTTTTTATATTTTCATTTATATTTATCATCTGTTATGAGCAGAGAGACAACATCTGCCAGAAGTAAATTCCTTGTATGTGTACAGGTACTTGGCGATTAAAGTCTGATTCTGATTCTGATCTATTAATTCTATATTTGCATCCATTATTTTATTTTTCCGTTTTTGAAAAGAGTGATTCACTTATACATATATTTACATATTTAACCTGTTCACAGTTTCTCTTCACAAGGGAATATGATTCATTGGCAAAGTGTTCAATTCTTGATCAAAGGATTGTGTCAAGGATGGCATGGTAACATAGTGGTTAGCACAACACTTCATAGTACCAGCGATGGGTTCAATTCCTGCACTGCCTGTAAGGAGTTTGTAACCCCATGACTGTGCGGGTTTCCTCGGAGTTCTCCAGTTTCCTCTTGTGATTAGAATTAAATCAAGGGATTGCTGGGCGGCGGGGCTTGAAGAGTCAGACAGGCCTCTTCCATGCTGTATCTCTTCTTCTTATTCTTCTTGTTTTACGGCGGTTGGCACCCAACTTAATGGTGCATTACTGCCACCTTCTGCTGCGGAGTGCGGATCAGACGATAGAATTACATTCTAAATCCTTTCTCCCATTCACACACACACACACACACATACCCTAATCTACACTTTATCTTTCCTTCTTTGGCCTTCCTAGTACCCCATTTCTGCTTATCCACCATAACCTATAAAAAACCCCTGTATCCCTTAAGAAAGCGAAAAGTACCCTGACCTGTGCTCTCTCACCCATGCTCAGCAACCCTTTTAATGTGAATTCCTGTACCCCCAATTCCCTTAGATTAATTCTCATCACCTCTCTCTGTATCCCATACATCCTGCAACTCAGAACTGCATGTTCTACTGACTCCTCTTCCTGACATTCCTCTGGTGTTTCCCTATCATTTTCAATGTTTTGCTTTGTGCACAGTGCCTCAGCCTTAACCTAGTCCACACAATTTCCTCTCTTCTGTATCCACTGCCTACCCTAGTACCTGTAACACTCTTCTGTATTTGATATAAATGCTTCCCTTTCCCCTATCTGTCCCACTTTTTCTTGCTGTATCTCAATAAATAATAAATAAATAAAACTTCACTCAGTTCAGTAGAACCTTGTACCATTTCTTCCACAGAATCCATCGGGAAATTCATCAGTATTCTTCTGAATATCTCTCACAGGGATTAAGTGACCTACAAGTGCACTTTTGTTCATGCTCTGCTTTTATAGGTGTCTGCTGACAGTGCTGACAAAAAAATTCTACAACTAGAGTCTAGTTAAAACAGACCATGATTCAATTGGAACTGTTACTATTTACGATGCATGTCAATGATTTGGACTATGGTATTAAAGGATTTGTGGCTAAATTTGCCGATGATACAAAGATAGGTGGAGGAGCAGGTAGTGTTGAGGAAACAGACAGCCTGCAGAGAGACTTAGATAGTTTAGTGGAATGGGCAAAGAAGTGGCAAATGAAATTCATTGTTGGAAAGTGTATGGTCATGCAATTTGGTGGAAGAAATAAACGGGCAGACTATTATTTAGATGGGGAGAGAATTCAAAATGCAGACAATAGATGCAAGAGTAGGCCATTTGGCCCTTTGAGCCAGCACCACCATTCAATGTGATCATTGCTGATCATCCACAATCAGTACCCCGTTCCTGCCTTTTCCCCATATCCCTTGATTCCACTATCTTTAAGAGCTCTATCTAACTCTTTCTTGAAAGCATCCAACGAACTGGCCTCCACTGCCTTCTGAAGCAGAGCATTCCATAGATCCACAACTGTCTGTGTGAAAAAGTTTTGCAAAAGAGACTTGGGAGTCCATGTGCAAGATATCCTAAAAGTTAACTTGCAGGTTGAATTGGTTGTGAAGAAGGTGAATGCAATGTTGGTGTTCATTTCTAGAGGTATAGAATATAAGAGCCAGCATGTGATTTTGAGGCACTCGTGAGACCATACTTGGAGTATTGTGTGCAGTTTTGGGCTCCTTAATTTAGAAAGGACATAATGACATTGGAGAGGGTTCAGAGAAGATTCACAAGAATGATTCCAGGAATGAGAGGATTACCGTATGAGGAACGTCTGGCAGCTCTTGGGCTGTATTCCCTGGAGTTCAGAAGAATGAGGGAGGATCTCAACAAGAGGGAACAACTTCAGGATTACAAGACGTCCTTTTGGAACTGATATGTGGAGAAATTACTTTAGTCAGGGGATGGAAAATCTGTGGAATTTGTTGCCACGAGCGCCTGTGGAAGCCGAGTTATTGGGTGTATTTAAGGCGGAGATAGATAGGTTCCTGATTAACCAGGGCATCAAAGGGCATGGTGTGAAAGCAGGGGAGTGGGGATAACTGGATGACGTGGATCAGCCCATGATTGAATGGTGGAGCAGACTTGAAAATGGCCTATTTCTGCTCCTATATCTTATGGTCTAATTAATCCTCACTGGCTTTGCAGTTGGCTAACTGTTCAGAATAGAATCACTATCTTATATGATGTGAAATTGGTTATTTTGTGGTTGTAGTACAGCATAAGCACATAAAATTGCTATATATTACAATATGAATGAATAATGCAAATCACAGAATAATAAGGTAGTATTCGTGGTTTCATGGACCATTTAGAAGTCTGATGGCAGTAGGGAATAAGTTTTACCTGAGTCGTTGAGTGTGGGTCTTCAGGCTCTTGTACCTCCTCGCTGAAGGTAACAGCAAAAAGAGGATCCTTAAAGATGGATGGCACCTTCTTGAGGCACCACCCCTTGAAAATATCCTCGATGATGGGCGGGGTTATGCCTATGATGGTACTAGCTGAGTCTACAAACCTCTACAGCCTCTTGTGCATTGGAACCTCTTTTACCAGACTGTGATGCAACCAGTTAGAATTGTTTCTGCCATACACATTATAACACACACTTAAAAATTACTCCAACATTGCATTTCCAAACATCAGATTTGCCGGGTGATGCTAACACACTCCAACTCTCTCCCCTGTTTGAGTTGAGTTTCAACTGCCTTACATTACTCTCTCCTTAACATTTACCCAACTAAGCTTAATTCAACTCTGATTCCCTTAACCTTAGTAACTTAGCAGTTTGAAATGCAATATTGTTTTGTAGTTCAGCCAATTCCTTGCAAATCAATATCTCATTGTCAAGCACTCCTGGAGTATCAGTTCGTTCAATATTTCATCGGCAATTCTTATTAATATCTCCACTGCATCGCTTTGTGCTTTAGTGGAACAAACCTGCACTGATTTTGAACAGCAGCTGGTTTTGTGAAGTGTTCATCTGAAAATGAACAATAATGAAAGTTATTATCTGCGACTAGTTTGTCTGGTAAGCTATGACTGGAGAAAATAGAATCTCAATTTTTTAAATTTGCATTCTGCTACCAAGCCTGATTCATCTCATTGTATTTCCCATGATTTTCTATGAGTCACAGAGTGATAAAATTTTATAGCACAGCAAAAAGCTTTTGGCCCACCATGTCTATGTTGACCATTGATGGACTATGCCTTATCAATTCAAGTGCCATCTGGGTAATTCTTACATGCTTTGAAAGTGTCTCCATCATTGCCTAGATGGTGCATTCCAACTACCCCAAAATTCCCTCTAAAACTCTTACCTCTTAACCAATGCCATTTGGTTTTATATACCTTTGCCCTGGAGAAAACTTTCTGAGTGTTCACCCCATCCATGCCCCTAATGATTTTGTAGAGGAGTACAAAGAAGTTATCCATTTACTCCTGATGACCAATATGACCTCTTTGGAAAGGCCTGTTGTCCACGTGCATATCTGCAAAGGTTTCTTAACCGACTTGGCATTGCACACATTAATGATAGGGATATGCTAACCAGCTCTTCAAGATCTTTAACTAATCAGGCCAATAAGAAAAACCTGGCTCAGGAACAGAAAATGCTGGAAAGAACACTGGCAGCATCCATAGACAATGCTTCAGTCATCAGTTGTTTTTCATTTCTGTATAGTAAGGATTAAAAGTGCCTCCATTGCTGTTCATGACCTTTATACCTTGCTTCTAACAATGTTAAGGAATGCTTAGAATTATCTTTTTCATTGTTTGGTGATTGATCAGTTGATTAGACTTTAGCCCTGCCTAAGTTCCTATCTGTGACATCTGTTTAAAGTTCAAAATTCAAAGTAAATTTATTATCAAAATACATCTATGTCACCATATAATAAGCTAAGATTTATTTTTTTGTAGGCATTCACATTGGAATGAAGAAATACAACAGAATCAATGAAAAACTATACACAGACAGTTAGGGAACAGTGACCACAGCTCCTTAAATTTTAAGGTAGCTAGAGATAAGGATATGCACAGACCTTGTGGGAGCGATTAAATTGAAGCAGAGCAAGTTGCAAGAATATTAGGCCGAAACTAGGGAGAGTTAATTGGGAACAGCTGCTTTTTGGCAAGTCGATATCTGATGTGGTGGACTGCAAAGAGTACAGGACGAATATGTATCAGCCAGAAGGAAAGATAAAGATGGCAAGGTAAGAGAACTCGGATGTTGAGAGATGAACTTACTCAAAAAGAAAAAGTATGTCTTCAACAGCTAGAATCAAACAGAGCCCTTGAGGTTTTTAAAGAAGCCAGAAAAGAATTCAAGAAGGGAATCAGGAAAGCTAGGAAGGGCCATGAAAAGTCCTTGACATGTAGGGTTAAAGAGAATCCCAAGGCATTCTATACATACAGTATATCAGGAGCAAGAGGATAACTAAGAAGAGGGTAGGGCCACTCAAGTATAAGGGGGGTGCATTTGTTTGGATGCAGAAGATGTTGTGCGATCCTTAATGAGTACCTTAGATCAGTAGTTACAAAGGAAGAGGATATGGAAGGTAGGGAGTCCAGAGCTGACAATATTAATATCTATAGCATTTCTAAGTCAAGGAGGAGTCAAGGTCTCATAAAGAGCATTAAAGTGTTTAAGTCCCCAGGGCCTGATGGAACAGACCCCAGGTTATTGAGATTGCTGGGGCCTAGACCAGTATCTTTGTGTCTTCTCATGCCACAGGTAAGGTCCCGGAGGACTGATGAGCAGCTAATGTTGGTCTATTATTCAAGTGAACCAGGGATAATCCTGGAAACTACAGACTGGGGTGTCTCATGTTAGTGGTAGGGAAGTTACTAGAGAGAAATCTTAGAAATAGGATTTACGTACACTTGAAAAACTAATTAGGGAGAGAGAGCATAGCTTTGTGCAAGGTAAGTCAAGACTTACTAACTTGATTGAGTTTTTTGATGGGGTGACGAGGGTGATTGATGAAGGCAGAGCTGTGGATGTCTCCTGCATGGTTCAGCACGGAAGCCTCCTGGAGTAGCGAATGGAACACTGGTTCAACCAGCCCTTGGCCTCGACACCTTAATCTTTTTAACCTGGCTCCGCACTTCAATTGGCCAAACATCAGTTCATTATTCACTTTTGGACCTGGGCCGCATCCCTTCAGTCAGGCCCGAAGATTCATTCTGGACCCAAGTTCACTCCAGCAATGGTCGCTGTACCCATACCTGCACTCTCAAGAGTCCAGTTCCTTGAATATTTCAGGATACCACAAAAACAGCAGGTCATACAGGTGGTTCAAAAGCAGGTAATTTTAGGCTTTAGACTGCAGTGAACACAGTCCTGAAATAGCATATTTAGTAGAATTGGTAGTAGTTTTGTTCGATGCCTGCGAAGCGTCATTATTACTTGCCAGTGCCATCTTTGCAGATTAGTAAGTCTGCAGATGATACCAAGATTGGTGGTGTTGTGCATAGTGTAGATGACTGACAAAGAATATAGTGGAATATAGATCAGATGCAGATATGAGTGGAGAAATGGCAGATGGATTTGACCTGGCCAAATGTGGTATAGCACCTTGGTAGGTCAAATGTAAAAAGACAGTACATTATTAACGGGCAAGACCCTTAACAGTGTGGAGAAGCAGAGAGATCTTGGGATCCAAGTTCATATCTCCCTGAAAGTGGCTACCCAGGTTGATAGGGAGGTTGAGAAGGCATATGCCCTGCTTGCCCTTATTAGTCAAAGCATTGAGTTCAAAAGTCAGGAAATTATGTTGCAGCTTTATAAAACTCTAGTTAGGCCACGTTTGGAATACTGCATACCGTTCTGGTTGCCCCATTATAGGACCGATATTAAAGCTTTGGAGTACGTAAGTTGTAAAGTCCTTAAAAGTGAGTCCATTAGCTGTGGATTTGTTTCAGTGCGGAGGTTTGTGAAGTTATCCATGCTGTTTCAGGAGCCTGACGGTTGAAGGATAATAAATGTTCCTGAACCTAGTGGTGTTGGACCTAAGGCTCCTGTACCTTCTTCCCAATGATGGGGGACCTTGATGATAGATATTGCTTTCCAGCGACAGTGCTTCTTGTAGATTTGCTCAGTAGTGGGGAGGGCTTTACCTGTGATGGATTGGGCTGCATCCACCACAGTGTGTAGGTTTTTCTGTTCTTGGGCATTGTTGTTGCCATACCAGGGCATGATGCAACCAGTCAGGATACTCCACTGTGCATCGATAGAAGTTTTGATTAGAGGCATCATCCCTTATAGCATTGCATGCTGTGCTTTAGTCCATAAGGACCGTTCAGCTCAGCTGCATCCTGCTATAATTGTACTAGTTTATCAGTGGAATTTGGGAAGAATCAGCAGCCTGACCACACTGAGGTAAGAATCCACTGTCGCCACCGTGGCAGTGGAGTCAACCTGTTTGTCGCCTTTATTTATTTCATCATTCCAGTTATAATGAGTAATACATTTTATAAGCAATTGCTGTAGGGAATTGAATAACAGAAAAAGACTTATAATGAATTTACCTATCAGAGTTCCCAAGGAGGTGGGAACTGTCCATTCGTCGTGTGCTGCTCCTAAGGCATAATGATTGTCAGTGTAAATGTTGCAGCAGCACCAGCCGCAAGCATGCAGGCTCCTGTTACAGCAAACGGTGCAGCTGCCTGAGTGAACGGGAGGGAGTGCCACCTCAACTGCCATATGATGTGCACACACTGCATACCCACTCCTTTTTTTGCCCGGTATCGGGTCAAGAGTAAGAGCCGTTGACAAAGAAAAGCGGTATGTACACTACATAAGGCGACATTTTACAGTGGGCAGAACTCGGCACGTTTGGACCCTGACCTGAGGTCACTCTTTACTGAAGAACTGAGTTTGTGCGGCCAAAAAATGCTTCTGATATTGTGAGATCTATGTGATTACTGGTCTATACTTTTATAGGGCTCTCAGTACCATTAATTGTGCTGTTAACTGTTCAGGCTAACAAAATGGCTTCTCTGTATTGTTAAAATGAAATGGCTTCCCTGTAATGTTTCTTAATGCTGTAATGGGTTTCTGTAGCTGGAGTGTTTGGGTTATAACTGCAGATAAGGGGAGAACTAACCAATGGAGAATTGTTATGCTATCTTGTATGTGTGAGCTGAGCGGGAGTTCGCGGTCTTTTTCGGGAGGCGAGCAAGGAGGACGGACATGTGAGGAGCGGACAGCGGTTCCAAGGCGGCAGATACTGGAGATCAGCGGTCTGGACGGTGGCCAAAGGCTCGGAAGGGCATCGTGGATGGACCCGGAGATGTGAGCTCCGACGTATTAAAATATTATGTGCACAAACTGATAAACTTACTGATTTGGCACCTTTAGGTTATCTGTTTCTACCAACCCATCGCTAAAAAAATAACTAAAGTTGTAATTATTTACTCACCTTTGGTGTATTGTCTGATATCTGTGTTGCGGTTATGTACTGGGGGGCAGTACACCGTATTTACATGGAAGTATTGCACTATTGGTGGGGCAACGACGGTTCACCCTAGGCGAATGGGGGTAAATTGGGGGCACGGATGCTACACTTTATGTTGGATTCCTTCAGTTCTTTAGTGTTTTCTTTCTTGTGGCCGATTGTGGGTGGGGCTGATATGCTAATTTTGTGTGTAAGAGGCAGATTCAGGGATTTGATGCTATTGTCGCTGTTATTTTTCTGTGGGGGTGGGGGATTTTGGGCTCTCTGAGTTTTGTTTCTTTCCTTTTCCATGCCTGGGGGTGGGGGAGTTAATGGTTTTTCTTTCATTGGCTCCCATGATCTTTCCCATGTCTCTCTGGAGAAGACAAGTATCAGAGTTGTATTGCACATGCATACTTTGACAATAAAATGAACCTTTGAACCTCTCTATAATTGTACAAGTTCTTCAGTACAGTTCAGAAAATAATTATTTAAAGTAAAATGTGATAATGGTGGCAGTGGAGGTAGAAGCTGACTGTTACCAAGGTCGTCTTAGTGTTGAGAGCATCTCCACGCCCAGTGCTCAGCTTGTTAGCAAACAAAACGCACTCCTCATAGGCATCCCCATCCTTTACCCTTACTGGGTCCAACCTCCCCACCCCCATATTTGTTGACATCAATCAAAGAATTGTAAAAAGCATTTATTTAGAATAGCATTATCTAATCATAAACAAAGCAAACATAATACCAGTCACAAGTGGGACACATGAGCCACATCTGTATAAAGCAAGTCATTGTTAAAACTAGGTTTACAGTAAGACTGGAAGCAGAAGTTAACCTGCTAATGATAAGCTAAAACTTGGTCATTGTTATCTTACTTGAATAAAAAACAGAACTATAATTTAAAATAACATTCAAATTGTAAAGGACAACTGTGCAATATACTGTATATTTTTAAACAATATGCTACGTCACCAAGAGGCTATTGTAGTTTGTAGAGTAGCCAGAGAGTCTCCAATGCTCACATAGTATTATCCCCATTTTCATAATAATTTGATGTTATCGTTGTTTCTGGTGATGTTGTAAAATGTTCACACTTCGTTTATTCCACCCACTTCTCAACATATTTGATGTTTTCTGGTCCATAATGCAAAAACATGCACACTACCGAAGTTCTCTTAGTTCGGGACAGGGGACTCTCACCAAACTTTTCTTTTCTTACTCATTCTCTTCTTTTGTTTACTCATGGAATCCAACCTGTCAGAAACACACTGAGTCTCAGCAATTTGCAGAACAGTAAACTTTATTTTTCGAGTCTGCAGAGTCGGACCCAACCAGCTCCTGCTAGATTGAGTGCCGAATTACACTTTGCACAGTTTTTTTATACCCTACTTGTTTACGACTTTGTGAGTTGCACCCATGTGAGGTGCAGACATTCTTCCTTAATCTCATTACAAAATTACAAATGTGATTACCCTTTGGCCCACTTATCAGCCTCAGCGCATTAACACCGTTATTATTCAACCGTTAAGCATGTCTTCCCGTTACCCGTATCGCTTCTTTAATCAGCAAGCTATTGTTTCATCCTCATTTTGCAAATTGGTTTATACGTTGCCCTGCAAGTTGCTTTGCACGCTCTTTCTGTGTCAGCACATTCTAAATGGACTCCTTAAGTACCGTCTTTAATTTAATCATTTCTCTCACAACCTCACCTGAGACACTCATATTTTTAATGGTCTCGAGGGTTCAGAGCTAACCCAAGGCACCCTCTTTTTTCTCACATATGTCGGTAACTATCCTTCCTCCTGCATAAAGAAGCTGAGTGTTAGCCATCTTGGCAGAGTCTCAACGTAACTGCCGTTGACAAATAACTGGATTCTGAAAATTCACAGTCGTTCCTGAATAACAGTTTATTTACGCGTGCATAAGGAGAACAGCAGGGCTCCTGTCACCAAACTGTTCTGAAGTTTGAACGAAGAAATGCCGTTTTTATACAGAACTGACAAGTGGTTACAGATATTGACTATCTGGCAAACTGTATATGTTCAAGTTTCTTATTTTCACTATCAATCACCTTTCACAAATCAGGTATTAAAAATTAATAGAACCTACAAGCTAACAATTGACAATACTTTGAAGTTGGTAAAGTAATTGCCCCTAGATGATGTGTGTGCTTTGCAACATTCCATTAAACCCTTATCTTGTCTCTGAATACAAATGGCTCTGGTCCCCTGCCGTGCAAAGGGAAGATATGCTCTTCAAAGAACTCTCTTCAAGGCTACTCTTTCCCTGGGTTAAATGCACACTGTCTGTAACCCATCCTTGCCTGGACATTACCTTAACCCATGCCTTGCTGCAGGTTCCGCAGGTCTACAGTGGAAAGGACACATAGCGTCAAGTAGCAGGGTGTCTTACTCTGTGCCCAGCACATACATGGAGCCCTGAAGAAAATGCACCTGTGTCTCCATCTTCTTAGATATTTAAATACATTTGGCATGCCATTGAACACTCTTTCACTGACACACAATGGAAAACATTCTGACTTGTTGCGTCACAGCCTGGTATGCAAATTCCAATGCACAGGAATGCAAAATGCTACAAAGAGTGGAACTTCTATCACGGGTTCAGCTTTTTCCACAATTAAGCACATTTACAAGATGCAGATGAGGAGAAGGGAAGATGAGGATTCTCTTCTCCTAACCTGCCTGCCACATCCCTCTTGTGCCCAACCTCTTTCCCTTTCTCCTATGGTCCACTCTCCTCTTCTATCAGATTCCTTCTGCTTCAGTCCTTTCCCTTTTCTACCTATCACCTCCCAACTTTTAACGTCAGCTCCCCTTCCCCCACACACCCATCTTCCTCATCATTTGGCTTCACCTTTCTCCTGCCAGCTTGTACTCTTTCCCTTCCCCCCACCTTCTTATTCCAGCTTCTTCCCCCTTCCCTTCCAGTCCTGATGAAGGTTCTCAGCCTGAAGAATCAACTGCTCATTCTTCTCCAGAAATGCTGCCTGATCTGTTGAGTTCTTCCAGCATTTTGCATATGTTGCCCTGAATTTCCAATGTATGCAGAATCTCTTCTGTAAATTAAAGGCAAGGTGGGATAGCCAGTACAGAGAACAGAGGAGAAAAGCTAAATGAATGGGCAAGAAAAATCAAATGAATGTTGGGCCCTTGAAGAATGAATTGGGTGAAATTGTTATGGGAAACAGAGAAATGGCAGAAGAATTTAATGAGTACTTTAGATCTGTTTCACTAAGGAAGACACAAGCAAACTCCCAGATGTATGGATGGGCCAAGGACATAGGGTAACAGAGGAAATGAAACAGATTGACATTAGGAAGGAAACAGTGATGAGAAGACTGATGGGACTGAAGGCTGACAAATCCCCAGGTCCAGATGGTCTGCATCCTAGGGTACTAAAGGAGGTGGCCCTGGAAATTGCGGATGCATTGGTAATCATTTTCCAATGTTCTTTAGATTCAGGATAGGTTCCTGAGGATTGGAGAATGGCTAATGTTATCCCATTTTTAAAGAAAGGAGGGAGGGAGAAAACAGAGAACTATCGACCTGTCAGCCTGACATCGTGGTGGGGAAGATGCTAAGAGTCCATTATTAAGGATGAAATAGTGGCATATCTAGATAGCAGTGATAGGATTGGGCCGAGCCAACATGGATTTACCAAGGGTAAATCATGCTTGACTAATCTGTTGGAGTTTTTCGAGGACGTAACCAGGAAGTTAGACAGGGGAGATCAAGTGGATGTAGTGTACCTCGACTTTCAGAAGGCATTTGATAAGGTCCCACACAGGAGATTGGTGGGTAAAATCAAAGCTCAGGGCATCAGGGGGGAGACATTGACATGGATAGAAAACTGGTTGGCAGATAGAAAGCAAAGGGTAGCGGTGAATGGGTGTTTCTCGGAATGGCAGGTGGTGACTAGTGGGGTGCCACAGGGCTTGGTATTGGGACCACAGCTGTTTACCATTTACGTTAACGATTTAGATGAAGGCATTGAAAATAACATCAGCAAGTTTGCTGATGATACTAAACTGGGTGGCAGTGTGACGTGTGATGAGGATGTTAGGAGAATTCAGGGTGACTTGGATAGGCTGGGTGAGTGGGCAGATACTTGGCAGATGACGTTTAATGTGAATAAGTGTGAGGTTATCCACTTTGGGAGTAAGAACAGGAAGGCAGATTATTATCTGAACGGTGTAGAGTTAGGTAAGGTAGAAATAATAAGAGATCTAGGAGTCCTTGTTCATCAATCACTGAAGGTGAATGAGCAAGTGCAGCAGGCAGTGAAGAAGGCTAATGGAATGTTGGCCTTTATTACAAAGGGAATTGAGTACAAGAGCAAGGAAATCCTCTTGCTTTTGTACAGAGCCCTGGTGAGACCACACCTGGAGTATTGTGTACAGATTTGGTCTCCAGGGTTAAGGAAGGACATCCTGGCTGTAGAGGAAGTGCAGCGTAGATTCACGAGGTTAATTCCTGGGATGTCTGGACTGTCTTATGCAGAGAGGTTAGAGAGACTGGGCTTGTACACGCTGGAATTAAGGAGATTGAGAGGGGATCTGATTGCAACATATAAGATTATTAAGGGATTGGACAAGACAGAGGCAGGAAATATGTTCCAGATGCTGGGAGAGTCCAGTACCAGAGGGCATGGTTTGAGAATAAGGGGTAGGTCATTTAGGACAGTTAAGGAAAAACTTCTTCTCCCAGAGAGTTGTGGGGGTCTGGAATGCACTGCCTCAGAAGGTAGTGGAGGCCAATTCTCTGGATGCTTTCAAGAAGGAGCTAGATAGGTATCTTATGGATAGGGGAATCAAGGGATATGGAGACAAGGCAGGAACCGGGTATTGATAGTAGATGATCAACCATGATCTCAAAATGGCGGTGCAGGCTTGAAGGGCCGAATGGTCTACTTCTGCACCTATTGTCTATTGAATTATAATGTGAAAATATATGTACTTTGGCAAACAAAACAAAAAAACAGTGTAGGCTTTAAATGGTGACAGACAGGAAGATGCAAATGTTTTTAGGGACCTGGGTGTCCTAGTACACAAATCACTGAAAGCTGAATAGCAAGCAATTAATAAGGCACATGATATGTGGTCCTTTAAAGCAAAATAATTTGAGTACAGGGGTAAATATGGCTTTCTGCAATGAGGTTTAAGTGTAACCACATCTGGAGTACTGAATTAGAATTTTATTTCTTACATCCATCTCACAACATGAGGGAGTAAAAATCTTTTATGTTGTGTCTTCATTGCTAAGTACAAGCAATAAGGAAGGGAAATGTGGGAGGATATTGCCTGACTACTAAGATCATATACAGAATTGTTTTGTATACATGTGTGTGTAACTCCCTGGGTCACCTCAGGCTCGCTCAGCTCGTTTCGTCTAGGGGGAGCAGCCTTCGGCCCCGCCAGACTGGGTAATCAGCTGGTGTGGATGCTGTGTGATGTCCCCGCCTCGCCAAAAAACAGACAGTACACCATAAGCGATTAAATGAGTACAATTTATAAAGGTTACTATAACTAAGTGCTTAATAACGATACAGTAGATATGAAGAGAAAATTAAAGAAAAGGCGCCAAATTTATCAAAGTCCAAACCACTTCGTGCACAGCCGTTGGAGCTCAATTACTGAAGTCTTCTGGCCACCATTCGATCCCCTCCGAACTCCTCGACTCGCAGCTCTCAGGACCCTCCGAACTCCTCGACTCTCCAAACAGCTCAGGACCCTCCGAGTGGTCAACCAAGCACATCTAGCTTCATCCCCCCCCCCCCGGAGAATCTCCCGGCCTCGGACCCCACTTTGGGGTCCGATCCTCGCCCAGCTTAGAGTATTGCGTCCTCTCTCTCGACCCCCTCGCGCCATCTCCCCAAAAGCCCGTCAACAAACGCTTACAGACTCAGAAGAAAGAACATTAATCCCCATTTGGTTTACAAAGGAATACCATTCTCGTTATTAGTAAATTAGCATTCCTGCTAGTTAACAAAAGGAAACCCTTTCCCAACAACAAAGAAAAAAAAGAAACCCCCTTTACATGTGTACAGTCAGATATGCCATCAGATCAATGTGTATTGGCGAAAGAAGTTGTCCCAGACGGAGCTTGTTGTTCCTAGCCTTAATGCTGTGGTACTGAGGCATCTGAAACAGTTTCTGGTTGTGGCGGCTGGAATCCCTGATGATCCTCCAGGCCCTTTTTACGCACCTGCTGCTGTAAATGTCCTGAATTGAGGGCAGTTCACATCTACACCACTCTCTGCAGTGCCCTGCAATTGACAGAGTTCCTGTACCAGGCAGTGACACAGCCAGTCACTCTGTTGAAAGTCCTGAGGATCTGCCAAACCTCTTCAACTGTCTAACATGAAAGAGGTGTTGTGCTTTTTCCACCACACAGCCAGGATGTACAGTCCAGGTGAAATCCTCCCTCGGTGATGTGTACACCGAGGAACTTTAAACTACTTACGCTCTCAACTACAGTCCCATTAAGGTCAATAGGAACTAGCCTGTCTCCTGTAATCCACGATCAACTCCTTCATTTTTTTGACATTCTGGGAGAGGATGTTTCCTTGGTACCATCGTGTCAGGTCATTGACTTCTGCTCTGCAGGCTGTCTCATCATTGTTGGAAATAAGGCCTATCAATGTCATGTCATCTGCAAATTTGATCAGTAGATTGGAACTGTGTGTGGCAATGCATTCTGGGGTGTATAGGGAGTAGAGGAGGGAACTCAGTACACAGCACTGAGGGGTTCTTGTGTTGAGGGTCAGAGGGAAAGAAGTGAGGGTGCCTATACATACCACCTGCTGGTGATCCAACAGTAAGTCCAGGAACCAGCTGCACAAGGTGGGGTGCAGGCCAAGGTCTCGGAGCTTTTCGTCAAACCTGGCAGAATGGGGTGGGATGAAAGATTTGGTCTCTTTACCTGAAAAAGGATATTATTGTCAAATATTCAGTGCAATAAAAAATTACCAGACAAGTTGTGGAAATGCAAGTTCGCAATGTGATAGGGTGATGCAGTAAGCCTTGTATGCTCAGGAGTTTAGAAGAATGAGAGACCATATAACAGGCTGATCAGCCCCAATTATTTGAGTATCCAGGAGAAGAGGAGTGATAGTGCTGAAGATGACGTAGTTGGTTTACAGAGGCAATGTGCAGTGAGACTCCTAGCAAGGAAAGGCTGATGATAGGAAAAAATTGCAGTGAACAAGACGAATTACAATACAAAAGGTGGACAAAATCAAAATGGGTGAATACAGGACTGAAGGTGTTATATTTGAATGTGTGTTGATCAACTTGTAGCGCAGTTACAGGTTGGCATGTTTTAGGCATCACTGATTCATGGCTGAAAAAAGATTGCAGCTGGGAGCTTAATGTTCAAGGATACACATTGTATTGAAAGGACAGGCAGGGAGGCAGAAGGGGAGGGATAGCTCTGTTGGTAAAAAATGAAATCAAATTATTAGAGAGAGGTGACATAGTGTCTGAAGATGTTGAATAGAGCTGAGGAAGTGCAAAGATAAGAAGATCCTGATGGGAGTTATATACAGAGCCACAAACATTAGTGAGGATGTGGTCAGCAAATTACAACAGGAGACAGAAATTGCATGCCAAAAGGGCAATGTTACAAAGGCATGGGGGATTTCAATATGCAGATAGATTGGGAAAATCACGTTGCTGCCGGATTCCAAGAGGAAGACTTTCTGGAATGCTTATGAGATGGCTTTTTAAAGCAGCTTGTGGTTGAGCCCACTACAGAATCAATTATTTGGATCTGGATGTTGTACAATGAACCAGAATTGATTAGAGAGCTTAAGATAAAAGTACCCTTCAGGGAATGTGATCGTAATATGATCAAATTCACCATGAAATTTGAGAAGGAGAAGCTGAAGTCAGATGCATCAGTATTATAGTAGAGTAAAGGGAATTACAGAGGCATGAGAGAGCAGTTGGCCAGAACTGATTGGAAAGGTAAACTGGCTGCGATGACGGCAGAGCAGCAGTGGCTGGTAAGCAATTTGAAAGGCATGGGATATACACATCCCAAAGAAGAAGTTTTCTAAAGACAAGTTATCACAACTGTGGCTAACAAGAGAAGTCAAAACCAACATAAAAGCCAAAGACATAGCATATAATGGAACAACAATTAATGGGAAGTTAGAGAATTGGGAAGCTTTCAGGTACCAGCAGAAGGCAACTCAAAAAAGTCATTAAGAAGGTAAAGATGGAATATGAAAGCAAGCTAGCCAATCATATTGAAGGGAATACCAAAAGGTTCCTCAGATACATGAAATGTAAGAGAGAGGCAAGACTGTATTTTGGACTGCTGGAAAATGATGCCAGAGAGGGAGCAATGGGGGTCAAGGAAATGGTGGATGAACTGAATAAATATTTTACATCAGTCTTCACTGCGAAAGACACGAGCAGTATGGTGGATGTTCCAGGTGTCAGGGATCATGAAGTGTGTGAAGTTACCATTACTAGGGAGAAGGTTCTTGGGAAATTGAAAGGTGTGAAGGTAGATAAGTCACCTGGACCAGCTGGCAAATACCCAAGGGTTCAGAAAGTAGTGGCTGAAGAAATTGTGGAAGCATCAGGAATGATCTTCCAAGAATCACTAGATTCTGGAATAGTTCCAAAAGAGTGGAAAATTGCAAACGTCGCTCCACTCTTCAGGAAGGAACAGAGGTAGAAGAAAGGAAAGTATAGGCCAGTTAGTCTGACATTAGTTGTTGGGAAGATGTTGGAGTTGATTGCTAAGAATGAGTTTTCATGGTACTTAGAGGCACATGATAGACCATAGTCAGTATGGTTTCCTCCAGGGAAAATCTTGCCTGACAAATCTGTTGTAATTCTTTGAAAAATTAACAAGCAGGATTGACAAAGGAGAATTGGTTGATGTTGTGTATTTGGATTTTCAAAAGGGCTTTGACAAGGTGCCACACATGAGTCTGCTTAACAAGCTATGAGCTCATGGTATTACAGGGAAGATTCTAGTATAAATAAAGCAGTGACTGATTGGCAGGAGGCAATGAATAGGAATAAAGGGAGCATTTTCTGGTTGGCTGCCAGTGACTAGTGGTGTTCTGTAGGGGTCTGTGGTGGGACCACTTCTTTTTACAGTATATGTTAATGATTTGGATGATGGAATAGGTCGCTTTGTTGCAAAGTTTGCAGATGATACTAAGATACGTGAAGGGACAGGTAGTTTTGAGGAAGTGAAGAGGCTACAGAAGCACTTAGGAGAATGGACAAAGAAATGGCAGATGGAATACAGTGTCAGGGAGTGTATGGTCATGCACTTTGGTAGAAGAAATAAAAAGGTTGACTATTTTCTAAATGGAAAGAAAATATAAAAAACCGAGGCACAAAGAGACTTGGGAGTACTTGTGCCGGATTCGCTAAATGTTAACTTGCAGGTTAAGTTTGTAATGAGGAAGGCAAATGCATTGTTTGCATTCATTTCAAGAGGACTAGAATATAAAAGCATGGCTGTAATATTGAGACTTTATAAAGCATTGGTGAGGCCTCACTTGGAGTATTGTGAACAGTTTTAGGCCCTTTATCTTTGGAAGTATGTCCTAAAACTGCAGAGGGGTCAAAGGTGGTTCAACAAAATGATTCCGGGTTTGAACAGCTTGTCATTCGAAGAGCGTTTGATGGCTCTGGGCCTGAATTCATTGGAATTCTTAAGAATGAGGGTTGACTTCATTGAAACCTATCAAATGGTAAAAGGTCTTGATAGAGTGGATGTGGAGAGCATGTTTATTATGGCGGAAGAGTCTAAGACAGAGGATACAGCCTTAGAATACAGGGGCATCCTTTTAGAATGGAAATAAGGAGGAATTTGTTTAGCCAGAGAGTGGTGACTCTATGGAATTCATTGCCAAAAGCAGCTGTGAAGGCCAAGTCTGTATGTATATTTAAGGCAGAGGTTAATAGATCCTTGATTGGCCATGGGATGAAGGGAATCAAAGAGAAGGCAGGAGATTTGGGCTGAGAGGAAAAATGGAACAGCCATGATGAAATAGCAGAGCAGACTTGATGGGCAAAATGGACTAATTCTGTCCCTATGTCTTCTGGTCTTATATGATGCTGAGTGCCTGTGATGCTGCTACAATTAAGTTTTTCTTTGCACCTGCGCAAACGTACTTCCGCATGACAATAAACTTGACTTTGACTGAAATGCTGATGTCCTTATGTCTTCTGGTAAATTGTCTGGCATTTGTTAGTCTTTGCAGTTTTTCTATTTTTCTTATGTTTCAGTGACATCGGAATAACATCCTGAATCCTATCCTGAGTTGGAATCCAAGATGAGAGACTTAAGCCTGGGTAATTAAATAAGCTGCAATTAAAAGCCAGCCTCTGTGATGACACCATGATTCCATTGGATTGTTGTAAAAAAACATCTCATTCACTATTATCCCTGGAAGAAAATGTGCTTTCCTTATACAATTTGTCCCATTTGCAACTGCCGATCAAACAGATGGTTGACTTTTAATTCCCTTTTTAGTTCAAGGGCAATCAGGGTGAATGAGACACATGTCAGCTGTTCCACCAAGATTACATTTTTAAAACTTCAGAAAATCAGCTAATCTAGTGGCATTAGCATGTTGTTGTATGATCTGTCTGGAATCCAGCAGTGAACTATACTAAGGCTACAAATGATCTAAGTTTAAAATTTTCAGGATCTGAACATGAATGACTAGCTAATGGGTACTCCCCATCCTAAATTGGCTTCAAGACGGCATTGGCAACATGCAGCAATATTTTGCGGGCAGCTCACTAAATTACTAGATATTCTACTACATACACTTCTTCTCAACTATGATCGCTGTAATCCACAGTCTATAATTTTCTTTAAGAAATGTACTTTGAATAATTCAAAACGCACTAGCGATGTTATGATCTCTTTGACGAACCTGACTCTCAGGAATGCAGGTACCTTGAAGTGGACATTGCTGGCAGGGAGGGTGCCAGTGCTGACTTCAAGTAAGATTAAAGTATTCTCAAAGAATCTACCCCATTACCAAACAGAAATAAAGACACAGACTTCAGTATACAGTTTACCCTTTTATATGTGATCACGGAGAGCCATTCAAGACTCTGCCAATGCCAGGTTACATTTTAAGTTTATACCGTAAATCCTGGGCAATAGCCAATAGCTAAACATACTTGGTCAGCGATTTCAAGTACTTGTTATCAGTGAGTTTGCAGATGTTTCTGCATGGTACACAACATTAGAAATAAAGTACGCATTCCGTTCCCCATTAGCAAAATAGACAGGCTGTCAGTCGCTCTGTTTCTCGGACAAAGGTCAGCGATACTTCATTACTGACAAGACAAGCGAGACAGACCCATCTGCTTCTTATCCTTTCACCCTCATGACCCTTGATAACAACATTTAATTTTCTTGCACAAGCTCAAGGCCCAAGAGTGGAAAACGAGCTGGTGTTCAGCCCCACTACTCCGTGCTAGCTAAGATCGTCCACCCCTGCCTGTGTTTGACCTGTCTCCCTCTTCTTCTTGCTACTACCATCAAGCAGGAGGTGCAGGAGTCTTGCATCCCATGCCACCAGTTTACGGAACAGTTGTTGCATTACAATCATCAGGCTCCTGGACTGATGTGGATGGCTTCACCCACCTCAGTGCTGAATTGACTCTGCAGCTCATGCTCTCTGTATTATTTGCTTACCTTTTTTATTATTTGCACAATTTGTCATCTTTTGCACATTGTTTTTCAGTCTTTGCTAATTAGGTTTTCACAGATAAAACAGCACAAGGCCTTTTATATTCAAGAAAAATCGTAACGACTCATTCATTGCACACAAAACGCAGTAAAAGAAATTCATGTAAGTATGTCAAAACGTCAGACAAGCCTCTTAAAGTGAACAACTCAAAGTCAGTGGCTGTGAATTATGTTTGTTTCCACCAATTATGATACCTGAAACTGGCATTGTGAGCTTGTCAGGAGCTGGAACCAGCCCCTGGCTCAGGTTCTATGTTCCATGGGTGGAGGAACAGCAGGTGTCTCTGGTTCATCTCGAGGCGTGTTGACATGCTCATGGTCATGCTATGACAGCATGGGTTTGGTCATGGAACCCTCCAAATCTTAGTGGGCCAGTTTAAGAAGATCTACCGAAATGCATTCAGGTTTACCCCTTATATCTGTGATAAAGTCTCTCTCTCTTTCCAAATCACTGAACGGGCCTTCAAAAGATGTTGAAGTGCACCATTGCAAACAAAAACAAATGAGGCAGGACGTGGGTCAACAGAAACCCAAGAGTGCTGTATGGCATGATGAAAGATAGGGATAGCAGCAAAGGAATCTAATTTACTGAGAAGCATGGAACTGGGTGGTCGTGGCTTCAGGAATAAAATCGCCTGGCACTTAATGGCTGCTTGTCCGCAAATTTAGCCACAGATGACTGCAGGTCCTCTTTCTGAGCTGTTCTGAGCCACAGCAGGGTCCACGAGAGACAATAATGCTGAAACTCATCTGTCAGGGAAGCCCTCTGAGCAGCATTTAAGGAGTGGTGAAATCACTTGCAAAGGCCATTGGACTGCTGATGATATGCCATCGTGTGATCAAGTCAAGTCAAGTCACTTTTTATTGTCATTTTGACCATAACTGCTGGTACAGTACACAGTAAAAATGATACAACGTTTTTCAGGACCATGGTGCTACATGAACAATACAAAAACTACACTGAACCACGTAAAAACAACACAAAAACTACACTAGACTACAGACCTACTCAGGACTGCATAAAGTACACAGAACAGTGCAGGCATTACAATAAATAATAAACAAGACAACAGGCACAGCAGAGGGCAGTAGGTTGGTATTCCGATGGCTTGGGGGGAAATCTGTTACATAAATAAACAGCTGAATGGTGGCGTCAGAATTCTGTCCGTTTCTGTACTCCCACCGAGTATTTCGTTGCCACAGATATAGTCCAATTTATTGTCCATTGGAGAGCAGAATGGACAGGAGAGACAGCTGGCTAGAGCTTGCTTTTTTCCTGGCACGGACTCCTACCCACTCACTTTGCTTCTGCTTCCTCGCACACCGCTTACGCTGTCCCCACCTCTGGCCACCGGCATGCGGCGACTCCAAGGACTGCAAGCCTGATTCACTCAGCAAGCGGACATTGGAGAGCAGAATGGATGGGAGGGCCAGCCAAACACCAAGGTTCTGGGCTACTGCAGCCCAGAGCTCTGAAATGAATTGTAAACCCCAGGTCTCGTGGTGCTTGCTGCCTATGTGGCAATTACTGACACCTTGACGAGGTCACCACCTCCCTGATTTTTACCCAGTCTCACACATCCAAGACTTATTGGCGCATTTAGCCAGAAAATTTTTTTTTCCCAAAATCAGTTCAGCTACCATCGGGTGTCTGTGTGCTCAGAAGACATTCCCAAAATAGCTGTGATAACCCTGTTTGGCTTCTTTGAGCTTCTATGCAAGTTTGGGCTGAAAAATGTAGCACACACTTTCCAACAGCTGATGGGCTCTATATTAAAGCCTTAGATTTTCTTTTTTTTTACCTGGATGACATACTTGTTGTCAGTGCATCCAAATCTAAACACATATCTAATTTCTGCACACTTTGAGTGCTTAAACCAATACAGGTTGATTATTAACTCTGCTAAATACCAGCTTGGGTTGTCACCCTCTAACTATGATTCCTTCATCTCTCGTCCTTTGCCTTTCCCACCCTCCTGGCTTCACCTATCACCTTCTAGCATGTTCTCCTTCCCTTCCCCGAACTTTTTTATTCTGGCATCTCCTCCTTCCTTTTCAGTCCTGATGAAGGATTTTGGCCCAAAACGTCAACTGTACTGTTTTCCTAGACGCTGCCTGGCCTGCTGAGTTCCTCCAGCATTTTGTGTGTGTTGCTTGGATTTTCGGCATCAGCAGATTTTCTCTTGTTTGTTATATATGGTATACAAACTTTGATAAGAAATTTACTTTGAAATTTGAACTTGAACTTTTAATTGAGTGGCTTGCTAGGGAGCACCCAAAACACTGTGTTGGGGCAGACCAGCGAGGATGACAAACTTCCTTCCCTGAAAGTGGATCTGATAGTTTCATTATTATTGCTGAATAGCTTTGTTTTAATAGTCATTAGCACTGATCCAGTTCTAAATATAGCAACCAGGAACTGAGAAACAACGTCTTCACTTTGGTTAACTTGCTGAACTCTCCAAGGTTCCTCTCTGATTGGGCAATGTCTCTTCATCAGTTCTGGTTTAATTCAAATGGTTTCAGTATGTTTTGTTTAGACAAGTCTTCCAGATAAAACCATTCTGGAAACATTAACTTAACTAACTTGGCTGTGTTATCTGTTGAAAGGTATTGGTACCACTGTCTCCCTTTCTTCTATTTGCATTCCAGCCAGTGTGATGTGTTCATCACTTCATGCCACAAGAATGTACTATGGCCTTGCCTGAATACCAGGGCCACATATACTCTGAAAACCATCTTCCAAACTTTTTAAATTAGAAAAAAAACTGTTTCAACACTCTACTGTTCCTGGTTTCCTTTTGTTATTGTCTAAATCTCTCGGCGTGATAAGTAAACTAGTGTTCCTTATTGTGCTTAGACCATAGACACAAGAGCAGAATTATGTCTACTCCACCATTCCACCATGGCTAATTAATTATCCCTCCCTACCCCATTCTCTTGCTTATCCCCATAACCTGATGATGAACGTTCTATCAGTTGGCTCACGTTACTTACTAAAAGTGCCGCTAACCTTAACCTTAATAAAATGTTCTGATGTTTCTCCTGGCTGGCGGTTCACAATCAGCAACACACGCAACACAATTGGACTATCATTCAGGACAACATGAGAACAAATGTATTTACCAAAGGTATTGTGAATCCCAACCAAAAAAGTCTGTGGAGGCTCAATAGATGAATACATTCAAGACTAAATTCAATAGATTTTCGAATATTAAGGGAATTTGGGTTTAATGCACAAAAATGCCACTGAGGTAAAATATCAGTAACGATCTTACTGAACACTGGAGCTGGCATTGAAGAGATGATTGGCCTTGTGTATAAGGTGATGAGAGGCATTGATCATGTGGATAGTCAGAGGCTTTTTCCCAGCGCTGAAATGGCTAGCACGAGAGGGCACAGTTGTAAGGTGCTTGGAAGTGGGTATAGGAGATGTTAGGGGTAAGTTATTTACGCAGAGAATGGTGAGTGCGTGGAATGGTTTGCCAGTGACAGTGGTGGAGGTGGATACGATAGGATCTTTTAAGAGACTCCTGGACAGGTACATGGTGCTCAGAAAAATAGAGGGCTATGGGTAACACTAGGTAATTTCTAAGACAAGGACATGTTCGGCACAGCTTTGTGGGCCGAAGGGCCTGTATTGTGCTGTAGGTTTTTTATGTTTCTGTGTTTCTCTTGCTTCTATTTCTTATGTTCTTATGCTAACAAAGTTGCAAAATATTATTAGAATATCAACAACATAGTAACAAATACCTGACAAGTGAATCAGCTCTTCTTGCTTTACTACTGCTTACACTTTATCTTTTGGTTGGATGTAATATATTGTCACCCAAGATTGACAAACTCATAACTCAGGAAATGTAGAGCTTCCTTGACCTGTACTGTAAATCTTTTCAAAAGGCTCCACTTTTCCCCACTTTCTGTTCCTCTGTATCCAAGCTACAATCTATTGTCTCTCCTCTTTAGCTACCAAAACTAGCCCATGATTGTTACATTCTGGACATTTATTAATTCCATATTTTCCTTAAACACTTTGACACAAAACAAGTACAAAACAACATTCAAAATAACTAGTACATGAGTTTTCCTCCTAAGATCTGATTTGGCACATACCCAGAAAATGGAGACCAACCCCTTTCCAAAGATTCAACATCACCATTTAATTGTACGTTTAATTGGCATTGTAAGAAGCAACTTCACTCAACCTTGAAAGAGATAGAAACCATCTGTTCAACTCTTTACAACTGTTAAGGAGTTTTACTGTGTGAATGTGTGAATGAACCTACCCCTCCTCTCCTATGTCTGGCAAGCTTGTTTATCACCATGATTAAGATCTCCTGATAACCATTGAGGCCCAGAGGGAATTTAAACACTTTGTGTGCCTTTTTGTCTTTCAGTGCAGGCATGTTTAGTGCCCAAATAAATGCAAGGCAAGAAAATCCCCCTGGCCAATTTAAAGGTCTGAAAATAAATAACAAAACCACAAAATGCTGGATGCATTTTCCACTCTCTGCATTCTGCAGGGATCGATCCCTCCATTATTCCCTTGTCCATTCGTCCCTTCCCACTATTCTCCCTCCTGGCACTTAGCCCTGCAAGCGGCTAATATGCTACACCTGCCCATTCACATCCTCCCTCAACTCCGTTCAGAGCCCTGAACAGTTCTTCCAGGTGAAGCAACACTTCACCTGCGAATCTATTGGGGTCATCTCTTTTTATCTGACGCTCCTGAAGTGGCCTCCCCCTCACTGGTGAGACCAGTCGTAGATTGAGGGACCGTTTCACCAAGCTCCTCCGCTCCAAAAAAGTGGAACTTCCTGGTGGCCCAACATTTTAATTCCCATTCCCATTCCAACATGTCGCTCCTCATGAGGCCACCCTCAGGGTGGTGGAGCAACACCTTATATTCTGTCTGGGTGGCCTCCAAACTGATGGCATGAATATCAATTTCTCCTTCTGCTCAAAAACAATTCCCTCCCTATCCCCTTCTCTTCTAATCCCCAGTCTGGCCTCTAACCTACCAGCCTATCACCTCCCCCTGGTGCCCATCCATCATCCCTTTCTTTTATGGTCCAATCTCCTCTCCTATCAGATTCCTTCATCTCCAGCCCTTTATCTTTCCCATATTCCTGGCTTCATCTTCTAGCTATCCTCCTCATCCACCCTCCACTTTTTTTTTCTGGCGTCGTCTCCCTTCCTTTCCAGTACTGAAGTAAGGTCTCAGCATAAAATGCCTCTGTTTGTTCATTGCCATGGATGCTGCCGGACTTGCTGACTTACTCCAGCATTTTGAATGTGTTGCTCTGGATTTCCGACATCTGCAGATTTTCTTGAGTTAATAACAGAACTATAAACTGTGTGAAACACATGGAGACAGATGTAGGTGCTGCTGAAATCAGAACCAGAATCAGATTTAATATCACCGGCATATGTCGAAGCGAGAGATTAGTTAACATAATAATAGAGAAAAACTTAATTACAGTAAATATATATATATATATATATATATATATATATATATATATATATATAATTTATATATATATATATATATATATATAATTTATATATATATATATATATATATGTATGTTTATTTGTGTATATACTTACTGTAATTCATAGTTTTAACTAAATAAACAGTACAAAAAAAAAGCAGTGAGGTAGTGTCTCCGCCACATCTACTCTCAGGATGAGGCTTTTCAATTTCAGAACTAATGAGATGTCCTCCTCCTTCAAAGAAAGGAGCTTCCCTTCCTCCACCATCAAAGCTGCCGTCACCCACATCTCTTCCATTCTGTGCACGTCTGCCCTCACCCCACCCTCCTGCTGCCACACTGGGGATAGGGTTCCTCTTCCGCTAACATACCACCCCACTAGCCTTCATGTCCAGCACACAATTCTCCATAACCTCCGCCATCTCCAATGGGATCCCACCACCAACCACATTTTTTCCTCCCCTCCACTTTCCACAGGGATTGCTCCCTAAACAACTCCCTCATCCACTCATCCCTCCCCACTGATTTCCCTCCTGGTACTTATCTTTGCAAGCAGAACAAGTGCCACACCTGCCCCTACACCTTCATTCAGGGCCCCAAACAGTCTTTCCAGGTGAGGTGATAATTCACCTGGAAGTTTGTTAGGGTTATCTATGTATCCAGTGCTTCCGGTGTGGCCTTCTGTATTTCGGTGAGACCCTACGTAGATTGGGAAACTGCTTCACCGAGCACCTATGCCCCATCCACCAAAAAAAAGTGGAACCTCCCTGTAGCCACCCATTCTACTTCCCATTCTGACGTCTCAGTCCCTGGCCTCCTCTATTGCCACGAAGAGGCTACAGTCAGATTGGAGGAGCAAGACCTTATATTTTGTTTGGGTAGTGTCCAACCTGATGGCATGAACATTGTTTTATCAAACTTCTGGTCATTGCCACCTGCCCCCACACTTTCACCATTCCACATTCCTGTTCCCTTCTCTCACCTCATCTCCTTACCTGCCCATCACCTTCATCTGGTGCTCCTCTCCCTTCCCTTTCTTCCATGGTTTTCTATCCTCTCCTCTCAGATTCCCCGTTCTCCAGCCTTTTACCTTTCACCAATCAACTTCCCAGCTCTTTACTTCACCCCCTCTTCCTCTCCCAGTTTCACCTGTCACCTTGTATTCCTTCTTCCCCTCCCCCCACCTTTCTACTCTGACTTCTCCCCTTCCTTTCCAGTCCTGAAGAATGGTCTCAGCCTGAAATATTGACTGTTTACTCTTTTTCCATGGATGCTGCCTGGCCTGGCCTGTTGAGTTCCTCCAGTATTGTGCGTGTGTTGCTTTGGATTTCTAGCATCTGCAGATTTCCTCGTGTTAGTGAGGTATTGTTCATGGGTTCGGTGTTCATTCAGAAATCAGATGGCAGACAGGAAGAAACTCTTAAGTGTGCACCTTCACGCTTCTGTCCCTCCTTGCTGATGGTGACAACAAGAACAAAGCATGACCTGGGTGTTGGGTGTCCTTAATGATGGATCCCGTCTTTTTGGGGTATCGCTCCTTGAAGATATTCATGATACTGTGGAGGCTAGTGCTCATGATGGAGCTGACTAAGTTTACAACTCTTTGCAGCTTACTTTGATCCTGTGCAGTTGGCCCATCCCCGTACCAGACAATGATGCAGGCAGTTATAGTCTGCTCCACAGTATCTTGTCTGTTTCAGTATCTTATCAGTATATCAGTATCTGTATCTTGTCAAACTCCTAATGAAATATAGCCTCTGTGATGCCTTCTTTGTAGATGCATCAATATGTTCGGTTCAGTTTAAATCCTCAGAGACGTTGACACCCAGGAACTTGAAATTGCTCACTTCTGACCCCTCTATGAGGATTGGTGTGTATTCCCTCTTCTTACCATTTCTGAGGTCCGCAATCAATTCTTGGGTCTTACTGATGTTGTCTACTAGCTGGTATATCGTGCTCCTGGACACCCCCCCCCCCCCCCATAACCATATGAAATTCTGCCAACATTGGTTGTATCATCAGCAAATTTAAAGATGGCATTTGAGCTGTGCCAAGCTTCACAGTCATAGATGCAGAGAGAGCAGAGCAGTGGGCTAAGCATACATCTTTGATCATGTGTCAGTGAAGTGGAGATGTTGTCTCCAATCTGCACAGATTGTGGTCTTCCAGTTAAGAATTCAAGGATCCAGTTGCAAAGGGAGGTACAGAGGCCCAGGTTCTGGAACTTTTCAATCAGAACTGTAGGCATGTCTGTGTTAAATGCTGAGTAGTAGTCAATAGTGTCCTGAAATAGGTATTCATATTGTCCAGGTGATCCAAAGTCAACTCTGAAAAATGCCCTTTGTTCTGCCCAAGACTTTTGGTCTTCCAGTTCTGTGAGATGTCTGTAAGGGAATGCTGCACACAGGCTACAGCTGAGTGAGCTGAAGAATGTTATGAAACTCATTGCAACCAATGCTAACACTCTGTGGGAAAGGACCACAGTATAGGCTTCTTCCACTACCACACATCAAATGGCAGAATTGGGTGGAGAAGTCCCATGGACAATCACAGGGTCTATCACCTTAGGAGGCCATGTGAGTGACAATGATGTTACTGTTGTTTGTGTTTCTTTGTAAATTCACACTACTGAATGTGATGACATCAGATATTAAAGGATTTCTTTACTCTGCTCTTTGGTATACCTTTTTGTCATGAAGAAAGTCAATTTTTGTAATTAAAAATAAATAAATTGCTGGAAATTCAGAGTAATGGGAATGTTCTCCATAGTGCAGAATCTAAGGGGAGACCAATGTAAGTGGGGCTGAGTTCTGTATAACAGTCTCTCAAACACTTTGTGCATATATTGTTTAAAATGGAAAAATGGACTTGATAGCACAATAAATGTCTTGGTTTGATGGTGCGCTGCACTATAAAGAAAGATGTGTACTGATTATACATTGTGAAGGATCCCACCCACATGCTCCTGGACTGCTTGCCCATTTCCATCATAGACAAGGCTACATAGCACACACACCAGGACCACCAGGCTAAAAAAAAATTAATTTCTCCAAGTAGTAAGGCTCATCAACACCCCCATCCACTAACCCACCCCAGCATTCTCCCCATTACCACTACTCTAGTCAGAATCAGGATCAGAAAGAAGGTTTAATATCATCAGCATATATCATGAAATTTGCAAACTTTGCGGCAGTAGTACATGATAATACAGAAAAAAAATATGTGTGTGTGTGTATTAAATAATTAAATTTAAAATGGTGCAATAACAAAAATAATATAGGTAGTGTTAATGGGTTCAATGTCTATTTAGGAATCAGATAGCAGAGGGGAAGAAACTCTTGTTGAATTGCTGGAGTGTGTGCCTTATCCTACCAGTCACCTAATGTACAGACTCTCCTGTACTCAGTGTCACCTTCTAGAGTAACAATCAAACCGAGTGTACATAAGCTATTTTATGTGCTTGTATTTATTGTTTTTATTATTATGATACTTATCTTTTTTTTGGTGTTGGGATCAGATCTGGGATAACAATTATTTAATTCTCCTTTACACCTATGAATGACATCAAACTATCTGAAATCAAGAGAAAAATACAGATCTATGCCCTTCTCAGGTTGACTAGCACACAGTCAAATTTTCAGAGATGTCACTGCCAGCACAGGCTGTTGATATTTAGTCTAATCACAAACAAGAGAAAATCTGAGTTCCTCCAGCTTTTTGTGTGTGTTGCTTGGTATTTAGTCTTCACACTTAGACCCACTCTTACCTGCTGGTGCGAGAGCAAATCTGTGCTCTATTCAGAAGATGATGCCATGAGTGATTCAGATTTAGCCTGGTCAGATCTATCACATCTGCATTCCCCTGAGTTATTCCTCCATTATATTCTGCATGACATTTAATTCTGGGGAATATACACTGTAGCACACCTCAGTTTTGACCCAAGGAATCTGGCCATCTGTACTGTATCCAGTTCCAGGTAGCACATTTTCAGAGGGATGTGAATGTTCTGAAGAGGTTACAGAAGCAATTTGCTGGATTGAGGAATAACAATTGCATGAAAAGGTTATTTATTTAAGAGATACAGCAGAAAAGGACTTCCCAGCACAATGAGCCGCATCGCCCAGCAACTCACCCATTTAACCTTAACCTAGGCAATTTACAACCTACTAACAGGTACATATTTGGACTATGGGAGGAAACCCCGGAATACAACTCCAAACTCCCGAACCTCGGAGCTGTAATAGCGCGGTACCAATCGCTACCGTGGCGTGTATTCCCAAAAGAAAATTTAACAGAGCGTTTATAAATTATTTTGAAAAAGTAAGAATAAGCAACTTCCATTGCCCAAAGGGTCGAAAGAGATGAACGGATTTGCGATGCTGAATCTGATCGGTGGCTGAAACGTTCAAGATGGAGTTTGAAGGAGAAAACTTGCACGGAGATAGAGAGAAAAGAGCGAGCGTGAACCAACAGTTTTAGCTTCTAAAGTAGCATTTGTGTTGTGGTTCAGGTACAGAACCAGCGATCCACAGGCACGAGCAAACTATCCGTACTCTTATTAAATTCAGCCAATAACTTGAAATTGAGAGTCTTAGTAATGGTGGCTGCAAACACAGGATCGCAGTGAAAACTCAAATCGGTTTCACTGACATCCTTCAGGCGAGGAAATTAGCCGCTTTACCTGGAGCCAGTCTATTGGCGATTACAGACTCACCCCATATACTTGATTATAACTCAAGGACATTTAATGATGGTTCTGTCATCACTGATCACGTACTAAAATCAAATACAAAAATCTAACAGATAGGAGAGACTGAAAATGCTGGAGGAACTCGATGGAACAGACTGCATCTGCAGAGGGAAATGGACAGTTGGCGTTTCGGACCGAGACGCTTCATTCAGATGAGCTCCCCCAGCACTTCGTGCTTTTTAAACCAACACACAGGCTCTGCCAAACATTCCCTTTACAATAGCACGACAGCATTCTCTTCGGTTCGTATTCATTCCGCCTATTGTTGAAACTCTGGTTTATTGAAGCTTGCTGGCATAAGAAAACTAACTGTGACTGAGGGGGATCTGCGCTGCTTCAAGCGAAAAACCGGAGGACTGAATTTTAACTCGGGGGAGCTTGGGACGCTGGAGACAACGTAAGCGCACTTACTCAGGGAATCTCGGAATGTGATCATAAACCACCGTGGAAAGGAGGAGAGTCCCAGCAGGATGTGGTAGGTAAACTTTAATCTTCATTTTTACATTGCACAAAATACATTCTCGTAATATGTTGATCAGCTGTTGGAAATTTTGAGAGATAAAATTTGTCAAATAAAACTTTTAGTAAGTTTTGGGAATAGTAGATTGATTCCGTTGAATCAACAGTAGGTAACAGAGCTCTTAATAGCAGATTCATTCTTTCACATGGCCAACAAACTCTTTTTGATTATGTTACACTTCCCCATGCTGTTGGGTGACTTAACACCTCGAAATGATTCTGTGTCACTACCTCGGGTCGTCGGTAGCGTGTTCTGAGGGATCAGGGTTTTTGCTGTTTTTTTTGTATTCTCTGCATTTTTATTAATTACAATTATAATCTCGTGCCGCTTCGGGTCATTTGTGTTACAGTTAGATCTTCCCTAGTTTACATTTAAGTTGCAATTATCCTTGGATATTAATTCTCTTTGAGACTTTGTAGGTGTAATTAAGTATTCTTGGGCTTTTGCTCTTTATCAGTATAGTTATCGCAAACATGAAAAAAAATCCGGAAATGCTGGAAACGCAAAGTAACGCACACAAAATGCTGGAGGAGCTCAGCAGGCCGGGCAGCATCAATGGAAAAGAGTCGAAATTTCGGGTCGAGACTCCTCATTGGGTAGACAGTTATCTCTTGTCCTCAGATGCTGCCCGGCCTGCTGAGTTCCTCCAATATCTTGCGTGTGTTGCTCAGTACAGTTACTAGTGGATTTCTCCTAAATCTGGGGTTTTAATGAGCTGAGCCCGGATTACTTCGAATCCTGAAGTGTTTCGGTAGTCCTGATTCTTTCCGAGCGAAGCTCTGGCCGAGTTATCCAAGACCTTGCAAGTTATACTATTTAGTTTCGTCTCTTTTGTCAATAAAATTCCTAACTTTGTTTAAATCTTCGGAGTCTGAGAGATCCTGCGCATGGGCCTGAAAAATGCAGCATGACAGTTCTGACGATGGAGAGGTTCAGTCGTCTTCTCACAAAATAAATTACTTCCGTATTTACTGCTCGATTTAGTTTGATCAGGGTATGAGTATGGTTCTGGTACAATTACCTGGCATGTTGCAGATTGTTGTGAACTCTTAAGGGAACGCTGGAATGAGGGATGTTCGGACTTTGCGTTACAAGTGTATTACGGGAGAGGCATGAGGCAAGTTCAGATGCGGCAGCGGTAACATGTGTTTCAACAGTGAACGGTGTCTATGCCTTTAGAATTTGATTCCAAGCAAATGCCCCGAACACTGATCAGCTGTGATCCGGAGCTTCAATGTCGAGCAGTGTAGCTCGGGCGCCGGGGAACACACTGCTGAGGCTCCCTCCCTGGATGTTGGATTCGCAGGCTGCTCGCAAGAGCAATAAAATAACGAAGAAAATTGCTCCGCAGGTTCCTGCATTATGAACATTAGGTGATCTACGCTTTCTAGCATACTCATCCGTCAGAGTAACGAATGAAATGATTTATGAGCGGGCTGGGATGGGTGATATTATTGGAGTATATTATTGGAGTATAAAAGTTGCATTGTTTGCTGTGTAACCAAAACTATGTAGTCTGAGTTTGCTATTTGCTATGCATGTATGCAATTTAGTAGGAGAATGAAATCTTAAGAATGTAGAAGACAATGGTGTGTCAATGAGAGGTAGCTAAGAGATGTAGATTAGAACATGATAAGTCAATGAGTAGAAACAATAGTGGCGGATGTACTTGTGATACGCACCTATAGACCGATTGGATATGCTAATACAACTAAACCAGGAGATTGCTATTAAAAAATGCTATGTACAAGGATCGGTGGGCAATTGGCGACTCTCAGCTTTGTTTTACAAATTAAAGTTTAATACTTCTTGAAGAATCTTCTGCGTCTCGTTTGTGGGGCACGAGAAACCACGACAATATTTCCCAGAAATACAAACAAAAGTGATACCACCAAATAAAAATCAATGCATGAGGTATTGAGGTAATCACTGTGAAGTTACCACAGCCCAGAATGACCTCGCCTATGTTTTATTGCTCTTGCGGGAGGGAGAAGTGCAACACATGCGGGAGATGAGATATTGGAGCGTAGAGCGGGCAGTGCGGAGTGTAAATGCTGGTTTAAATCTTTCTTTCTCAATCTTTTTTATTAAGTTTCGAATTGATAACCATAACAATGATCATGATGCAAAGAGATGGGGATTACATTAATAACGGTTAACGTATACAGTCACAGACTCCGAGTAAGATGTGCAATCTAACCCCCCCCCATGTGTTAATAACTGAACATGAAATAGATTCAAAAACTTTTATACAAAGTCCCCCAAACTAAAAAAAACAAGCTGGGCTGCCATGTCTCATCGGTTAAAGTCATTATTTGTCTTTAATTCCACTCCTCTTTACACGAGCAAAAAGTTATTGAGAAGGATTCGGAAAAGCTCAGCTTACATCTTATGAAAATATTGAATAGATGGCCTCCAAGTTTCTTCAAATTTAATCGAAGGATAGATAGTACTACTCCTAATTTTTTTCTAAGTTTAAACATGTTACAGTTTGGGAAAACCATTGAAATGTAGTAAGGGGATTAGAATCTTTCCATTTAAATAAAATGGATCTTCTGGCTATTAATGTAACATACAATCAAACGGCAAACTGAAGGGGATAATTGACTAGAGTCCATCAATGGTAATCTAAAAATAGGATGAGGTTGTAAATCAATACGCAAAACTACTGATATAAACCAGATGAATACTGGTATATATCAGATAAATCAACACAGCCGGTCTGTGCTGCAATTCAGTGGAAGTGGCTCATTGCGCCTTGTACACGCCAGGCAGTATTTTCGTAGACAGGTGTATGGTAGGATCAAATGTAAAACCCAACAACGGGCGACTGTCGCTGTGCTGAATTGAGTGAGGGGCAGTTGAGCTCGTTGAGACATTTCGATAAAGACTTTGGAACACAATTCACTCAGAGCCAGACACTCCGATACAACTCCCTGAAACAGACACTCAGATATCATTCCCCGTCCTAGACACTACTACCATCACTCCGCAACCCAGACACGGCGACATCATTCACCGATCCAGGCACTCTTAATATCACTCCCCGACCGTGACTTCAGTTTCCAATGTCCAACACCGGCATCACTCGCCGATGACACTACTCGCAGATATTCCAACATTAGACCCAGATTCAGAAACCCTGACGGCTAACCCACCACTCTTCAGATTTAAAACGAGAGAATCTGCAGATGCTGGAAATCCAAGCAACGCACACAAAATGCTGGAGGAACTCAGCAAACTGGCCTTCCACCTCCAGGTTTCACTTTTCACCTGGTGGTTCCGTCTCCCCTCTCCCCACCTTTTAAATCTACTCTTCGGCTTTTATTTCTCAGTCCCGCCACAGGGTTTCGGCCCGAAATTTCAACTGTACTTTTTCCATAGATGCTGCCTGAACTGCTGAGTTCCTCCAGCATTTTGTACGTGTTGCTCAGTGTGTGAGTCTGTAGATGAAAGGGAAAGCGCAATTCAGGCTAGAATGAGAAGCGAGCAGAAGTGTAAGAAGACTCTACAGTGGGTTGTCAAAACTACCCAACGCATCACTGACACCAGCCTACCCGCCATCAAGGTTATGTAAACAGAAAGGTGGCAGAGAAGGGCCAATAGCATCATGAAGGATCACACACATCCTGCCCATGGACTGTTGTCTCACTCATCAGGGAGGAGTATCCACACCAGGATCACCAGAGTCTAATACAGTTACTTTCCCCAAGCAGTAAGACTGATCAACACATCCACCCACCAATTCCACCACTGTTTTATAATTTACCTTATGCACAGCTGTGTTACATTAAATTTTGTAAAACATTGCGTGAATGTCTGGACAATTCAAAATGGCAATTTAACTCTTTGTGAACCCTTAGAATGTGTGGTCTGTATGTCTGTTTGTGAAGTGTCTGTAAGGATTAAACGCTGTTAGTGGCTGCAGAATATTTGCTGAGAGCAGCTGGATTCTATCATAGTCCCAGGCACCATTAAATTGCAAATATCTGTCAAGTTGGCTTGAAATGGATGAAGAGTGACCATTACAGTGTTGAGTTGATTTATAAACCACTTGAGTTCATTAACAGTGTTCAGCATTCCCTTATAAATCAACTCACGTGTTGCTTGAATATGGAACTAGGCATGAGAACTAATGATCAAAGAGTTTGTCTGTTCCTATATGTCTCAGATTTGTGAAACTCATATTTATTGGGGTACCCTTCCTTGTTTTGCGGATTTTGCTCAGACATGAAATAGCAAATGGTGCCTGGGACCCAGGGGTGGTTTCACAAGAGGGTCGAAATTCACAGTTACTCCGACAACAGAGATAATCAAGTGATGACTAAGAGTTGTGAGCCTTGAAATCTTCGTGGAAATTTTTTTGGTGCGCTATGTAGTATTTAGTGTGGTTTATTTGTCCTTTCTACTTTATGATAGTAAATGAGGCTTAAGTTACTTTGTTGTGCTTGTACGTTTATTACCACATCTGCTGGACACTTGAATAGTTTGGGTCTGATCAACCCAGCCTGCTACAATAAATAGCCTAGCATCAATTTATGGACATGCATTCAATCTATGTATAGAAGCTATCTTATGTATTCATGTTTATATTTGTTTTTGCTATTATTATTATTATTGTGTTCTCTCTCTTTTGTGTTTCTTTATGTTGCATTGGATTGGAGTAACAATTATTTTGTTCTCCTTATCCTCGTGTATAGGAAGTGACATTAAACAATCCTGAATCTTGGATCTTGTACAAGAGGAGGAGAATCTTTGTCTGTGGAAGAAGGAAAGCATATCAGAATCACTGGAAGGCAAGGTGACTTATGTGAATTGAATTTTCATGAGTTTAGTTGCACATGATAAGGCGTGGTGGCATAGTTGTTAGTGTAATGCTATTACAGCGCCAGTGACCCAAATTCAACTCCGCTGTTGTCTATAAGGTCTCTCATGATCAGGTAGGTTTCCTCTTTGTATGCTGGTTTAGACCATTAGAGCATAAAATATAGGAGCAGAGTTAGGCCCTTTGACCCATCGGTTCTGCTCCAACTTTTCATCATGGCTGATTCAATTTTCCCTCTCAGCCCCAATCTCCTGCCTTCCCCCTGTATCCCTTCATGCCCTGATCAATCAAGAATCTATCAACCTCTACCTTAACTATAAAGACTTGGCCTCCACAAATGCCTATGGCAACGAATTCCACAGATTCACCACTCTCTGGCTAAATAAATTCCTCTTAAAGAATGCCCTTATATTTTGAGGTTGTATTCTCTGGTCTTAGACTCTCCCACCATAGGAAACATCCTCTCCACATCCACTCCATCAAGGCCTTTCACTATTCAAAAGGTTTCAATGAGATCACTCTTCTTCTGAATTCTAGTGAATACAAGCTAAGAGTCATCAAACACATTTCATTTGACAAGCCTTTCAATCCTGGAATCGTTTTTGTTAAACCCCTTTGAACCCCCTCCAGTTTCAGCACATCTTTTCTACGACAAGGGACCCAAAACTGCTCACAATACTTCATGCAAGGCTTCACCAATGCTTTATAACCTCTCAACGTTACATCCTTGCTTTTATATTCTAGTCTTCTTGAAATGAATGATAAGATCACATTTGCCTTCCTCACCACAGACTTAACCTGTAAATTAATCTTTCGGGAAATATGCACAAAGACTCCCAAGTCTATTAGCACCTCAGATATTTGTGTTTTCTCTCCATTTAGAAAATAGTCAACCCTTTCATTTCTACTACCAAAGTGCATGACCATACACTTCCCAACACTCTTTTCCATCTGGCACTTCTTTGCCTATTCTTCTAATCTTTCTGTAGCCTCTTTGCTTCCCCACCACTACCTTCCCCTCCAGCTATCTTCATATCATCTGTAAACTTTGCAACAAAGCAATCAATTTCATCATCCAAATCATTGACATATAACATAAAAAGAATTGGTCCTAATACAAACCCCTGAGGAACACCAGCAGCTAGCTCTCTTTATTCCCACTCCTTGCCTCCTGCCAATTCATCACTGCTTTATCCATGCTAGAATTTTTCCTGTAATAACTTGGGCTTGTAGCTTGTTAAGCAGCCTTTTCTGTGGCACCTTGGTAAAGGCCTTCTGAAAATCAAAGTACACAACATCCACAAATTTTCCTCGTCTATCCTGCTTGTTACTTCTTCAAAAAATTCCAACAGGTTTGTCAGGCAAGATTTTCCCTTGAGAAAACCATGCTGACTACAGCCTATTTTATCATGTGCCTCCAGGTATCCCAAAACCACATCCTTAACAATTGACTCCAACATCTTCCCAACCACTGAGGTCAGACTAACTGGCTATAGCTTCCTTTTCTCTACCTCTCTCCCTTCTTGAAGAGTGGAGTGGCATTTGCAATCTTCCAGTCTTCCAGAACCATTCCAGAATCTAGTGATTCTTAGAATATTTTTGTTAATGCCTCTGTAATTTCTTCAGCCATCTCTTTCAGAGCCCTGGGATGTACACCATTTACTCCAGTTGACTGATCTACCTTCAGACCTTTCAGTTTCCCAAGAAACTTCCTGTAGTTATGGAAACCACACACTTCATGACCCCTGACACTTGGAACTTCCACCATACTGCTTGTGCCTTCCACAGTTCATCTGCCATTTCCTTATCCCTCATTACTACCTCTCCAGCATTGTTTTCCAGCGTTCTGATATCCACTCTCACCTCTCTTTTGCAATTCATGTATCTGAAGAAATTTTTGACATCCTCTTTAATATTTTGGCATATATTTCGTATGTCAAAACAGCTCAAATACTACACTGATGGGGCCCCCAACAAATCCCAGCTTGCCCCTGTGTTGCCCCAACCCAGAACGTTCAATCATGCCCTCTCATCAAGATCCAAGACAACAAACTTTCATATTGCATCTTTACATTCTTTATGACTTTTTAGTTGCCATAGAACCATAGAACATTACAGCACAGAAACAGGCCTTTTGGCCCTTCTTGGCTGTGCCAAACCATTTCTCTGCCTAGTCCCACTGACCTGCACCATCTGCCTTCTGTTGGTTTTTAAAAACTTCCCACTAATTTTTGCTCTATTTTATGCCCTCTCTTCAGCTTTTATGTTGGCTTTGACTTCTCTTGTTAGCCTCGGTTGTGTCATCCTGCCTTTGGGATACTGCTTTCTCCTTTCTCTCACATTCCAAAGATACACAGGTTAACTGGTCACATGGGTGCATTTGAACTGTGCAGGTTGCTGGCCTGGAAGGGCCTGTTACTGTGTCTGAGCTCTAGGTGGGTAAGTAAGTAGGTAAGTAAGTACGTATGGATGAAATTTGCATCCAGCAAAATCCCACAGTGGAACTTTGTGGTACTGTGCAGATAACCGGTTGCTAGGCATTGCTTGCCAAGGGTAAATACTAGTCAGGATAGCACACTTTTCTTCTGAAATTATCTTACAGAATCATACGATTGAGAGAGAAATGTACAGAGCTGTGGTTTAGTCTGTCAGTACATTTGCCTTGCTACATATTTTCATTGTGTCTCCAAGAACAGCAAATTGTATTTAGATAGCTCCTTTCTCAACCTCAAGATATCCTAAATCCCTTTACATCCAATGAAGATGCATTTGAAATGTAGGGTCTATTGTAATGACAAATAATGGAGCTGTATAACATACTTCAGATGGGTAAATGGAACCATTCCAATTTGCTGACAACTGTTTTAAAAATAAAATATGCTGATTAAGAGGAATAGATAGAGTGGACAGCCAGCACCTCTTCCCCAGGGCACCATTGCTCAATACAAGAGGGCATGGCTTTAAGGTAGGGGGTGGGAAGTTCAAGGGGGTTATTAGAGGAAGGTTTTTTACTCAGAGAGTGGTCGGTGCGTGGAAGCACTGCCTGAGTCTGTGGTGGAGACAGATACACAAGTGAAATTTAAGATACTACTAGATAGGTATATGGAGGAATTTAAGGTGGGGGTATATATGGGAGGCAGGATTTAAGGGTTGGCACAACATTGTGGGCCAAATGGCCTGTACTATGCTGTACTATTCTATGTTCTATTTCAGACAAGATGTATCCAAGCATGAAACAACTATTTAGTTTTACAACTTTGAGATCAAAGTGAACAGAAGTCCAATGGCTGTTGCAATTTCTTTACAATCAATATCTACTCATGCCTCTATATAACCTGAGGTTCACTCTGACTGTTAATAGTCAGGAATCAGTGACAGAAAGCTATTAATACAGTCTGTTAAGAAAGCCCAATTGAAAATACATTACAACCCGAAAGAAACAGTCTGCAAAATAAAAACATTCTGAAAATGTCTTCAGCTTGGGTTTCCCACCATAAAAATCAGAGTATTACTCCAGGTAATTATGCTGATTTAGTAAGGTTATAACTATCGAGAAAGATGAGAGCTATTTCTTCACTCAGAGGGCAGTTAACCTTCGAAATTCTGTACTGACCAAGTACATTCAGGATTGAATTCAATGTTTTTTTATCTCTATTGAGGGGTTAGTGCAGGAAAGCAGTACAGTACTGAGATTTTAAAAAATAGCGTAAGTTTATTGAATAGTAGTAAAGGAGTCAAAGGCCAAATGGCCTTCATTTTCTAGTATAATTAGCACTTGGCCCTCTGACTCATCATCAGATACTGAGCCCATTTTCTACCATTAAGCCTGTCATCTTCAATGCCATGGTATTTCACTACTCATCTAAGTATTTCTTATTTGCAGGCCACAGGATTAAATTAAGACAAACACAAAAAACAGGAACGGTGATCAAGCATATCCAAGAAATGAAAAATGCAACGCAGTATTTCAGATAACTATGATCACCAAAGTTTCCACAATCCAGCGACCCAGAAGTTGTTTAGAAGATCCAGTCACCTGACTTGGAAGGCCTTCTCTGGACATTCCTATTCTGCAAATGTAACAGCAGCAAGCTACTCACCTGAAGGTATAGATCAACTTGCCTATCCTCCAAATGAATTGTCATCCTCTTGTCGTAATTCTACGCTTTATTGTTCAAAGCTAATTTCTAATGTAACTAGAGGCTCCCAGTCTGAAACTATGGTGCATTCTCCTTACTCAAGGCCTTTAACAACAGGGATTCAGCCTACTAGTTTTCAAAATAGATCAATGCAGTCCACTCCAACTTCCTTCCAATCTTGCAAGTTTGTGCCTTCGCAAAACAGTGCACCATGCTGGAACCAAGGTGGCCACCAAATCATAAGGAATTTCACTCCTTATCATAATCCTATTTCTACTGACATGGTGCCAAGTGCTCAGAGCCTTCCGGATACTCAACTCAGACCACCTCTGCAAAAACACAAGATGTTCCCTCACTCAGAGCAACCTCCAGTTTGGTCTGACAGAAGGACACCTTTTGTTTCTGGGCAAGTCAAACATTACTGGAATAAGAAAGCACTTGATTACCAGCAAATGCCTGAATACGGACCTTTTATCCACAAAGTTAATCAGCAGTTTCCCAATGAACACCCTTATCATTTGGGACCATTCCAGAAGGCCAATATTGAAAAATACAAAGAGTCAATTGGCCCCACCATTTTTGAAACAGGTCACCAGGGAGAGGGGACACAGGTGATACAAAAAGATGCCTTCACAGTTCCACAAGTAGCAACTCAAAGCCATTTAGAAGCACCTATGAGCATACAGGGGACGAAAGCAATTGGTAATAAACATTATGCCCACATTCCCAGTCCACATTGTTTAAGATCTGCTTCCGGCCTAGCAACAGATGCACAGAGGGATAATAGTGGAGCTTTCCAAAATCGTGGCAGAGACTGTGAGTCTACCTACAGAGGGCAAAATACTTCAGATACATACTCCCAAAAGATCCCTCAATATTCAAGGAAGAGAAAATCGGTTGATGTAATGAAGTTTCTTTCAGAACTTTCAAGCAGAGAGTTAAAGGCCTTAATGGTGGCATTTGAGCTTGCAGAAAAACGGAAACAAACAGCGGAACAGGTTGGTCAGCTGCCGTATGCACAGCAGAATCCCACAAAAATGCAATCCTGTCAATTTACACCACAAAATGCATCTTATAAGGGCATCAATATAATACCTCAAAGATCTGTCAATTTAGTGAACGGTTATGAAGAGATTAGTAAATCATATCCTTCGACTGTACTTCCGAAGCTGCAGAAGGAACAAATTTCTCACGTTAACCACACGTCTCTGAACACAAACCCGACAGCATATTCAAACTTTATGGACCTGTCAATGAGAGACTATTGTACACAAAGTAAAAATATGAACAGTAATAATGTTTATCCAAATCAAGGCTCACAAAAGGTTTCCCAGTTTGGAAATTCCCAATATTTCTGTCCAGATCCATCTGTTCCATGTGACCAAGCTCACAAGGAAAACTCTGTTTGTCAACATGATGCAGAAACCTCCCATTCAAAAAATCATTGTGAGTGTTTGGGCACTGATTGCAACTTAAATTGTTATTCATTTAATTACAGCACAAAGAATCTGGAAGCTCCATCATCCATTAACCCCAATTACCTTGGATCAAGCCAACAAAATGTTAGTCATCATTCCATTCAGCCAACGGATGCCAGAACATTAGCCAACATTAACCAGATAGATATCCCAGACCTGAAGACAAATGCATCTCAGCACAATGATCAAAGTTTAAAAAAAATTGAAGCATTGTATAATATGTTGCAAAGTTCACACATAAATAAAACAAACAGTCATTCAAAACGTCAGAAGGTGGAAGCCCCTTTGCCCACCATTCAGCCATCTTCATTTGAACGGGATTATGTGAACACTGGATCATTCAGTGCTGTACAGTCAACTCATGTCAACCAAGTTACAGAATATATACACAGCCAGCCATCGCCATACACTAAATGTAATGCATCAAGCCCTTCTGCTCATTCTCATTCAAAAGCTCTTGAGAGACAGAATGTTGAAGTTGCACTTCCACTGCCAAAAACATTAGATGAAAAAGGATCAGTTCCCATAAACGAATTTGGAGATAAAACTAAGAACTCACTGATAAGATTTCTACTTACTAACTCAATGGGTGAAGGAAACAGTGCAACTTTCATGAATTTGGTTGAACATAAGTTCCCATGCTGTTCAAGTGAAATACCAGGGAACCCACAACCTCAATATAAAATGGATGTTGCATTACCTCCTCAAAGTATCACGGAAGAGCAGCAGGCAAGGGGACACCCTGGTGATGAATGCACTGTAGCTTCAGTAGGTTCCCCAAAATCCTTGGCTTTAGTATCTGAAGAAGTAAGCATAGGGGAAGAAACTGCCACTAACATGGTTCATTTCTCAACTTCAGGTTCAAATGATCAAAAGGATGATGTTTTAGTTCCAGAGGATCTTCTGGAACAGGGTAATGCCTCCCCTGCTCAACCTCTTAATGGTCAGGTAGCCCCATCAATTTGTAACACACATGATGCAGAACTCAACTGTAAAGCCAAGAGTGGGCTTTCTGCTGGAAACCATGAGGAGAAAATTACTTCAACTTCTGACATTTACCCAACCAAAATTTGCGAAGTAAGTAGTTCGTCCCCAGAAAGAGTCATTGAAGAACTAACATCAGTATCAAATTCTAAGGAATCATCAGCAAAGGAATCAGACACTTTGGAGTTTATTTTACGTTCCCTGGGAATTATTCCAGAAGATAGTGAAGAAGGACATGCAGAAGAGAGCACAGTTCTGACTTCTCCAGATAATCTCTCCTATACAGAGTTGCAACAGAACCCAGAGAGCAAAAAGCAAAGAGCAGAGGCTTCACCTGATCCTTTCTCCAAAGTAAGCTCAGATGGTTCCAATGTTACTTCAATTAGCATTAACGAAAACCAATGCAAGTTAAACATACCAGCTGACTTTTTGCACAATGACGATGCAGATTCTGTATTACGTAAACTGAAATCTGATGAAGTGAACCAATTGAGCTTTATTTACCAAATTGACATTCAAGCAAAAAGTAATCAAAATACAACAGTACTGAATAGTACAGAAGATGACACAGAAGACTGCCAAATAGCAAAAGAAAACTTAGGTGATAACTTGGCTAGTGCCAAAACAAAACTGCAAAATCACACAGTTGCAATCAACATTGAAGATGGAAGTTTGCCCGATGACAGTATCTCTTCAGTCTTAGCAAGTCAGCTGTCTTCACCCAGCAGTTCATCCCATCAAAGACTTGCACAGTTGGCTCTAATAAATACTGCTCCCTACCAACCTGTGCATTTGGGTGGAAGTTACAATGATCAGTGTTTAAACAGTGCTGACCGTACTGCTTTAGACCTTTTGCACGCAATGCAAGATGTCCCATCCACGAGCGTAAGGTTACAATGCACATTTCCTGTATCAGGTATTCACTCATTCCTTCACAACAGCAATGATGAACTAAACCCTCTTGGTGTGACTGGGGGACAGGAAAAACTTGATGAAGGCTCTCTGGTGCAAGAAGAAAAAGTAAATGGATGTACAGCAGTGGCAGTCCATACTAATCACAAAACAGATTTGACACCAGGGATTAGGATAATATTTGTATATTCACTTTCAGAATATTGGGAACATTGTACATCATTGAATGACAAGGATATCATTTTGGGACCTTTGGCAAGTGCTGGCCAAGATCTTCAGAAATGTTTCAGGAAAGTGTGCAGTTTTTCCACTGACCAAGTGAAACAAAAAGCAAAAGTGATAAATGGTAAAAGAATACTCAGTGCTTTAATGAGAACTTCTACAAATTTAGGAGCAAGCCCACTGAGAGGCCACATGACAGAGTTGCCTTCTAGCCAGAGTACTGTGCCTTCCATGAACAATTCTCCCTTAAATTTGATTGATACCTTCAACACCAGTTTCGATCCAGAGGTAAACTTGGGCAGAATTCCTGTGGATGATAGACATGTAAATGCAATAACTGCTTCTACAAACATCTCCAAGTTGGTGTCTGGAAATGGATATTGTATTGAAAGCTCAACTGAGGGGTGTACAAATGTAGAAGAAAAGGAGACATCTGCTCTCCTCTGCTGGAGCACCAGAGAGACTATGAATCAGAACATCTTCAGCCAAAATAAATTTCCCTCTGTCGCCGAGTTGGAAATGTCAACCGAGTCCATTTTACGTTTCTGGTCTCCATCCAACAATGTTCCAGAAATGCATGATCCAAGTCAAGAGCCTGAAAAAGGATTAGATTTTGAGCATGGGATACAAAGGATATGTAGCGGTCTTGGAATATATACAGCTGCCAGTGAAGTAGAATTGAGTAAGAGCATGCACAATCTACATCATCTTAAGTTTGATTTCACTGCAGCGGTCAGTGGGAACCAGTTCCATGCGGAAATATCTCATCTAGATGGCTCGCATAATCAGTGCAGTGTAGCAGAAGTCACTGAAGTTGAGGGAGTATCTGAAGAACTCACACCTAAGTTGGTGGAGAGAACTGCTGTGTCCTATTCATTAACTGATGAAGACAACTTGGGTAATTGGACTGATGCTGCTTTGTTAAAACTGCCACTGGAGCCATGCAGCCCAAAATCTTGTCTCCAAAATGGCAGTGACCAAATGAGGGGTGATTTGGACATCACTGTATATGGGGACAACAAGACAGAAGCTGGCAAAACAGAGATGTCTATTCCTGCAGGTGAATGGAGAAATGGCATATATGAACTCATGAACAAGGGCAGAAGTTTTACTGGACTCTCAACACACCCTTTCAGAGATGATAGTCTGAATGAACAGGAATCTAACTCAGTTCTCAGTGCTGAAATAAGAATTAAAGTACTAAAGGATCAAGAGCTCAATATTGTTCTTTCTGAGTTGTCAGCTGGGAATTCCAGTCCTGAATATGTAGCAGCAAAGTGGAATTCAGAAGGATTGACCCCAGAAACACGTTGGAAGAGCAAGAACTGTGATCCTAGATATTTGGATATAGTTCAAAAGGAACAACTGGAAATGTCAGCCACAGTATGTTCTTCTGAGACAATAACTTCCAGAACTCTATCTTTCAGTAGGACTGTAAGCAGTCTGCAGCAGTGATACAGACTTTGGATACCCATTGTCAGGTATGCAAATCAATGCTATAAATATTTCAATATCACTTGTAGAAGAAAATCTTGAGTATTGAGATGTCTCCTCGGACTTTGTGAGAGGTTAGTGCAGAAACAGCAGTGGCTCTGGCAGAAGTATTTAAAATGTCCTTAGCCACAGATGAGGTGTTGAAGGACTGGTGGACAGCTAATATTACTCTGTTGTTTAAGAAAGATTCTAAAAATAAGCCAGAAAATTACAGGCTGTTAGACCTGATGTCAGTCATGGGTAAATGATTAGAAGGTATCTAAGGGACAGAATATGTATTTGGATAACAGGACCTGATTAGGGATATTCAACATGGCTTTGTGTGTGGTATTCATGTCTAACCAATCTTAACAAGTTTTTCGAGGCTGTCACCAGGGAACTTCTTAAAGAAAAAGCAGTGGATGTTGTCTACATGGACTTCAGCAATGCCTTTGACAAAGTCCCACACAGGAGGCTGGTCCAAAAGGTTAAGTCCCTTGGCTTTCTTAATGAAGTAGTCAATTGTATTCCACGTTGCTTAGTAGGAGAGGCCAGCGTGTGATAGCAGAAGGTTGTTTCTCTGAATGGAGGTCTGTGATTAGTGTGTGCTATAGGAATCTGTGCTGTTTATCATTCATTGATGTTTATCATCTATATTAATGATTTAGCTTATAATGTGGATCAGCAAATTTGCTGGGTGCATAGCAGATTGTGTGGAAGTATATCAGAGCTTTTAAAATGATACAGACCAGCTCGAAAAATGGGCTGAAAACGGTAGATGGAATTTAACATAGAAAAGCATGAGGTAGTTATCTCTGGGAGGACATCAGTGTAAGATTTACACCATGAAATGTGGTAGAACAAAGGGACTTGGGAATACAGATCCATATTTCCTTGAAAGAGGCATTAGAACTTGATAGGGTGGTAAAGAGAGATTTTAGCATGTAGGTTTTCATAAATCAGGGCATTAAGTTGGAATGCTACATTGTAGTTGCATAAATTGTTGGTGAGAATGAATTTGGAATATTGTGTCCAGTTCTGGTCACCTACCTACAGGAAAGATATGAGAGTGTCAAGAAAATTTGCAGGGATGGGACTTAAGGACCTGAGTTACAGGAGTTGAATAAGTTAGGACTTTGTTTCCTGGAATGCATGAGAATGAGTGGAGATCTTATAGACCCACGTAAAATGTTGAGGGTTATAGACAGGGTGATTGTTTGCAGACTTTTCACCTCGGGCTGGGTGAGACTAGAATTGGAGGTTATGGGTTTATGGTGAAAGGTGAAATATTTAAGGGGAACTTCTTCACTTAAAGGATGGAATGAGCTGCGAGCAGAAGCTGTACTTAGGGGTTCGATTGTAACATTTAAGAGAAGTTAGGGTAAGTACATGGAAGAAAGGTACATGAACAGTTATGGTCCCAGTGCAGGTAGATGGGACTAGGCAGAAAACCAAAGGGCCTGTTGTGCTTAGTGTTCTATGACTGCATACTATTGAAGCATTTAAAGTTCGTACAAATGGCTGGTGTAAAGTTAGATTCTAGATGATGTTTCTGCATGAACTTCATAGTTTCAGGGTGTGATCTTTGGCGCTTTGTTCGAAGTCTTTGCAAATAATGTTAAGGGAAACAAAATACAACAGGATAGTGCATAATCATGGAAGTTTGGTTCAAAACTCTGCATCAGGACAATTCCTTTCCTTCTGCAAATGCTGCAGCCTTGCTGAGTCCCTCCAGCAGATTGTTGCTCCAGATTCCAGCATCTGCAGTCTCTTGTGTCTCTGGATTTACTAAGTAACTTACATCAGACTAGCACAGTTCTGTGTCTTGTTGACTGCAGGTTCTCTTTATCTGTTCATGCACTCTCTCCCTCTTTCTCAGTTTCTACAATTTTACGTTTTTTATCTCACTAATCTCACTTGAACTAATAATCTGAGCTTTCTCTCAAATCCTTAGCAGTTCAATTAGGTCTCTTCTGTCGCATCCTAATCTGTTAGTTACCCATGATTTTTGACAAATCTGTTTTGTACTACGCTGTCCTTACCACAATGCTGACTGTTTCAATAACTATATTGCATTCTTTGGTGGTTAATCAATGTTTGGCTCTAAATCCGCTCATTTTGTCAATAATGACTACCTATATAATCACTACCTATATTGTAAGTTTAATTAATATTGTGTCCCTTAAAATCTCTCTATTTTAAATGTGCTGCTGTTTTTATTTATTATGAATTTGATACCCTGCCCTTCACAACCCTCAACCTTTGAGAGTAATCTGTTTCAACTCATTTTTTACTTTTAACATTGACAATTTAATTTGTTTCTAAACCTTACAACACATTAACAGCAAATTGGCACATATTGTAGTTGCTTTAAAGAAACGTGAAACATTTTTGCAGAATAATAGTAATTAGAAGATCTATCAGAATATTTTATTGTTCAACTTGTATATTTAAAATATTATGTTTAAGCAACAATTAAATCACCATATTGTACAAAGAACTAGAAATTGTAGGTGAGGAGAGAGGGAGAGTAGCAAGTGCATAGCATGTACAGTTACAGAATGCGACTTGGCTGTTGTATATTCATCTATTTGCTCTTAATAGCTGCAGGTTACTGAGAACTTGACCAGGAAGTCCATCCCATTACGCTGACAGATCTTTTGCCTGGAAAATCTCTAGAGCAATTGAAAAAGCCAAGTTTCCCCAGAAGTCTTGTAGCTATGTACCCTCACTCTTGCTGCACTGCACAACACTTGAGTGTAGTGCTTCATACAAAAGAAACATTTCAACTGCGAATATTTATAATTACAAGTAATAAGTGTCTTATTTCATGAAATTTTATACCAATTTAGTCATCTGTGATCAATAATGTTCCTTACATCTCTGACTTGAGCTATCAAGCTTTGGCATTACAGTACTTCCACTGTAATGATAGTGAGACTTTTTTTTAAATTCTCGTACGGAAGAAAAGGGATATTCTGTAAATATTA